>NC_081536.1:21597713-21904713 GCF_030273125.1 Centropristis striata | reverse complement strand
CTCCATCACCATCACACACAGACACACACACACACACACACACACACACACACACACACACACACACACACACACACTAGACTCTCCTCCAACTCCCTGACCTCAACCCATACACCCCCCGAAACCTTCGGGGCTACAGAGCCAAAGTGTTTGAAACATACACACATCCTGTCTGTGGAAATACAGTTCAGCACACACTCGCCGAGTAAAACACACACACAGCAACACACCTACTGTGTCATATTACACCATGAGTTGGGCTTATGGGAGGCTTCTGCACTGTTAGATCTAGAGTAGTGGGAAGGATATAAGTGAGTGTCAAGGGAGCGAGGGAGAAGAGAAGAAGAAGAGGAGGAGAAGGCGAGGAGGTGAACAGGGGGATAAGGAGGATCCATCAGCCTTATCTTTCTCCCAGGAAAAAGGGAGAAAGAGGAACTGAAACATGCAGGCACACAATGGCACAGGGGGTATATTATTTTATGGCACAAAACAGGAAGAAGCTGCTGTTCTCACAGTGCAAATGGAGCCAAAGCGCTCAGGACTGAGAAGTAAACTGAAAGGTTGATGGAAAAATCACTTCCAATATGTGTCTCCTCTCCTGCAAAGCCAAAGAGAAATGAAACCCAGGCGGAGAGGAGCAACATCTTCTTTGTTTATGGGAAATGTGGTCTTAATTTTGAGAAACACTGGCATTTACAATACCACTGGTGTCAGATAAATGCTCGCAGTGGTCTCATTTGTTTACACTAATCTTTCTTCAGTGTCACAATTAATTTAATCACCATATGTCAGTGTTTATAAATGCTACACATAGCACCTCTAATGCAAAAACATTTACAGTATCTCTTACACTGGCAGTATGTCTCTCTGTCTCTGCTGGTACGAACATAAACACGGACAGCTGATCCGGGCTCATCCGCAGCATCATCAGCTGGCCTGCCTTTGTTTCACAGAGCAATGGAGGATGTGAGTCTGGCCTCTTAGAGATAGACACAATGCCAATTAGGCACACACAGACGCATGCATGCGCACACACACACACACACACACACACACACACACAGATTCATGGCAGAGTGCTGTGGCCCTACACAAACCTGAATATCGTCAAATATAAAAGATATGCAGGGTTTGACAGTGGAGAGACAAAGGAGCGGAATAGGGGAGAAGTTTGGATACCCACCTTGATGTATTTTCTGTTATTCGCCCTCACACTTGGACCCTCAGGGGAGCTCCCATTGTACCGAAGCGGAAGGGGAAGGTGGGTGGCAAACTGAGGCTGCGAGTGCACCAGCAGGGTAGGTGGTAGGTGGCATTCATATGGCTGTTTTTTTAGGGTTGTTTTGAAGACATTTCTGCATCTCACTTTTCCATAAAGAATGCTAATTTCCAGTATCTTGTTTTAGCAGGAAAAAGGGAAAGATCAGAGCAGAGAGAGTCATATTTGTTATTAAAATGCCGGGGCTGTGAGGGTCAGGGCTAGAGTTCTTTGGGTGAAATGATTTTCCCCTGTGAACGGTGACAATGTGAAATAACAGAGAAAGAAATGAGAATATGTCTGTTTGCTGTGTGATGGGTAGAGTGACAGATAGAGCAGTGGTATTGAATTTTAGATGATGACGACAGTCGCAGCTCACTGAGTTCTCTCCAACACGCCCAATGAGCTCATATGTTGTGTCGACAGCGATTGTGGGACAAGTTCATCGGAAGAATTTGGCTGCTCCGACTTGGAGCGACTACAAAACATTAGCGTTAACCGCCTGTCACCGATGGCCGAACCACGCAGCTCGTTGCCAGCTTGACGTGCAGCTGTAAACTTGGTGGGGAACCAAAATAAAAGACAGGGGAGGGCTTTTCCACTTGTGTCCTTGTGTCATTTTGATCTTTGTTTTCCATTGACATTATTAATCAAACATTTGTTGTGACTACTAGCAGTGACATTGTTTTACTGACTACCAAAAATAATTCATCTTTATTATTATTTCAGTTGTGGAATCAATTCCAATGATTGCATAACTTGCTGAGGTACCTTTTGTGTTACAACCAAACAGACAAGCTTTGAGGTGAAGAAACAGCAAGTACCCAATCTCTGTTTCCTCCATCCCTCCTATTGTGCAGTTGGAATCCACCTAGCCCCCCGCTCACCCGCCCCTCCCACCTCACAAATGGTATTTTCTTGTTTAATTTAACAAGAAATGAGTAGTAAATGAAAGCTCAGGCCTCAAATCCCCAACGCGCCCTGTGCTCTGCTCTCCACTCCCCTATGAAAAGGCAATTTGTGAAATTATGTGATAGAGTAATTAGATGGAATTCACCCCCGCCTCTCCACTCTACACACCACCCGTATCCCCCTTTAGATTGTTGCCTTGCTAAACTGAAGTAGGTGTGTGTGTGTGTGTGTGTGTGTGTGTGTGTGTGTGTGTGTGTGTGTGTGTAGGGCAGGGGGGTTTGGCATTCAGAGTGTTAGCATCGGTATATTAGCCTGGCAGACTGGGACACACACTCTCATACACATTATCACTAACACTCTCTCATTCTGGCTCTCCTCCCCTCCTATTTGTACACAGACTCAGTGTAACGAGGGGCAGCCGTGATCGCAGCTCATAAAAGAAGCCAACCCGCAAACCCTCAATGAGCTGCTTTTTTTCTCCTCCTCCTTTCTCCTCTTAAAATGTGTAAAATGCACAGAGAGAGAGTATAAAAAATTCAACTGGAAGGCATAATCCCCCGTTAATACAATTAGAGTCTAATTTAACCGCTCGTGTACGCAGATGTAGCCGAGCTGGGGGAGCGGAGTAACCCCCCTTGGAAATGTTTTTCTTTTTTTTTTCTGCAACACAGCAGCGTGCAGCAGGCTTTTGAGCAGAAACAGGTGTGAAAAGCAATATAATTCATTTCTGCGCTGGCAGAAGAGGGCAGGAGCCTTGCTGTCGTGGGCCCTGTGTGCTGGAGGAATCCAGACTTTGCAGGGTGGGAGGGAGGTGAGAGGAGGTGATGGATGGGTACATGGATGGGTAAATGGATGGATAGGTGCATTAATCATTAAAGGCAATATGTTTTTTTCCATATATTGTAATGGTTTTGGTTTGGAATGAACAGAACATAAAGGGGAGAGGACTTTATTGTCAAGCTTGTTTGTAAAGTTGCTTTGGAGGAGATGGAAAATATATACATTTTTGTGACAAATTATTGTTGCTGTGACTAAAAAAAGCATTACTTCTAAGAAAATATGCATCAGGAATGGTTAAACTGTGAAGTCAAGTGTTTTTGATGGCCACAGAGAGGTTCACTAAAGGGTTTTATCAGTTTCTAACAGAGAATATATAATTAATAAGAAATTGTGTCAACTGCAGACCTATCACTTTCCAAGAGAACACAAACCAGAGAAGAGAGGGGGAAAAAACTTTCGGGGTCAGAGTTCCCCATCGCCTTGGATGCCATTAGTCTTTGTCTGTTTATTGCTGGAGCCTAGACATGTCAGCACCCTGGTTGCTGCAACCCAGGACTTGGAGGGTGATATCCCACTGGTCCAGCTAATTTCCCTAGTCTTCATTTTAATCTTGTAATTTTAAAGTTATGGTGCTAAGAAGGAAATTGAGACAAGAAAAGGGAGATGACATACAGCATGACGAAGGGAGTTTTTTTATATGTTCTTCCTGTAATTGTTGCTCGACTTGTTTGTCATCATTATCCACTGCAAAAATTATCTTTCTCTGGAAAAATAATTTCAACTTCCTCATTAATAGCTATGAGAAGACATCAGACGGCTATCTTTAAAGGAGAAAATCAGCTGACAATGTGTTTTCATTCATTAATTCATCAACAGAAACAAAGGCACAATGTCCATCTTGATACTGTAAAGTAATACACAGGCCTATGTGGCCTGGTGTCTCCGATTAGGTCTTAATTCAATCTAAGTGGCAGTCAGAATCTTAGGCGCCACTGCATTAGGATTTCAAAGGGGTCCTAAGAGACGACAGACAGACGGACAGATCTGCCAAAGGCCTGGCGTGACAGTGTGATGAGACAGAGCGGCGGAGAAAAACACGAGAACAAGTTAGTCTTATTCTCAGCATTTTTATTCGGTTTCAGATCAGTTTATCTCTGGGAATGGAAATAGCTTTGGGCTGTGTGTTTGTGTGTGTGTGAGCATTTATCTTTGAGGGCTAGTGTTTGTGTAAATGTCTTCCTTTTTAGTGCATGTGTGCAACTAGGAGTGTGTGTGTGTGTGTGTGTGTGTGTGTGTGTGTGTGTGTGTGTGTGTGTGTGTGTGTGTGTGTGTGTGTGTGTGTGTGTGTGTGTGTGTGTGTGTGTGTGTGTGTGTGTGTGTGTGTGTGTGTGTGTGTGTGTGTGTGTGTGTGTGCGTGCGTGCGTGTGTGTGTACGAGGGCATTTGGAAGCAGAGACTTGTAGGTACCACTCGCAGGAGTCGTCGGTGTCAAAGAGGAGGCAGCTGAGTCAACCTGCCCACCCCCACAACACACACACACACACAGACACACACACACACACACTCATGCACACTCATACTGTGCCCCAACCCCCACATTACCCCACACCTTGTAATGAAAACATCATCAATTATCCCTCTTGACAGGCCCCAGGGACCGAAGGCAGACAGCTCTCTTTGGGGGCTTCTCTTTGTGGACTGACCCTCACAGACACACATTTTGCAACTATTTCATGAGTGTGCATGTTTGTTCTAGGGTGTATGTGTATTAAAAAGAGATGAAACATCTTTTCCAGGAGGGTAGATAGTGGTGAATAGGAGTGGATGGCAGATAATAAGACCTGTCAATGTAGTGGAAGTATAGGGGACAGAAGGTGTGTGTGTGTGTGTTATGTGGGGTTCTGGGGGTGTTGGTGGAGAGGCCGGGCAGAGGGAAGCTATCAGTCCTGACAGGGACTCCTGAAAGGCCATCTGTTTCATGATTGATGGATGGAATGATGGATGGATGAGTAGATGAATAGTTGGATAGAGGGATACAGTAGATGAGTAGAAAGACTGACACATGGCAGATGTTGGGAGCTCGGAGGATACATAATACTTTGCAGGAATATTAGGGTGATACTGACGTTTTATTGTCATTTGTCGATCATTCTTCCTTGACTGTTAAGAAAAACAAACCTGGTGCTTTTGTGATTTGTTTCGCAAAAAATTGAATTTAGTATCCCAGAGTTTCCCCTATACTTTGGGACAGATTTGTGTTCTGTACCCAACTTTAGACCTTCCAGCCCACTTTAATGCATTTCATAAGTTTGGGGTTTCTTCAGTTTAGGTTTTCAGTGACCATTTCAGAGGCGTTTCCATCCTGCCAAGAATCTGATTCTGGGGAAAAACACTGCATACTATACATTTTTTAAAACTAACTTTTGTATAAATATCATATTCTAGTATATTGGGTTTGGAAAAGTTTCCACCCAAAGCTCTGTCTGTATGAAAGTCATATTTGTTGAATCTTGGTCACATGCTAAATGAAAATAATTCTTGTTTGACATTTCAGTTGGTTTGGTTTTATCACATCAGGTCAGTACAAAGTCGGAATTCATGTCTATTACAAGAAAATTTAAATAGAATTTTGTATGTTTGAAAGAAGAAGAATGCTCCCTGGCTTGGAGGTGATATGCTATATGCTATATAACTTTTTAAGGTGGAATTGTCTGTGCTTTTCTTTTCTTTTCAAATAAATTTCGATTTGAGGATTTTCCCACTAAAGTCATACTTAAAGCAGGGTGAATCATTTGTTGCAATTTAAAAAAATATGTAGACCAGCTCAGGTCTTTTAAATTTCTGTCAGCCCTTTATTTCAGCTTTTTCTCCCACTTTCTCCTCTGTTTCTTGTATCGTTTTACCCCTCTATTTAAAAGCCCTCAAGGGCAGTTAACTTTTAATTCATGCCACCTTTGAACTTTTCCAAAATGTCTGCCATAGATCTAGACCAAAAGAAAGTGTGTGTATGTGTGTCTGTGAGAGTTGATCTGGCCTTAGTCAAAGGGGGTGAGTCGATGTGTTTCCTTGAGAACGTGAGAACTTTACAGACCCTCAAGGTCGGTCAGTAGCACTGGAGGGGATCACCAGTCGCAAGGGATTTAACATGGCTCGCCAGAAAACACACACACACACACACACACACACGTTCAGTTCATGTTTAAGATGTAGCAGCCTGGTTTTAGTTTCTTTTTTCACAATTTGTCTTTTATACATTTGTTTTTAGACATTACTAGCAAAGTGAATGGCACAATTACAGCCTTCTTTAAAATAATTTAAAATGTTTCAATGATTAAACATCAAGGTGAGAAAATGTTTAAATTCACTCTTTAATTTCTCAATTACCTTTTCAGCATCATTACCATCTTCTTTCTTCTTCTTTTCTTCTCCCCTCCCCCCAACCCTCATATAATTTCATAGTTGGGAAACTATGAAACAGTTCAGTGTGTGGTTTCATTGTTGTACGTCAGAATGATTGATGGCTTCATGCTGGAGCTGTGTTTCACACTAGTCCTATTTTTCATTATCATCTGTATGTGATAAGTGTGTGTGTGCATGAATGTGTGTCTTCAGAGTGGACAAAGGCCCAATAACTCAGATGTGTGAAATCGTTCTTGGTTTGGTACCCACTAATCATTTTACGATGATTTGCAAATCCGAAGAAGAGGCTCACTCTCAGCCCTCAGACACATACAGATACACTCTGTTGCAAACACACACATACACACAATTTTTGCATAGGCACACAGCAGTGATGTCAGTGCCTGGGTGGGGTGTGGAGTTCCCCACCATCACTGTGGTATTTATTGGAGAGTGAGTGGCAAGTTGACGTGTGGAAGAGTCAGGGAAAAATATTGTCATAAGTCTGTGGTTAACTTGGAATGATTCTGTCCAACACTTCCAGATTAGCAATGCTAGCACCTTAGCTTCTCATTCTCACTGCAAGCAAATTCATGACCTCCAAAGATACTTCCTTTTTTTGTTTAAAACTCCTTAAATGAAACTTTGCCAGTGAAATACTCGCTACCTTTAAAGAAACCGAGTTTAGCATAGCTTCTGTGCGTAGCATGATTTTGTTCAGCAAGTGATATATTAAATCTGCTAAGTGTGAAATCACATTAGCGCTAGCTGTTAGCCATTATCCATTAGGCTGTGTTTGGTGATCCAGAGGATTGTGGGATCTTTTCTGGCTGGAGTCAGCAGCTCAATACCTTTTACTTACAGCAACTGCAGCAGCCTGCCCTAGATACATTTGGTGTGAGTGTGTGTGTATGTGATTGCATATGCAGTTGTGCTTTTATTTGTATGTGTCAGCTTCATGTCTCTTTTGTAAGTGCAGCGTATGAGTGTGTGCGTGTCTTTGTCTCACTCCATGCGTGTGCTCGATGGATCCTGTGGCTTTGCCGTCGTGGTAATCAGTTTGCGCGTCGGCTGAACTAATTTATCAATTCAGTTCCTCCCACTTGTATTCTCTCCCATGCGTGAACCCTCTCTCTTCCCCCCTACACTCTGTCTCCGTCTCCCTCTCAGACAAAACACTTTTTTCTGAAAAACCATAAGGGTTTCCTATCTTTTATGCATGCCTTCTGCCTCTCTGACTCCTCTCTCACGCTCCTCTTCTCTTCCATGACTCCCTCTCACTCAATTTTCCTATAATGTACAGCTACCTTACATTTTAATGGCCTTGAACCATGATATCATAGCAACATTGGTGCGCTCGGTGCTGTTTCAAAGGCATTGGGAAAGACCTATTACTTATAGATGAGATATCTTGTGATATCTATCCATAACTCATCATTTTACACCTACTTGTCTCGTAATGTCATGTTTGAAGTTTTCTGCATTAACCACTGTGAGGCTCATGTTGCACTAGAGGCAGGTGGCATGGAGGGTATGCCCATAGGCTGTTAGTGTGTTTACACTTGGCCAGCTGACCCAAGGTGCCCCTCTGGTCAGGTGTGTGTTTGTATGCATGGTAATGTAAATGCATCTGTGACACACATAGTATGTATGTGGGCGTGTGTGTGTATTATGTGTATACTTGTGTGTGTGCGCTTTTGTGTGCAGCAGAGTGAGAGAAATCATAGCTAGTGAACCAGGTGGTGAATGCAGACAGGCAATAACTCATGGTAGAGGAGTCGGATGGAGCTGAGGGCTTGGAGAGGAGATGTGGTGGGAAAACCCACACCGACACACTCACTTTAATTTTTCTCCCTCACCTTTTATTACTTCTCCCCCTCTTTTTAAAGACATGTCCTATCCTCATGTCCTCTGATATTTGTCTTCCAACACACTCTCTCTACTTTACATGTTTCACATTGCACATGTGTCGGCTTTCTCTCCTTTCACTCTCTTTGAGGCATGCTGTTGTAGTGTTAGCGACGGCGGGGGGAAGTGAACAGGGCTGAGGGTGCTGCTCACTTGTTTGTTACGACAGATTAAGTCATTGATTTGTAAAAGTGGTGCACTGATGGAGAAGGCCCTCTGCTGCTGAAGATGAGGAGGGAGAGATGGAGGGATGCATTTGGCTGCGAAGAAAGGAAGGAAAAGATGAGAGGTAACGGCAAAGAGAGGAGTTAAGTGGAGGTGGAAGAAAAGAGGAGAGAAAAGGAGGCAGCATGAGATAGTTAAGCAAAATGCTAAATATAGAACAGAGGGATGGAGGGGGCGGAGACGGGTGAGAAAGATAGGGAGATACAGGAATGAGGAAGAAGGGAGGGGTGAGGCTGTACTTTGAATGACAGAGATGTCAGAGGAGGTAGAGAGAGAAAGATTCATCTTTCAATGGCATTGGCTGCGTCCCCCTTCCCTCTTATAGTTGCCGCTCCAAAGAGCATAAGGGAGCAATTGTGAAGTACCCTTACCTAGTTTCAGCATTCCCCCAACCCAGGTTCCTTTCACCCCTCTAGGGGCCAACGGTGAGTTTCTAATTAAAACGTCGGGGGCAAAAGGGTAATTATGATAATAACATAATAATATCGCCTGGGTTATTAGAATGTTCTGTGGTCCCCAAATTGCTTCCTCAGAGAGATCAGATTTCAGTGGCATTACGTAAAGTCAAATTTCCTTGAAAGTCAGGTGAAATGAAATGGATTCCCCCATGGTCGATGTGCAATCTGACAATCTGATTCCCTCTTGTATGTCACACGGGCTCTGAGTCTAAAAAAAGCCCTTTAGTTTCTCATCACAATGACACACACCCCCTCCTTCCCCTCGCTTACCTCCCAGCTCAATTTAGTCAGAAGACTTTATGTGGTTAGGAAGTCTCCTCGTTTGTTTAATAGGTTTTGTTGTGTTGCTCTGAACTCTCTCGTAATAGCTCTTTGTTTCTCTGCCCCGTGTAACGAGCTCCATGTAGTGTAGCTGTGTGTAACAAGAGAACATTTGTTTTTAAGGCTTGGATCACTGCTAGAATGCTAGCTCCAAGCTACAGTGCTTGGAGCTAGCGTTCTGTTGCTTCGAGGGGCATCCCGCTGTTTTCTCTCAGCTTTCTGTGGTACCTGACTGGGATAAGGCCTAGTGGATCCCTCCTACTCCCCATTTACACACCCCCTCCATCTCAGGCAGCCCTGAGGCAGCCCACCTCCAGCTGTGGCTGCCGTTCACTGCGCCGCTTGGTGCAAGTACCGATTGCTTTGGAGTGCCTCCCCTCGCTCAAATAGGCAGTAATTACGGGCTTAAAGAGGTTTAGTGGTCCAGCAAACTACATAATCACCCCCTGAATTAGCCCCAGCTCATCAGCCTCAGTCCAACGAGCAGCGCTTACCACTAGCATTAGCTAGCATGTTGCACCCCCTTCCCTTTATTGCACAGAGGGAAGCACAGCAGCAGGTGTTGTGCAACATCCGGCCCCCTTAATAAATTTAGCCTCCCCTGAGCTGGAATGGGGAGGACTAATGAAGCACGCCCTCGCTCTTAGTGAAAACAACCAGAGAGCACAGACACCACACATATAGCAAACAATATAAGATGCTCTCCTTCAGTGACAGACCTCACCCTCTACATTCTATGTTAAACACAACAATACGGTGCTTTGTTAAGACATGAGACTTGGTCATGTGCATACATGCTATAAGCTTCAGTATACATATAGGCAAGGGACCCACCCAACTGTAAAGCACACGGATCATTGTTCACACCCTGCAGCGCAGCAGGAACAGTAACAGCAGTAACTGCTGCCCTGCATTATGCTTTGTGCCCTTAGAGTTTTAGAAAAGCGATGAATGATGCTAATCATCAATTATCAGTGAAGAAGATGCTAATGCTGTACATTGTCTAATCCACTTTGTACCAGAGCTTTAATGACATACTTTTCACCCTTTGCCTCACCAGCTAACTAGATTTATCTCGTTCCCATAGGCAAGAGTGCTGCGAGATTCCACTAAATCAACAAAAGCTGTTTTTGAGAGGGAAAATGCTCATTAATGAATGAAAAGCCCAAGAACATCTGTTTTTTTCTTGAATATCTTTATCTTTAGAAGAGATCGAGTGATTTGATAACAAAAACAGTTTGAATGGGGGTTTCATCGCAATTTCTGGTGCATGTATCGGGGTTTCTAACAAAACAAAACAAAAAAACAGCGGTGATGAATAATTCATTGTACAAGCTTTGACTTCACCGTCGTCCAACACCATGAAAGAGGCTGTTTCTGCTTTTTTTTGCGTTTTACAATACTGAGATGGGGGGCGTTTATTTTGCGCAGACTTTGCAGAGGGCACTGTGAAACTCTCTTCCTGTAGTCGGTTCATTTTGAGTCTCTCAAAAGATCTGCTTTTGCTCTGTTTTGTTATTTTGCATCGGAGCAGCCCGAATCAGAGGAAATTAGGTTAGGGGTGCTTTGTTTTTTTCTGTTGTTGTTTTGTTCGCTCGCACTCTCTTTTCTTTTTTTCTTTAATCCCCCCTTTCTCCCAGAGCCAGCTTTGTTGCTGGGTCCCTGCTCCCTAATGAAGTCAAAGGGATGTCAGTCGATGCCACCTACACAGAAAGGAATTTGAAATGGCGTAGCTCTCACAGCGCAGCGTGAACACACACACAGAGGATGAAACTTCCACTGAATGAGCAAGAAATTTTGGAAATTGGAAGCTTGTTGTATGAGATACAACAGGCTTGGATTGGAACGTTTGTTTTAAAGTCTGCTTGTGCTCAGGGTTCTGGGCATTTGTTGTTAGCATAACAATGTGCTTGCCTCCCCAAATATTTAAGGTAATCTCATATGTGTCTGGCAGCAGCAAGGCTGCACTTCCAGTAAACCATGTGTTCATGAGTGTGTGTGTACGTGTGTGCAGGACAGTTTGGTATGATACTCTGATGCCCTTCTAGCCAAAAAGGCCCCCGGATTAGCCGTCAGGCATTCCTGATGGGCAGCTCGGTTTCTGCAGTGATTTGACCTGGGAACAGTGCAGGGAACAGACCTGGCCAAGTCGAGGCTTTTCACTTTTACCTCAACTTTCACATGCAAGTCAATAACCGTGCATAACGTGCATACATCGAGCAGGTTACAGCATGTGTTTGCTGTAACCTGCTCAATGTTTTCAGTCTTGAGGTTCATTGTGTCGGGGCAGATGAGCTTCTTTTGCTAGAAAAACAAAACAAAACAAAAAGTAACTTACTGATACAGATGAATACACTTGTTTCACATTAACAAGTTGTTTACTATGATTCATTGCATTTTCTAGCATCCTTGTGCCTTGTGGCAAACCCCAACCATCTGGTGGTAAAGTAAGCTTACTCAAAATACTGTTGACCCTCGTCTGTTATCCACAGATTGTGCAGTGTCATGGCCTCTTTTTGAGGCACGTCACATGACTGTGACAACATATGATTTTCCTCTCTCTCATTCCTCCCTCCATCCTGTTTCATGGTTGCAGTTTTATAAAAGCTAATGTGGCGTGTCAAGCCTTTTTAATGGGATGCACAGAGGCTTGGGAAGAGCGGCTTTAAATAGAAATATATGCAACGATAACACTGTAATGTTAATGGCTAAAGAAGGAACAGGACTGAGAGGACTGTTGCTGCAGTGAATTGGTTAAAAAATATTTAATCATGCACATTACAAAGGAGATGTAGAAGCAAAATGTCATCATTTAAAACACAGAATATATATTTTTAAATATTTGCACCAAGTTATTTGACATTTATTACTTAGGCAACAAATCTAGCATCAGCATTCAGATGCCAAAACAGAACAACATGTAAAGGTTGAATTTTACCATCTTCCTCATTGCATTTTGTCAATATTTATGTCACTTTTAAAGGGTGGATACCTTATTTTTGAGCCAAAGCCAAATTAAAAGTAAAAAGTCAAAGTATTTGGAGCAGTGAGTGGAAGACCAAGCCAGGGAGAGAGAATAGGAGAATAGGGAATAGGGAATGGGTTTTGCTGAGGAAGCGAGATGAAGAGAAGGAAGAACAGCAGCAAGATAAAAGACATTTCTGAAATAGACCTCCCCTCGTGGTAAAGTGGAGAATCCCTGACAAAAGGGTGACTCAGACTCTCTCCTTCTTTTCCTTCCTTCTCTTATTGCTACTGAGAGACTGAGGTGTCGCTTTATACAGTTTACAAGTCACAAAAATAAGAATAAGGGAGATATTGTGTGGCCAGTTTGTCCTGTAAAGGTCAAGGGTTCGGACTAAAAAATAGACTTGTGTCCTTTTCAAAGTGACCCTGAGTATGGTACCAAGGAAATAGCTGCTCCCGTATTTTGAGCCACTCTAGCTTCAGGTTTCTCAAACATAAATGGAAAAGCAGAAACAAGAAACAATCAGAATCAAGTTTAAAGTTTGGGTCAGGTAACTTCAAAAGTGTAAGACTTTTACAGTTAGATTTGTTCTTTCTCAAGACTTTTTTAATGTAATAAAGTAAAATCTTACTTCAACACTGTGTATTCCACAGAGCTTTATTATCATCTGCTGTTGATGAAGCTCTATTTCAAGTAAGTTATCAAATCAAGTAATGTAAGTACTATATTTATATCCCTGGTACTGTAATGGTTGACCTTTTTTCTTCCGGCCTGCTGAGAATAGTTTTCTCCTGGGTGAGACACGGGACAGGGGGAGTAAAGAGGGGTCCTGCAGAATATTTATGCTCTTATCTCTTTCTTAAACCCCTTGGGCTCCAGATATCCATTTCCATGCCTCCTCCTCTGCCTCCTTCTTCCTCTCTTCCCTCCTTCTCCTCGTCTATCTGTCCCTCTCTTGTTCTTGTCTGAGGGGGTCATAGAGGAAGACGGTCAGACAGGGAGGGGATGTTACTGATGCTCTGTTACTCACCCCACCCCCCCACCCACACACACACACACAATGACCAGACACAGCTGAATCTGTAAGCTCAGTGGTTCAAATGAGAACAAACGCACAAAGTTTAACTTATTAATATGAACACACGCAAGCAAAATCTGTGACTCAAATGGATACACGCCACAGACATACCCATGGATGTACTCACACACACTTGGATTGATAAGACACACAGAAAAGGAGAAGAGTACACACACACACACACACACACCTCATGGCACCCACATGCTCACAGGCCAGCAGAGAGCAGGGTGGAAATTCTCATGAAAGGAGTTGTATATTTGGAGAAGACATATCATTAAGATAGGCGGAGGGAAGAGGGAAGGGAGGGAAGGATGCGCAGAAACTTTCCATCTGCTCTTTTAAAGAACATGTTATTGCTTTGCTCACTAAAGATCCTCTCTCTCTCTCTCTCTCTCTCTCTCTCTCTCTCTCTCCCTCTCTCTGTCTCTCTACCTCTCTCTCTCTCTCCCTCTCTCTCTCTCTCTCTCTCTCTCCCCGCTGAACCACTGCCAAAGGCCGTTAAGACACCAGAATCACTCACAGACAATATTAAAACTGGGCGACTTGTTGCAGAGCGAGAAACTAAATCACAGTGTTTTGACAGATAGGAGCTAATTTGGCGGTTTAGGAAAAAAAAGGAGGACAAAAACAGTTTTGATGTACTGGCTTTCGAGCAGTCTCTTCCTGGTAACGCTCCCATTAAGTGTGTGCTATTTCACACGTGAAAACTCTGGCATATGTAGCACATGTAGGAGGTTGTATTAGGGGGAGGATGCAGTGGTGGAAGAAGTTTTCGGATCCTTTGTTAAAAATAGTAAAACCACGACGTAAAAGGCACTCAATAACAAGTAAAAGTCATGCGCTCACATTTTTATCTTAGTAAAAATTGGCCTTCAAGCACAGTGTGCTGCATTAACGTGTAAACAGCATTTCCATATTGTAGGTGGAGCTTATTTAACCAGTGTTATTTGCAGTTGGGTAGTTTTTCTTTAACCATTAATCAGTGTACTTATGTACTCGATTAAATATCCTCTGTTATACTTGGAGCACACTCATGCAACCAAAGGACATTTTCCTCCCACTGCTGCTGTCTGAGATTGCGTGTCTGTCTGTGTATGACTACTTGTGTATATCTGTCGGCCTGCGTTCGTGTGCTGGGAAGCTGGAGGGAGTGAAGCAGTGAAACAGGGTGTATTTGTGCTGCACTGTGTCCCCTGGCATGGCCGCAGCCCCCCGATATCACGAGGCAGACACTCCTGCTTCTACTGATCTACAACACATAGAATGGACACATTGATCTTTTCATGTTCAATCAGCTTTGTTGGTTGAGAAGAAAGACTTAAAAGACACATTATTCACATGATTAGCTTCACTATGTCCGCAGCGCATGTGTGTGTGTGTGTGTGTGTGTGTAGTCTATATGTAAAGCGGTCAAATGCGTCAAAACATCAGATGACAAACTCTAAAGAATGATGTTTTCTCACTTTTTGAACACGCGGTCAGGCAAGCGGTGTCCCAGATTTACACTTCTAATTCTGATATTATCTGATCACTCTACAGTATGCACACACACACACAGACACAGACACAGACACACACACACAGACACACACACACACACACACACACACACACACACAAAGAGTATGTGAATGGGCGGACTGTTCACACGCACACGCACTCATAAGGGCACACAGAAATGGTTACAGAAAAGAAGTGGACACAAATTTGGCCAGAGGCGACAATGCAATTATAACTTAGCGCATGAAATTAGCCTCCTTGTGTTCCCATTCCCCACAACCAATCACATGGACAGGGGAAGGCTGGGAAAAAATCACCCTCTCCTCTCTCTCTGCTGGGTTGTCCCAGCATTAAACACAATCCTGCTCATTATGCTGAAAAAAACTGTAATGGAAAAATGAAAACGCTGGCGCCGCACTGATTTTACACGTCTGATTGACTATTAAGTGTGTTTGTTCTTGTTAGACATACTAGATATTTCTGCAGTCATATGTGTGGTGCCTATTGTTGGTCACCATGACGTGGAAAAATAACCGGATCAATTTCAGGGTTTCTGTCAGGGTGGCCGCTTCCTATCATTCAAATAAATGGACATTGTTGTTAAAAAAATATTTCGTGTTGGAAGTGGAAACAGCCTGAACACACATACAGCCGCTCCCTCGTTTTGTTGTGGATTTGCCATTTTTATTTACAAGTTTTGGTATTGATGTTATGGATTTAGTAAAGTAAAATATATACATAAAAAATACAATTATAAAAATGTAATATGTTTTGCCTCACAGAAAACAGAAAACATAATAAAATGAGCTAATGAAGTAATTTTTGTGACAAAGTCACTGGTAATTCACACCCCATGTTGGCATTTTTTGACATTTTTTTCCCTAAATGTATACATAGCATTTTCATACAGTATATATATAGTTTCCAGTTAGTGCTATCCCTTCAACAATCTACTCTCTCCCCCCGCCCCCCTGCTCCTCCCTCCTCTCTTCCTCTTTTATGGCCTGCCTATGGTGTTCAGCACAGTCCATGTCTTGTCTCGGTCATGAACAGCACATTGTCCTCCACGAACAAGGCTCCGTGCAACTGTGATACCCCCCCTACTCTAATATAAATCAACACACTCCCCGAGTTCACATTTATCCAATTTATTCATTCTATATATTTAAACAGGTGGCTCAGCCAACTTTAACTGTTCTCAGCTGGCAGTGAAGGCAGTAGTATTAAGTAGTTAGTTGTATTTAAACACTCAGTTTGAAGTTAGTTTGGGTTGATTTTCATGTCTAATAATCTCAGAACAAGGTGAATAAATATCTTGTATCAGTACAAAATTTCTTGTTTGAACTACAAACAATTGCTTGGGTGTCACGTTTTCTTGCTGGTTGTTGTCTATTCAGAGGCTTTTTGGTCTGCACTCATCAATAATGCCCTCTTGACAATCAAACTGAACTGAGGGGTTTCAGACTAATAAGCATTTGCAAATGAGTCTGGCGATGCCAGGCTAAATGCCCCCTATAAATGATCACCTTTAATATCAAGGTGATGCAGCTTGATTAAAGTTAAGACAATATAAAATGAAAGTTTAATTATCTCTGTGTGAAAATTGATTTACATTAGAGAAATGTAACATTGTTCCACCTTCTCACTGGCAGATACTTTTATATTTAAGATCTAAAAGACTTAAAATTAGATTATATGACTTGCTGAAATAGGACTGTGTGATTTCAAGGGAATAACCGACCCTGTTTTATTAAGCTGGTACTCAAAATGATGAAACCTAGAAGCCTTTCCATGCCGACAGTTTTCAATCAGTGCAGTTAAAATGCGAAAACAATTACAGCAAAGTGGCAAACTTAACAGTCATGTTATTGTACCAACTGCAATAATGATAAAGGCAAACAGCAGCAATAAAGACGAGAGTTTTTACATTCTCTTGTCTGTATTCCATCAGGTTAACGTTACATATTCCCCGCTCACTGATTACATATGCAGCAGGGTGAAAGGGGGGCCGTCGACGCGAATATATTTGTGTAAGAGGCTCCCTAATTACCAGAGCTGGTTCTCCACTTCACTTAACTTTCTAATTGGCTTGCCTTTTTGGCTGCCATTAATTACAAGATTTCATATTCCATTAATGATCGGGGGGAGAGAGGCACGTTAACGCACACACACACTTACAGTATACATCCAGATACACACACACACACACAGGCACATACTGACACCTACGCACCAATGAGCATGAGCACACGTCTCATTTTCTACCTCTCATTATGCATTATCATTTCATGTGTCTGTGTGTGTGTGTGTGTGTGTGTAACCTGTGCCCTACAAGAACTCTTATTTCACTAAAAGGCAGATCAAACCCTTTTTCTCAACAAGTAGCTTCATTAAACAATTTGTGGTCAGCCTTTTCTCATACATGGCATCTTTCTCTCCTGCAGCATCCCTACCCGTCAGAAGAACAGAAGAAACAACTGGCGCAAGACACAGGCCTCACCATCCTACAAGTGAACAACTGGTAAGTCATTTCAGAGTTTACATGCAGTCGATTTCAGGGGTTTGTACCCCGAGGCTATCCGAGTTCTTAATGATCGGAATTAATGCCTGCACTCCACCCCTATTTTCATCCTACGCACACACAGAAACGCACACACCACTTACCGAATCATCCTCACCTAGATCAATCCGTCTAAAGAGATATGGCCTGGAGTGATTTTCCAAACCAACAGCCCAACTCAGCCCAAACATGAGCGTCCATGTTAATTAAGAGTCAAACTACCATCTAAAAACATCCAATAAAATCATCCAACATGCAAGTTGGATGATTTTATTGGATGTTTTTCCAGTCATACAAGAATGATTACTGAAAAAGTGGTAGCTCTGAGACTAATTACAGGTTTTACTTTGACTGACTTATTTTTGTGTGTGTGGCTTTTTGTAGCACCTTTCACAACGATTAACATTTGTTTTAATCAGTCGGAGAACGTCTCATTTAGAATTTATTCCCAGTTTGTGTACTGTATTGTCCTTGAAGCACACTAATTCAACAAATGATAATGACAGATTTGTACTCTAAATGACATTTAAAAAGACAGGAAAACTCTAAACTTAAATTAAGAAAAACATCAAGTTACTTTTTGTATTACATTAAAGCAGAAGCTGCTCATTATCCACATCCAAATCATTTTATTGGGTCTCCACTGACCATGTTTCATTTTACGCATTCATTTTTAGTACTTTTTCGTTTTTGATTTAGCATTTTAAGTTGTCCTTGTTAGCAAGGAGCCTAGCTTAGATGTGCACAGCCTGATTGCTGCCCTGCCTTTACAAATTAATGCTGTGTAAGTGCCAACTAGCCTGTTAATTGGGCACAAGCGTGACTGGCCGGTGCCATAAAATAAGGCTGCTAACTAGCCGTTTTAACCTTAGGTAGCGCTGTAAAAGGTAGAAAGGGGCCCTATGTCCTTGTGCGGCTAGTCTTATCAGAGAGATGGCTATCAGCACTTGCTTAGTGTTATTAGCCATGTCTAATTAAAGGGGCTGGAGTCTGGGTAACTGAGGCAGGGTCCAGGCGGAGGGTGTTTGATCTGAGCGGCCCTTAAAATAATCCTTGAAAGTATCAGTTAGTTGCAAGGTACGGGCTTGAAAGCGGAGACTGCAGAGAGGCAAAGAGCGGCAGAAGAATGAGGAGAGACAGAGAGAGAGTTAAAGAGCAAGATGGAGTGAAAAATAGATGAAGAGAAAGAGAGAAAGATAAGGAGAGAGGGAGAGAAAGAGATGAGACATGATAAATCCCCATTACCAGCAGTCTAATGATGTTAACATTATTCCCAGCCATTGTTCAATCTGAGACCTCAGAGACAGACAGACGTTAGATTAGGGTATGGTGTATCAGTCTATGGAGAATTCATTTTATACCGGGCCAGAAATAATGTGCACATGCACACACACTCTGGCAGAGAAAGGCCTCCTGACCAGAGGGAATCCTGTAGAGGTTATCAAATCACGTGACCCCTCTGAAATCCATGGGGGATCAATTCTTACAGCTGAGATAAAGCCAAGTTGTGTGTGTGTGTTTGTGTGTGTGTGTGTGTGTGTGTGTGTGTGTGTGTGTGTGTGTGTGTGTGTGTGTGTGCGTCAGACAGACAGACAGTCACATGAACAGTAGCTTGGTCACTTAAGGCTGACTGTGTGCTCTCATTCTGTTTGTTGTTTTTTATTGGTAGGGGGAAGCAACACACCCTGAAGGTGTGCGTGTGCGTGTGTGTGTGTGTGTGTGTGTGTGTATTTGTGCATGACCAACACACACTGTGTAAATCGTGGGAGGTTAATCTTGGTTTGTGGAAGATGTTCTGTGTGTGTATGTGTGTGTGTAAGAGAGGGGAACCGGGGGTGGTTAATCTAAGGGGTATTAGCTGTTAAACCCTGCATGCTGGGATCCCGCTGCCCCCTCACATTTTGTTGTATACAAGTGTGTGTGCGTGTGTGTGTGTGTGTGTGTGTAGGCTTGTCCAGAGGCATATTTCCATGCACGGTTGTTCGAGCGAGCGAGCAGTACATTGAAGCATGGAAGGCTGATTGAGTAGGAAAACAATAAAGTGTAAGGATGGGGTGACGGAGAGATAAAAGACAGAAAATATAGAGAGAAGGAGAAAATGAAGAGAAGAAGAAGAGATGGTGATAAAGGAAAGAAAAATAGGGATAGCAGAGAAGAAAAATGATAAATGGAGAGACAATCAGAGAGAGAGGTTACGTTAGGGGAACTGCCATTTCGCAGGCGTGTTGTTGCACTGGTTGGTTGGGAAGCCCCGTCATTGGGTGTCTCCATAGCAACCCCCAGTGATGTTACCTCCTGACCCACTGATTTGGTGAAGTCAATTTCCCTAGCTGTGATTCTGTTTGTCAGTGCTGTTGATGAACACAAGCTTGCACACATTAACAAACGCGTGTATGTATATATTCTCTCACAGTTACACACACACATTTTCTAATGCATTCACTTGAACCAAATCAGGTCTACAACTGTGACATGAAGCCAAAGAGGACTTCAGGAAGCATAAAACACTTAGTGGGAGCATGTTTCACGGTCATACGCCGGCCGTCGCCACTGGATTCATGTCCAATGGCCGCAGATGAACCACGGGTCATTCAGGTCACTTGTCCCAACAGGGGGAGACCTGACAATGCAAAGTCATGTACAACTGACAAATAAAACCCAGAGTGCAACCCTGTCACATGTTCACATGAACAGCACAATCACGCTCTCTTCTCTTCCTTTCTCTCTCTCACACACAAACACACGCACACAATCTCTTTATACACATGTGCAATGTGCTTTCCTTCACATATATATACCCACCTCTCTCTCTCTCTCTCTCTCTCTCTCTCTCTCTCTCTCTCTCTCTCTCTCTCTCTCTCAGCATAGATGTGTTAACACACATGTCGGTGTGTATTATTGATGAGTGAGCACGCGGTAGGGCTCAGCAGATTAAATAAAAATGCTAAAGGCCAGCAAGGGGCGCAGATCACTCATGAATTATTGGCAGAAAGACGCTGCACCAGGGAATCTCAATTTGAATGAAGAAAGTGTGTGTGTGTGTGTGTGTGTGTGTGTGTGTGTGTGTGTGTGTGGTAATGCATGTGCACATTTACACAGCAACATCATATACTAAGAACTTAACATCCTGTACACAGCAAATGCAAATACTTCACCATGCCCATACATAGTAGCCTATACAGTATATACACAGGAAAATGCAAAGTCACACACAGACTTTCTAGGCCTGTAACGTCTTTACACAGAGTGTGGGTGTAGCAGACACACACACATTCACATAAGTAATCCCATGACAAAAACTAATACACACTTTACTCAATTACTTTAGGTTCATACTTCGGTTTCTAGTGCATGTTTATATGCTTTAATGTTCAAAAGGGTCTATTTTACCTAAACCCAACCAAGTGGTTTTGTAGCCTAAAAAAGTCTTCTAAATCTTAAAAGTTTAAATTTTTAAATGTATTTATTTTTTGTCTCAAATTGGTAACAAACCCTTGTCTCCTGAGTGGAAGTATTGTGTTTAACCCATTCATTAACCACAACTTCCTCCATGCATGTACTTTGTCACTCTTTATACTACTTATACTAAACTTACTTTTGCAGCTTTCTATCAGAAAGCTATATCTCCAATGTGCTCAAGCGGCGGGAGAAGACGTGAGGCTGTTATATTCAAATGAGCCAGCATGTTGCATAGAAAGGGGAGCCAAATATGAACGGCTTGTAAATTCAATGTTTTCTGATCCTGGCAGCACACAAAAACCTGATTGGGTAGTCATGTTTCACAGTTTTGGGCTTGGTAGGCACTCCAGACACCCAAACACAAGCACTGAGAAAGTGAGTTTTTCATGATATGTCTCCTTTAATATATACACACAGGCATGCAGTTTCACCAGAGCTATCGTAATGGATTAATGTTCATCAAACATAGTGATATAAGAAAAAATGATTCTGTTAAATCCCAAGTAATGATTTAAATACAAAAAGGAAAGCCAGTATTTAACTTCTCCATTTTTATATTTTTGAATACGTTTTGAAGACATGAAGGATTATATCATTGCAATAGATTTAATTAACATCTCATTATGCTGTGCAGCCAAAAAACAAAACAAAAAGCAAGAAAATCCTGTTGTGAAGCGAACCAATACTGTCAGGTTCAGACACAGAGGCTAAGAATCCTCAGAAAGATTAGTTTATTCTAACAGTTTCCTTGGACAATGCAAGCCTTTACCTACTCACACATTGTAAACGAGTCTGAATGGGCAGCAGCTAAAAGCTCAAAGCGTAACATATAAAATGTCTCTCTCTCTCTCTACTTTCTCTCTCTCCGGCTACAGTCAGTATCTCTCTGCTAAGTTCTCCTAACGCTCCGGTGATGTAAAAATCGATGGGGAGGTCATCAGGTTTCCCTTGTTGGCTGCCCCTCCCCTTCCTGCCTGCAATTTAATAATGCCCCTTTAAAGGCAGTGTTTAAGCCTCACCGAGCGATTGTTTTGTCAATAAGACCTCCTTTTACGAACGTCTTAAAAGCATGGACCGGGAGAGAGCGAGGGAGGGAGAGAGAGAGGTAGTATTTAAGAGGGAAGAGTGGACGGACGTTGGGGCTACTTAGAAAGAAGCGGCGTGGCACGTACATATATGCCGCTTATCGGGTTTCTGAAAGGACGAGGAGAGGAAGAAGTGAGGGAAGGCTAAGGCGAGCAAGTGAGTGGGGGAGGAAAGAGATGTGGAGCAAGGTAAAGAAAAACAGAACATGCAAACATGGAATGAAAGAATGTTTTTTTTTAATTCGTACATGCAATGTTGATTCTAATAAAGCATACTGTTTCGAATTTAAAAGATCATTCTGCTTTATTACATCTGGGGTCTTATTTCTCAAGTTTGGCCAGAGTTTTTTGGCAGTTGAAATAACATTGTACTGTTCTGAGAATGCCAAAGTGCCAGGTTAGCCAAATGTTTTGAAAAGACTATAAAGGTGTGCAGTGAAATCATTCCACAAACAGTCTGCTGTAAATATTCCTTAAAGTTTACAGAGCAGAACCCTCTTTGTCAGCTCTGACCTACTGTACCTGCTGTAGATGCATGTGCACAGTTTCCCAATGCAGCGAGGAATTGTTACCAATGTTCTTTGCACTCACTACCACCAGTTAAATAGTGGTGGAAAGTAAATAAGTACATTTACTCAAGTACAATTCTGACCTCCTTATACTTTCCTTGAGTGTTTCCATTTTATGCTACTTCATACTTCTACTCCACTCCATTCGAGAAGTAAATATTGTACTTTTTACTTCGATACATTTATTAATTAGCTTTAGTTACTTTTTATAATATTAATACAAAATATTGTTTTAGATTCTAATTATTACATATCAAACAACCGTGCGTACAGTAATTAAAATTAACTCCAACTTTACCAGCTGCCACATTGTGGTGATGAACAATGTATTAATAACTATACTTATATAATGTATTTTATTCAGAAATGAGTTATTTTGATACTTTATGTACATTTTGAAACTAATATTTTTTTTTTACTTTTACTCAAGTTCTATTGCTTATTTTACTAAAGTAAAAATATTTTGAGTACATCTTCCACTACTGGTTAATTTGAAGCTTTAAGAAAATCTGGCTTGTATACAACCTTCTAACTGTAAAAGTGTAAGATGTTGCCATTACATATCACCAGGTCTCAGATATTATTTTGGTTACTTTTAGATATCGCAACTTAATAGAAAATACGGCCAAAACTACAGAAAATAAGACCCAAGTTGTAATACACCAGTATGATCCTTTAAACAATGAGAGCGCGTCAAACAGGTAGAGTGAGATGATTTACATGGTTCAGTATGTTGTCAGGCTGGAGAGAGAGAGATGCTGGAACTTGTTCACAGAAATACTTGTGAGGTGTGTGTGTTCATGTGTGTGTGCGTGTGTGTGTGTGTTTTGGAATTAGCAGGCCCAGTTTCAGTCCATGCCCTAAAGCCTGTTTCATACACTGCAGCTCTGTCAGGTTGCTTCAGCCTGAAACTCCCTGACATTATGGCAAATACCAC
Organism: Centropristis striata; assembly: GCF_030273125.1. Lineage (NCBI taxonomy): Eukaryota > Metazoa > Chordata > Actinopteri > Perciformes > Serranidae > Centropristis > Centropristis striata. The sequence continues at coordinate 21,881,294 of NC_081536.1, read as the reverse complement.
ATACACACACACATGAACACACACGTTTCACTAGATATGACCTCACCCTCAGATTTCAACACAGACTTAAATGTGAAAATCATTTCAAAAACAATATTTTCGTCTGAAGTCTGTTGCCACCAATAGTTTTTTAGTGGAATCTGTGTAGACAAGACCCTGTCTTTACTGTATTGTGTCAACAGGAATGTGTGTGTGCCTGTGTGTGTGCGCTTATACGTATATAGGTGTCCATGTGCAAAGACACACTGAACTGAACACCATCTCTCCTCCCCCTTCCTCCCCTTTTCTTCCTCTCACTCTCTCTGTTTCTCTTACATCACAGCACACTGCCCGAGGCCAAACCTGCATTTCTCTTCATTCGCCTCTCTCTCTGTCTTTTTTATTCCCTCCTCTTTTCTCCCCACTCCTCTTCTTTGCTTTTCAACCTTCTTTTGTAGTAGTGGAGGGGGGTCCGAAACATGAAAGGCGGCAGAACGTGAATGCCAGGGTCTGTGTTGAAACACACATGGCCGCTGTCGCGCTCGCCGCCATCAGTCAGTTGTTGTTCTCGCACTGATGTTTTCTTGTGTTGATCAAACGCTGTTGTGAAGGGAATCAGCGGGGACACGGAGTGAGTGTTTTGTGTCAAAATTAAATATCTAGGAAAAATAGGACACCTTCTCCTACAATTAACGGGCAGAAGACTGACATTGATTTCATGCAATTAAGATAATTGATAGTTCTATGTAAAGGATTTGTAGACAGAGCATAAAATGATGAGGCTGCTGGCACTAACACACAATCATGGACTGTGCATAAAGGTGGACGGCCTGACAGCTCCCCAAAATTGAAACCAAAACAACAGATCGCACCCTCGTGCCTAGCTGTAGTTTAGGTCGTAAAGCACAGCCTCTCCATGTTAGCAGATGGTGCATGAGCCAAACTAAAAACTCAAAGTACAACTCAAATACATTTTCCCCCAAAATGTTTGTCATTTTGGTTTTAAATTGCTGTTTAATGCAATAAAATGGGGGTGTAACATCATGATTGACAGCTCACATTGTGCTCTGATTGGGTCAGGCAGGTTTTTTGGGCGGGAATTCGATAGTTCAGCTCAGTACTGCTAAGACTTAAATGATGTCACCAGTACAAGAAGGCAGCAAACCTATACTGGATATTTTGGCTGTACTCTTGCTCAGTGGGAGGAAGTGTAGACAAGTCGTCCATTATTTATACAGTCTATGGTAGCAATTGTAAGCCATCATAAGATTAACCTAATTTAAAAAAGTTAGATATATTCACCATAATGAAAGGTCTTCTAAAATTGATAAAAGTATTTGCTTGTAACTTCATGTTTTAGAGATGTTTTGGAGGCTTTTTAAGAATTGATTTATCCTTGAAATCAGATGTATATAGATATACTGATGTAATTTGCTTTTTATAACAAGATCATTTTCATATGTAAGCATGTAAATCTGTTAAAAAAAGGACCACTTTCTGACATTATCCCGTGGGTTTTTTTTGCTTCTCAAAATGTTACCCTTTTATCCTCACTTCCACTCCTTTCGTGTTTGCTGACTGTGGATGTCAACTGGCTAAAACTGCCTTTGCTAGTTTCTGGGCAGTTAAAGGGATCCCCATAGCGATGGCTGCTGTGAGCCAGCGGGGGGAAGTGACACGCGCAGAGACAGGATATGACACGGGCAGTATGGGGGGATTTAGGTCAACCACTGTGTGTTTGCAGCAGTCCCCACCGCAAGCCCTGTCAGCAATACTGGCTCTGCGTGACACTGGTCATCTGTGTGTGTATGTGTGAGAGAGGGCTTTTTTTCCTCTTGGTGGCTAAGTGTGTATTTTTATTTGTGTGCATGTTGAAGGAAAACACACACTGTATGTATGTAATGCAAATACATAGTGCAGAGCTGCATAACAGACAGTTACTTGCACACAGACACAGACAGATATACATTTCCATCCAAGCCCAAAGGCTAAAGGACACAGACTCTGTCCAATGTTGTGTTTGTGGAGTGGGCAGCACAGGACAGCCATGTTTTTTCTGGGTAAAGCCAGGCTCCAAGCCATACCCTCTCTCTGGCATTGATGGATGACTGGCTGACTGCATCCAAGACAGTCTGAATGTGTGTGAAGGGAAGCAGGAACAGAGATAAAGGGAGCGACGGAGGTCACATGTGACAGCTACACACTCCCTTATGATGTCTTTTTCTTCTTCTCTGCCTTTAGTTCTTTGTTTTATCCTACTCTTTGTCTCTTTTATTCTGAACTTTTTTCCCTCCGTCTCTATTTCTCGCCCCTCTCTCTCTCTCTCTCTCTCTTTGTTTATGTTTTGCCTTTTGGCAAGTCCTATTTAGAAGTCAGTGAATGTTGCAAAGGCAGCCCAGTCAGAGCCAATGAGTTCATGTATGTTTTTCAAGTACCCAACATTTCCTCTCCATAACTCTGAGAGGCACCTGGTTGTCATGGACACACACATACACACCAAACACACACACACACACACACACACACACACCAAGCTCTTCTCCAGTTTGTGTGCGTGTGTGTGTGTGTGTCAGTGTGTGTCAGAGTGTGTGTGTGTGTGTGTGTGTGTGTGTGTCGTTACCCAGCCTGTCGCTCCACTCTGTAAAACCAGCTTTAGTGGTAGATTCATGGCTCTGTTAATGGACACTGGGCTCTTGGGTAGTGGAGCAACAGGGACTGTGTGTGTGTGTGTGTGCTTACATATGTGTATTTTATGTGTGTGCAGTAATGGGGATTAAGTGACCCCTTGGCTGCTCTCACTCTAAAGCTCCTTTTAAATTTCACACTGTTTTCTTATGTTCCCCTCCATATGTGGCACTGGATCCAGCTAATCCACCTCATGTTATTAGGAGCTGGATCAGCAGAGCAGCATGTACTGATCAGTGGGTGCGTCTGTGCACATAGCTTTGCATGCATTTGGTTCAGGAACTATTTGCCTGCCAATAAAGACTCATATGCATTGCTGACTCAAAACACAGGCCTCCTGTCTAATAACAGACTAGCAGTCACATGACTTGGTCAAATGACCCAACTTCAACCTTACTTGTCAAATATGTGTGTGTTTCATATTGTTCCTCTGCATGTGCGGACATGCATGTGTGTTTATGTCTGTCACAGTGCAGCTAACCCCAAGATAATAAGTAAGGCACCACACCTTCTCAACAGAGCTAATGCACACAGCTTCTTTGCTATGTAAGGAGAAGCAGAGAGGATCATGGGAAGGGTGCATGTTTGTGTGCAGGAGTGTTATGGATGTGCAACATGTAGCTGTTTGATCAGTTTGAGCAGCTTTGGGGGAAACAGTGAGAATGATGCTACTCATTGACAAGTAAGCACATGTAGAATGAGTGCCTTGAGTGCATTTGTAACTCTGCTTATGCATGTAGGTGTCTGTACGTGTTGAAAGCTGCACAGATAAAATGTAGGACAATAGTCTCTTTGCACAATATTAGGCATGAATTACTCATGGATAGTTGCATCCTTTTTGCACAATCTCAAAGCTTATAATTCCTCCCTGCGTTCAAGGGGTTCAGGTTCCTTTAACATTTGAAACCACTGCTCTAAATCGTTTTATCTACATCTCAGTCATTGCAAAGATATAGAAACATACATATAAAAAAAGGTTATTTTCCCTCGTGAAAAGGCTTACATGCATAGCCTAATATAGTTATCTGAGTACCAAGAAGTGTCACAACAATGCTTGTAAATGTAAATACACTCTTCAGTGTTTTGGAATACTGTCCAAGTTGTTTAAGCAGTATTGGCCCAAACACAATTGTTCAAATGCAGTGGAATAAAGTAAAAGCAAAACCGATGATGTTTGTGGATTGCGTCTAATGCAAATAGAGTTCTGCAAGCAGCTGCATCAGTTTATTTAAACTAATCTGAATCATCTAATCCAAGCATCTGACCTGAGAACGACACCGAAGAGGAGAGGGAGGGAGGGAGCTATGTGGAGAAAAGAGAAGGAGGTGATTTATGAGTTAACTCGTCAACTCAGGAGAACAAGGGGAGAAACTCATAACTGTAATTCCCTCACACACCCACATGCAGTACGCTCACGTTCATATATAGACACATACTGTGTGCAGGTACTTGCGCACAAACGCACTGCCGACCCCCTGCTGTGGATAAGAGAATGTGTGAGCACTAATAAAATTACTAATTACTTAAGAAGATGGAGATGTGCTGGGACATAGGACCTGATAGTAAAGTTCTGCAGGGAGACAAGGTGTGACATAAGAATGGGAATGGAGTGTAGAGTGGTTTTGTTCCCTCCAAAATGTATTAATGCTCATCTCGTGATTTATGACCAATATCTGTATTTGTTTGGGTAAACAGACTGATTCTGTGAACATTTTGCTTTTAAATTATGTAATGTGGAACCTATTTGCATAGAAATCACTTTAATAGAAACAGGATTGGTGAAAAAAGTTATTTCCAAAGAAACAATTCAGATAAAATAATAGAAGAGTGTTTTAGTTTGCAGGAACATGTGTGTATGTGTGTGTGTGTGTTAACTGGCGAGTAGGAAGGATATATGGGCTAGGCGTTAATTGTGGTTGAGCAGCAGACAATCGATGCTAGCCGCGCAGTGACAACCTGATGATAAGCTACATGATTCTACCCGCCAGAGCTTGCTTTCTTTTTAGTGCTTTTAAATCATATTGATTGGCAGCTAGAAAGAGTGTGTGGTTACACAGTTATTTTAAGCGGCTCTCAGATTTGAATATGCATGTAAACCTCTGTTGGCGTGCACTGAAATCCACCGCCATGTCCTGATGCGTGTGTGTGTGTGTGTGTGTGTAATGCTGGAATATCCAGCTAAATGTGAGGTGTGTGCAGGCCAGTGTATGTGTGCACGTTCTCTCAGATTACTAATGTAATATTGGTAGTGAGTGCAGAAGACGTGTACGTACAGTATATGTGTATGTGTACATGTGTGTGTTTTTGTGTGTCTCATATTACTAATATAATATTGGTGGTAGACTCAGGAGATGTGTGTGTGAGTATGTGTGGCGCAGAAATTGAGAACTCCACATGAATTTAAATCAACGAGCTCGCAGAGTAACCTTTTGTATATCCAATCTGCATCTTTCCACTGCTCGTTATTAAATTATCCCCTAATTGGTCACGCAACAAAGGCAGCTGATGAAAAAGACAATTTCTTGCTTTTAATTGGGCATTTCACGTGTGCTTCGTGTACACCTGTGTGCGGCTGCCTCGGCTCAGTGTGTCGGTGTATATGTGTGTGTGTCTCGGGTGTAATGAGAATAGGACATTAGCAAGGGCTTGGCAGACGCCGTCGCAATCAGTTCCACTCTTTCCAGAGAAGGAGGGAGAGGGGCGGGAGGATTAATCCAGACATTAGTAATCTAAAAAGGAGAAATAGATTGGAGGCAGAACAATAAAGAATACATTTCACCCAGTTTCCTTATGTGACTTTTAAGAGCCTTCAGTTGTGGCATAACACATGGCCGTTTGATCCACTGTACTAAGGGTGCATGTCAAGCATGTGTGCCCATGGTGGGACTCAAACTCGTGCTTGGATTCCCCTGAACTTTACAAGGCCAAATTTTATTTCAAAGAATTTTCCTTCCTCCTGCTTGTCTTTTGGTGTTTTTCGCCCAACTTTAGGCGTACCACCAGTGGTGTGTCACGCCAAAATAGCCCAGCTATTGTTGCACTGAGCGGAGCTGAATAGTGCAGCTCATTGTGTTGTGATGGGAGGCAGGGGAATGAACAGGCCATAAACACTGGCCCTATAGCACCCAGGGGTCGTGCAAAGGTGAAGCCTCACTCCCCCTAATAGAGCAGCTCCGCTTTTCTCTCCTCTCCCTTTCTCTCTTTCCTCCCTGTCTTTCCATCAGTTTTTATCTCTCTCTAAGTCTTTTCCCTGTCTTATTTCCTCTCTCTTGATACCCCCCTTCCCTCTCCTTCACCCCTACCTCTCCCTCTCTCACAGTCTTTCTCTCTGTCAGCTTATTAACGGTCACAGCAAGAGTGTCTGGTTTGCAGACCAGAGCCCCTTGCCTTTTTTTCCCACTCTCTCACTCCTCCTTCCCTCCCATTCTCCCGCTCTCCATCGCTCCGTTCCCCTGGCTGCTATTATGAGAGGCATTTTATCCTTTGTTCCAGCCCCCATGGTGCATCTGGCCTCAGATATGGGGACGACAGGGACAGGAAACCGGCGAGAGTTTTTGCGAGGAGGAGGGGGCTTGGTGGGTCAGAGTGTGAGTTCGTTGCTGGGAGGTGGACCGCCAGTTTCCACCATACAGGGAAGGAATGATAAGGAGGGAGCGAGCAGGAGAAGGAAACAGATACAGAGGGGGACAGAGAGGGAGGTATGAGAGGCACTGTAGTTGTTCTTTTCGGAGCAGCACTTGTAGGTCTAGTAGCAGTGATAGAAGGATTGTTACTTCAATGATACATGGTCTATTTAATCCTCAGAGTAAATAAGCACCGGTGCCATATTTCTAGGAGGTCACATCAAGTTACAACTCTATTAAATTCCTCCCTGAGCCCTATTGTACCAGGAACAAATGCCGGCCTTCCTACGAGGTGCACACCTATTGCCAGAAAACCTCCTTTGTTGCATCAGTGTATTTTTGAGGTTGAAGGAACCACGTTTTGCAGGCGAGAAATAAAGAGGAAGGAGGAAAGAAAAGCGTGAGGGAGGAAGTACTGAGGTGAGGAGACATCAGCGAAGGACAAGAGGAAGGAGGTGAAGAGAAGGAGAGGTCAACAGTTAGCCAATGCTGGCCTCGAGATGACCTCGTCCTTCTATAAAGGGAATGCAGAGGAGAAGAGAGGAGAGGAGAGTTAAAGGAATGCTCAGGCCTCCTCAACCCTCCTTGCCCTCTATCCCTCGCTCCTCCTCCCATATCTCCCCCAGCAAAACAGGGTAGCGAGGGAGGAAGGGAGGGAGGGGGTGTTGGTGATAAAACTCCAGACGTTCCCTCATTTGATGGTGCTCTGCCATGTCAGTGCATTCTTGCATTCCTCCCTAACTCTTTCTATCTCTCTTCCTCCAAATTCCAATTCAACATATTGTAACGAATAGGTCAAGCTCAAAAGCTGATAAAATCCCTGTGGCTTTTCTTCTCACTTTTACTCCGATCATTTCACCTCACAGACAGCACTGCTGTCAAAAATTAACAATTTTTCCAAAGCGGCATACAAGATTTAAGAGAGCAATTATATAAAAACAATGCAGGGGAACAATTAGGTTGCAAATCTCCCTTTCTTTTGCTATCTGTCTCTGCCACTCTCTGTCTCGTCATTACCCTGCAGCTCTGTCTGGAGAAGGTGATACGGGATAGATAACGGGCTGGAAAAAAACAGGAGGAGCACCATAAAGCAGTTAGAGAAGGAATATTAAAGAGATATAAAGCCATTCACTTATTAGGGGTCAAACAGATGCACCAGCTAGTGTCCTTTTGTTTCTGCTCCTCCTCCTCTCCTTTCTTTAGACCTTTTAAATGCTCTTTTTTTCCAGCTTCAGAAGTCCTGCAAGACTATTGTTTCCTTAAAGTTTGGCTAATGCTCCCCCTTTCAGAGATGAAATAGAAGTGTCCGGTGGGGCAACAGCAGGAACACATAAATCAAGTCAGAAGCCCCAAGAGCCCTCTCTCCTTGGGGTCATTACAGGTCAAAGGGTCATTTCACAAGGGGTTAGGCTGAGCAAGGCCAGAGCGCTGACTGTGTGAGTGTGTGCGAGGGCGTGAATGTCTGAATGGATGTAGAAGAGAGGGAGAGATTAAGAGAGAGGGAGAGTGTGTTTGTGTGTGGAGTTGAAAATGAGAGATTTAAATATGAGTAACGGTGTGTGTGCACAATAAATGTTCTGACCGTGTGCTTTTATTGGAGGTCATGGGGTAAAGGGGTTTGTCTATACCGAATCCTGCTCCTGTGAAAACACACACACACACACACGCACAGTAACTAAAAAAAGCTCCTGCTGTCAGAGAGAAACACATGGTCACCTGTCTTAACAGGGTATCACCCAAAACAATGCCTCTCACCAGTGGCAACATGACATGTTTCTGTCAGCAACACTTCCTACACTGCCACACTCTGAGCCAAGTGTGTTAAACAGTCAGCAATCTCAGCTCGTTGTGAGGTGGAACATCCCCAACAAAGCAAGATGGGTCGACATGTTTCAAACAGGCAGAGAGAAAATCCCGCTTAAGCCTCGCCCCACAAAGACCCCAGTGTTCAGGCCGATGTGACTGTGTATAAGCTGAGGCTGTGCAAGTTTATACAAGTCTTGGACTTCTGCGTTTTGAAAGACAACTGCTTCAGTTAGTAACGCTGTTAAGATGTGACTTTTGCTGCGACTCTATTGAGGCTTTACCGGGGCTCAGGGTTGCTTAGGGGAGAATAATTTCTCTATATCACTGTTGTGGTTAGCTAAGAGAAAGAGGCTGGTTTGGCAATGTTTTTGTTTTTGTGCTGTGTGCCAAGATTTTCAAGGTCTTAGTCAGCAATTTTGCCTGATCTTGTTTTGAGAAATACACTGACTGTGTTTCTGTTTCTTTGTCCCTTCTCTTCCCTCCTCTCTCCTTCTATCCATCCCTGCTCTTTATCTTCTTCAGGTTCATCAATGCCAGGAGGAGAATAGTCCAGCCCATGATTGACCAGTCAAACCGTGCAGGCAAGTCTCCTATAGTTACTGTATTCAAGTCCCGTAGGCGAAAGCCATCCACACTCCATGCACCCGGAGGCCCCTCAGCTGGTAAATACAGGACTGATACCCCCATCCTGGAATGTCCAAAACCTCCAGGGGCTTTCCCCTTCACTGCCGTGACTGACCACTAAAATTAAGAACCAAAACATTACAACATTAACAGCAACCATTAATCAACTTTGACGTGCCATTTGGGGTGAGAAAGTATTTATTAATTGTAAAATATCATAATTTGGCTTTAAATGAGTTAACGACGCGTGGATTTATTTTTCTTGCCCATAAACAAAACTAGCTGTGTTCTCAGTAAAGTTTGCTCTTAACCCCTTCCTCCCGCCCTTGCCAACCAGGCAAAGGAAAAAAAACACTCAACCCTTCCTCCTCGGTTCAAACCAAAACATGAAGAGAACTACACCCGTTTCTTTTTTTGGGTGACCGTTGTTTGGCTTTTTGGCTCCAGACCTGTTTTCACCCACCCCCCTCTCACTCCTTTAAACCCCTCAAACCCCCCCCTCAACCCTATTTGCGGCTGTTTTAGGGAGCGAGGGGAGTGAGCGGTCCCCCTGGTGCATGGCTTGGTTTGGACTGCCGTAAACTTTATTACCTGTAATAGGGGTCAGAGGTCAGGGTGGCATTAGGGGCGCAGTAAAGTTCAAAGGCATTCAGTGGGGCCGAGTTCTTGCTTTTGCTTGACTGACCCCCAAACAGCCTGAATCGAAGGTAAGTGGATTTCTATGAGAGCAGAACAATGGAGGCGAGCAAAAAATAGGAACCCTATCAGGTTTCACTGAGCTGCTGCTCAGTTATAGGCAGTATTTATTAGATAAAGCATTTTAGGTAGGAGCAGATTCTGAGGCCACTCAGTAAGAATGACTTATTGTTGACACAAATGAAAACTGATCAGAGCTTCAGCCTGGGACTCATTTTCTTCTTTTGATGTGTATAATCATACATCGATAAGAGTCACAATTAAATATAACTGCAAAAGTGCCATTTCCCCCCCTAAATAACTAGTCATGATAAGTGTTATATAGATAGAAAGAGACTTTGGTTTCAGACATTAGCAACATTGTTTTATAAAAATAAAAAAAACATGGGAATCCTGGGTTGGAATATTTCCTTCAGTGTAAACATTCAGGCTGTATTCATTCACTGTTTGTACTTACACTTACAAAAAGTAACTATAAGTGCACCAGAATTTGTATACTTTGACCGAGCAGACTGCTGTTTGTGTCCTGTGTGAAATCAAAAGTCAACATTGTAATTGTAAGTCTGGTATGCAACTTCCATGCAGTGCTGAACTGTCACTTTCTACATTACCTACTTATCTGCATTACATAGTTATGTACTGATGTTATTTTAACCCAAACCATAATATTTTCCCCCTAAACTTAACCAAAAGTTCAGTTACATAATGTTAACCACATTTAAGACAGCAATTATGCTCTGTCCTCAGACAGTTGTTGTATGAGGATATATTGTAACTTTAAATAGTTTTGATGAGCTGAAACAAGTAATATACATGTATGACGCTGTCAGACAGTGTCTACACAAGGACTCCAGTCTTGCAATCATGTTTTATTGGTTTTCAATCAGTCATTCTGTAAACAGTTGTCATTTCTTCCAGATGGCCAAAATCTCACCTTAGTGAACCGTAGTGTGTGTTGAACTCTCTCAGTCCAATCCCTATTAGAGCATTTAGACGCATTAAAGTCTACCAGGGGCTTACAGTGGAGAGCCGGCTGGACAGACACGGAGCAGAATGACGTTGAAACACAACGGCGGCTCCCTGTGCGTGCACCGGCCAACAGATGATCCCGCTTCGGCCACTGAGCCTTAATTAAAAGCACTAATTGACCACTCCGTCCCCTCCCTACAATCCCTCTAACCCTCCCTTCCTCTGTCTCCTCCTCCATCCATAGTAAGTCAAGGAGCTCCCTACAATCCAGATGGCCAGCCGATGGGGGGCTTCGTCATGGACGGCCAGCAGCACATGGGAATCAGACCACCTGGTAATGCTTTCTCTCTGCGTGTCTGTCCCTTTCTTTCCTCTCTCGCTCGTCCTATCTTCCTCCTTTCTTTCCTCACTGTCATCTCATTTTCATGCCTTTGCCCTCCTTTTCCTTGCCCTTTTTTCTCTATAGGTGTCATCCAGTATCTGCCATGTTGGTGGTTTATTCTACCAGCACACTCCTCAACTCATGTTTTTTCTCACACACAAGCTCTTAGAGGAAACTATATGGTCGCTGTGTGCTGGTTTTAGTGTAAGCTGTGCAGTATGTGCACCCTCAAACACAGCGATAAAGATACACACTGCACAGACACACATACTGTATACACTGCTACCTCCCCCTCCTTCGACACACAAACCAGAACAGGTGTGGTCAATCACATTACACAACCATCTCCTTCCTCACTCCCACTCCCTTGCTCTCAGTCCCTCTCTCTCACGCCATCAGGTCTAATCCCAGAGTTTGTCCTTAAGCTCCTCTCCTCCTCCTCTATCCCCTGTTTTCTGGGATTCTCTCAAGTCTCTAACCCTATCTCACCCTCCACTCAAAGTCAGCAGGTTTGGATAAACTGTCAGGCTACTTAACCCCCCCACCCCCCTTCACCACACCTCGCCCTGCCAGATTTAAGCCAGTGTGCTTCTCTGCTATGTTGTCTGTCAAGTTAGTTTCACAGAAAAACCATCTCTGGTATTTACCTCAGTGTTTTCCCTTTTCGTCTGCAAACATTTTCCTGGTCATGCTCGGTTGCAAAAACTTAATGAAAGCATAAACATTAGCTGTCTCTTTAAATAAACTGTAACCTAGATAACTTTATTTAGATTACATAGACAGATTATGCCTTTTACTTTGGTTTTGCATTAAATTTCTCTCCCTCTGTGTTTCTCAGGAGCAATGGGTGGTATGGGCATGAACATGGGCATGGAAGGTCAGTGGCACTACATGTAGCCCCGCCCCAGTCCGACCAATCGCAACACAAAGGGGGATGTAAGTACACACTGACTCACACCGACTTACCCTTACTGATTTATTTGACTTTCCAGATCAGCTGAGACGTGTCGACAACATTTTGAATGGGGGTCTCATACTCAGATATACAGTACAACATTCACTTACTGCAGATCAGGAGATGTGAAACTGCTTTTAGGCTGCAATTCAGAGAAATGGGATCTCTGACAATTTGTTCCAGTTTACTACAAAATAATTACATTTCAGTTATGGGAGTTTAAATTGCTAAGTCCTTGTTTTGCAAATGGTTATTCTACAAAGTTACCCATTTGGGAATACTTCATTTGTATGTTTTTTGTTACGAACACGCTCTTTTTCCTCCCAGGCTGATTTTTCTCTGTTACTCTCTCTCTCCAACTGTCCCAACCCTCGGTCTGGTGATAAGAGCCTTTGATCATGACCTTGTAACTTCTTTGTGTATGTAATGTGTGTGTGTGTGTGTGTTTAGCTGCTTCGCTCTCTCACATATCCAACAGCTACAGGACCAAACAACCTTCATATCAGGGAGGAGAGGAAAGAGGAGAAGGCATTCAGGATTATAAACAAAAAAATAAAGAGAGAGGAGGCATAAAAACACAGTTTGAACATGTGTATATGTACTTATATACAATACATAAATAGCAATTAATGATACAAATATGTTTGGATTATTGGAAAATTGCAAAATTTTAAAAACGATTGAAAATAATTTGGTATAAATATTAATATGAAGAGAATGGGGCAAAGAGGAGAGAGAGGAGTAGAGGGGTGATGAGAGGGAAAGAAGGCGGAGATGGGTCGGGACGGGGGGGGCGGGTGGTGAGATGGGGTGGGGGACTGGGTGGGGGGGCAGGTAGGACGTTGCCATGGCAACAGACTGATTGGCAAAAATGTAAGCAGTCGTCACTGGTGCAAGGAGAGGGAGACAAGTGAGCGCCCCTTAAGTGTCATAAATCTGCCGGGTTGCTGTTGATGCATGAGCCACATTAATACACACACTAACCAGCTAGAGGAACCCCCACTCCCTCCCCTCCTCTCTCTCTCTCTCTCTCTCTCTCTCTTTTTTTAATGCTCACTCTGTCTCACTCCCTCTTTATGTTTTTTCTCACTGTCAATTTTCTTCCTCTATCTCTTTCACACAAACACCTTTTTTCTTTTTCTCTTTAATTCTCTGCCTCTCTCTCTCTCTTTCTCTCACCTCCTCTCCCCCTCTCTCCCTCCCGCTCTCTCGCCCCAGGGCCAAATAGACTCCCACATAATTCTGGATGTATACAGGCTTGCTGTTGTCACAGTGCACAGTGTGTATAAAGTGGCTAGGGGTCCAATTGTTGTGAAACATCATTGTTCAATATGTGTGTTTGTGTTTGTATACCGTATGTGTGTATGTGTACCTGTGTGTGTATACATACACAAACATTCATATGTGAAATACATGCATTTGCCCAAACGTGCATGTCTGCATGACTGTGTATGTATGTGCATGTGTGTGTATGGTAATAGGATTACTCCTGGCACAGGGAGGGGACACAAACTAGTGCAAAATGGAGGAGGTAGCCAGCAGGGTATGGAGCTTAGCTGGGCCTAATTGACTAGATCCAAATTAAATATGCCATCACCAGAGGTGTGACCAATGGATTTGACTTATTCAGTTTACAAAAATAGAGACCATTAACCCTCCACAGAACGCGTGTGCGTGTATGTGCGTGCCACGATGGAAATATGGCACCCTTGTTTCTGTCAGAAATGTCTACGACCAAAGCAAAGACAGAAAATCTCACATCGAATGGCATCTTTCAGGTTTGAAATGCAGGGAGACATGGTAATAGAAGGGCTGTGCTTTCAGAATGAGACGTGTGTGTGAGTGTGTAAACATGAGGGCTGGTTCGCCGTGTCCAAGCTGCCTCTTTCCAGCAGCTGCTAGCCTTCCCAGCAGACCTTGCTTTAAACAGCCTCAATTTGCCTGCTGAATCTCGTAATTGGGCCACCAGAGGAATCCTCTGCGAGACGGGCAAAGCATAGAGAGGACGAGTAGACAGCGGAAGAAAAAAGACAGAGAGAGAGTGGGGTAGACATAAGGAGGGAGGGGCGGATGAAGAGATGGCGAGCGAGAGAAGCATAAACGACAAGAGGGAGGGGTAGAGGGAGTTAAAGGAGGGAGGAAGGAAGGAAAGAGGAGGAGGGAGGCAAGAAGACAGAAGCTGGGGGAGAGATGGTGACAGAAATATGTCTACTCTTCCTCACGACTAGTCATTTCTTTATAGCTTCATTAGCTAGCCATGGCTAGCTACTAGCTTGCCTCCATCAAATACTGCTACTTTCCTTTCTAGGTCAATTAAATGTAAGTGATGTGTTATATTCTTTCATGACCAATTAAATTAATAGGTTATTACGGGAGGGGGAGAAATGGTTATCTTATTTGATTACGAGAGCACAGGTTCATTATATTTTATAAGCAATTTTCATTAGCAGAGTTGAGGTTTTGTTACCGCGGGGCTAAATTGAGCGGTTATTGTGCTTGGGAGTGCTGAGCCTTGATACAGAAGGTGTGTCTAGCAGTCACACTGAAACATTAGTTAAAACTAAAGCCAATTAGTCCTACTTAGTGAAGAGCGTTATGCTTTCCACCCAATGATGATTACAGAGCTTATATCCCCTTGCGAAACAATACACCTGTCAGCAGAGATGAAGCCCAGCAAGTGAAGCAGAAGCAAGCTGAGCCTTTGATAGCGACGAGAATGACTCTCTGATGACCCTTACCCCCTTTCCCTTCTTCCTCTCCCCTGCTTTCCCTCTTCCACGAAATTAGCCAGGGGTGGCCCCTGAAAACTGTAATTTTCAGTTTCAGGACAATAGTTATCACAGGATGGAAGAATTAATTATGGCAGAGCGTACGGAATTTTTTCTGGCCCTCCCCACTCTCGGCTTTTCCCAAAATGTCGGGCAGAACGCTTGAGTGAACGCTGCCTGTAACCCCTTTGCTGCCAGTCTCGGCTGGAGACCCTTTGTCCCTGGATTCATTGCTCCAATCATTAAGCACAAATTTGTTAACCTTCTGCTGAGGGGTCAAGATCCCTCCCTTAACCCCCCACTATCGCGCACCCTCCCACCATCACCCCCACCCTCAACTTCTCTTTCTGGTGGATGAACTTTTACTATTAACGAACATTGGGAGAAAAAAGGTCCCGATGGGGATTTTGTGCCCCCTCGTATTGTCCATGTGAATGTGTGTCCCTGTTGATTTGGCCCCTCTGGAATCCCCCTTGGAGTCTAAGAGAGGAGGCCTACAGCTCAATGTATTGATTGGCTTATTAAGTGAAAAACCTTATTAGTGATGTGTGCTCTTTCAAGCACGCATAGTGTTTATTAGGACCTCGACATGGACTCACATCAGTCATCAGGGCGCTCTCCTTAGCCAGGAAAAATACATATGTAAGCAAGAAATAACTTCAAGGAGCAATCTAACAGATTCTTGATTGTTTTAGGATATTTTTGTTCATTATTGTGGTGTTTTGTCTCTTGCTATATAAAGTGTTACTTTTGCTCATGTTTATTTTTGATAAACTTTGTTTCTGCAACACTTTTACTGCAGAAATATACAATATAACATGCTACAGCTTGCAAATGAGATTAAGAAATGTAATAGATTATTGCTTTAAGTATTAAGATCGTCTGCACTGCATTTAAGCTAGCATCGCTAATAGCTCAGCGTGTCGTACTGCCTCAGGTTACATCCCACAATAGAAAGGTCACAGGTTTGATGCCATTAGGTCCAAAGAGATATGCAACCCCTGCCACCTCACTCAGTGAAAGGAAGCTAATAGACCAATTTACTGTTTACCAACAATGATGACATATTTTGTGGGCGGAGTCTAAGTGGTGGCAGAAAGTGACAGTTAGCTGCTGCGAGTGGTACAGTTGTCAAATAATATCAATCGTTCAGATGTTTTTCCTCATTATTTTCATGGTTTATTATCAAATGATAATTTTTCAGGAGTAAACTAACCCAAAACAACGCTGAGATTTCCTGACCCGTATTCACTGTCGGAATGGTAAATGACCCAAAATAGCATTAAATGGCCAAGAGTTGAACATCAAGATTTACTGCTGCTATGTATGTAAATGTTACTTTAAGTCAGGAGAAACTCAGAGGGAAACAACTACTATTAACGACTGATCTATGAAAACAATAAGGAAAGAGAGGGAAACCCAAGAGTTTCAGGGGTAACAATGTCTTGCTTTGCCGTTGGAGGTTACAACATTCTCTTCATTCTTATCGATAACTTTGTCAAAGACTCCCTTTGAAGCTAGACAGAGCCATTTATCGTTGTAAGCCATTAAACGGACGGACTGGATCACTGAAATAATCTGAAATTCTCGTATTTTCACCGTGCTTATTTCATATTAACACACAGCTCAACATTTAAAAGCACAGCGGCTGCAACCTGTGATGATCAGCTACATTAGAGCAGGAATCTAACGTCAACAATAGCTCCAGACAATCACATATGCATTTATATATCTGAGAATTTCGGATGATTTCAGCGGTCCAGTGCGTCTGTGTAATGGCTTGCAATCATAAACGACTCTGTCCAGCTTCATGGGCGTCTCTGACGAAAGTAATCGACAAGAATAGATGCCTGGGTTTTGTTTTTTTTACTTTTTCTGTTCTGGCATCCAATGGCACAGCAAGACATCGTTACCCCTGAAACTCGTCTGTTGTGTGAGCTTTTTGCCACCAGTCTGCACAAGAAACTGCCAGTGACGTCATTTTCCAATTGGTCTATAGAAGCTAGCGCAGCTCACTCAATATCTCTTACCCGTGTTGTACCTATTCTCCTCAGTAGCCCAGGTGAAAACTGATGGATGAGGGGAGTAACAACGAGGGCCCTTGCGTTCACTCTTCTGTTGTTCTCCCCGCTGCACCTCATTGTCCTTTTCCCTGCCTGCCTTTGTGTCATCTGTAGTGGCCCTCTTGTGTGTGTGTGTGGTGAACGCGTGGACGGGCCCCGGGCGCTCTCAGGTGACGGCCGGCCGCGAGCCTCACCTCTTCTCTTTGGTTTTGACAACAATAGCCGTGGTTCCTCAGCGGTGATTTTCCACCAGCAGAGATGGATGGCGGCTATTGTTGGCTGTAAAGAGAGGAATGTAGGGAGAGAAGAGGGTGAAGATGGATTTCTTTACTTCATTCTTCATTGTTTGGCATGCAGCAGGTTGCATCAGTGTAAGGGGTTTTGGTGGATGTGGAACATGGTTTTTAGATTTTATGATTTAAGCTTTAAAACAATGTTGAATTTGTCATCAAAATCTCAAAAATCGTAGTATAGTATGTTGTCAAATGCCGATGGTGAACGATCAAACAAATCAAAGGCTAATTTTAAGATTCCTTGTAGTCCAGTTAAACAGATTATCCAGGAAATGTTAAGTACAAGGCCTCTGTATCACTTCAAGTCGATCATGTGTGTTTGGTCTCTAAGTACTCTCCTACTGTTAAAGTAGCATTACTGAGGGTGTAGGATTAACTCACTAAACCCTCCAGTGCTTGCTCTCTCTCCCTCTCATACATCCACACAGTCTTAGTGAAGGGCAGGCTCGGGTCTGTATTCTGACCCAGATTAGCAGTTTGTTGGGTTTGCAGCAGTTGCCACATATCATGCTACTCCTCCAGGGTCTTATCAGCAGCTCCTACCATGTGCATGTGCTATCTGCCTGAAAGTGTAACCTGAGATGCTGCTTTCAGAAGTCTGGTGTGATCTATTGTTGTATTTAATGAATGATTAATGACATCTAACTCATTCAACAGTTGTTTTTTTTTGCAGTTAAATGCTCTCTGCCCCAGTGGCTGAGACAACATGCCAACTAGCACAGCGCTTAGGAAGATGTTCATGATTTTGCACAGAGATTGTATTGAACAATTTGAAAACTCCTTACTGCTGTAAGTTTGGACTGGGCAATATGGTCTGAATCATCTATCTTTGATACAAGTCATTTCATATCTTCATAACAATATGTATCAAGATATAGACCGATTTCTTATAATTGAATAAATAAATAGTCTGTATGAAATAACCACTCTGTAGAACCAAGTTTTGTGTACTTAATGTTAGTGAAACTTGCAAGGATTAGAATGTAAAGCTTCATCCAAATTCTGCAAATATAGCCACTAGTTTTTCCACTTCACAAGAGATGATGAATGATATACAACATACATTTTTATATTGTTTCGATGATGTATATGGTCATATTGCCCAGCCCTACTGCCAGGTGTTGTCTCTACAACTTCAGCACTGATGACTCCAAACTGTTGTACAAATGTAAACTCTGACTTACCTGACCCGAACACGATCACTGGTTAACCATTTCCATCTTCTCTTCCCTCAGAACGGCAGGGCAAACCAGGGGATCACCTGTCTCACAGAGGCCAGCGGAGCATAAGAACAGAACTCTGCGACGTCCCGATGACACCCACCAACGGCAACCGCTCTGTCCACCTGCAAGAGACAACAACATGTTATTCGGCTGATATCTGCAACATGGAAACCAAACCTTCCATGACTGCCTACAATCCTTCTCTATGTTTCCATCGACGGTGATGCACAGAAGATCAAACTAACCCCGACAGACCCCTGCTTCTTCTCTGGTGGGCACTAGACTTTGCCCCCTTGCCTCTGCCCACTAGGTTCACATGGATTCCTCCATTACAAGTGATTGCGATTGCGAGCATAGATGACACACGAGAGACACACCGTGTCCTTTTGCCTGTACCTTCGGTGAATGCAGCACCTGGTGAAATATTCAAGACTCTTTGGCGAACACAAGAGACTTCCTGTGAAGAGCACTCTACTCTTTGGGACGATGGAATTGGACCAAGGAGAAGCCAATGTCTGTATCTGACAGGACACTAACACAGCAAAAGAGGTGCCCTTTAAAAAAATATAGTGGATTGAAACACGGAAGGAGGGAAAGCAACAGAAAAGAAATTAAAAGTATAACTATATCAACCCCTAGTTTGGGAAGCGAGTGGAGAAAGAAAATATACTGTATACTGATGTAAAATTACGCTGGACTCTCACAAGAACTGGGAATTTAAGTATTGTAAATGCTATTGTATTGTTCTGCATATTATGTTGTTTCTAATAGATTTTTTAAAAAAAGGATGTGAACTTTTTTCTCTTTTTTCTGATTTCTTTCCACACTATGTGTGTGCCGTCTCTCCATCAAATTTGACCTCCTGCCCCGTCCCTTCAGTGAATCACAATGCAAGTTTAAGAAAAGATGAATAAACTGACTTGGATCAGTTTGATATTTCTCGCAGACCCTTATTTGGATAAGAGTGATTCAGATGTCTTTTTTTCCTTTATTTACATACCGTACACACAGCCTATCCACGTATATACAGGGTGCAACTAACTTGTATTACTGTTGCTGTGTCTACACCTTGTAACTCCAATTTTGGTGATTTTTTTTTACATTTTCATATCAGTTGATTATATGTTCCTCGACCGTTGGAAAGTTTTTAATGGTATAGAAAAAATCTCTGGCCATTTGGGGTCATGAAACTCTCTTATAACTCATTGAATTAACTCCAAACACAGTGACATCACAGTTTCTGAGAAGCTAACATTTTGGATGTACAAGGTTTTTTTAATCCAATTGTCTTTTGTCCAATTTTATAATTTCACATGAGGACAGACACAAAATGTTGACGTCAACATGGCTAACATCACGACAGGCTAACAAACATGATACAGCGCTTCAGCTAATGCTCACAAAAAAAAGTCACTCTGGATGGGAAACTACAAGTGTGTGTCCCGCAAACATGTTTCCTGTTTTCTGTCCGTTTGTGATAGAGGGCTTCTGAACGTCTATTCCAGTGTCCTATTGATGTGTTTTATGTCACAAGGCCGTGCACTCGCATGGCCAATGGATTCTCTCCCCCTCAGTGTTTGATGCGGCCTGATAACAGGGAGAGGCAGAGGCTATGGGAAAACACCATTTATACCACGGTCCATTCATTTTGATTTAACCAGATGATGTAATGCTGATAAACAGACAGGAGAGAATGTAAAAGTCACTGTGTGTGCGTGTGTGTGGCAGTATGCATGTGAGGGGGGAACGTGTGTGTGTGTGTGTGTGTGCATATGTGCTTGTGTGGGTTATCAATGCATCCATTATCCATTGCTTCAAACATGTATTACGCACATCTTTAAGATTCCTTTGAAGACAAGTCATGTTTCTTATGCTTTTACTTTGAAGGGTATATATGTACATCTGTGTTGTAAATAAATACTTTTTGTTCAAATAACAGAACTCATAACTAGTCTCACATTATCTTCCTACCAGCAGATATGAAATACAAGAACATGCATATTATCATTTTAACAAAAAACCCGACAAGTGTTGTAACTAAACTGGGCACAAACATGTTTTCATGTGGACAAATGTCCATAGAAAGAAAGCAGAAGTCCATTTACGCTTAAAGAAACATGCACTTAAGTCAACCTTTCTGCCATTGCCATGGATAATGTGCAGCTAATGCATGCGTTCTGCTGTAATTTTCTCACACATGGAGAAGGGAGGCGAGGAAAGAGGGGCTCGCGAAAAAAAGCGAATTATCCATCATTTAGCATTAAAATTCATTTAGGTAAAATTGCTACAAACATGTAAATGGGAAGATTAGTTCTCCCTCACGCCTTGTTGCCCGCAGTCAAAGGGCTCCGCTTGAAGCCCAGCGCTCTGCAGCCGACGCTGTCTCCGGGATACACTGCACCTCAGGAGGCACAGGCTGAGCCGGCTGAGGCGAGAGGAGAGGAGCCGCGCGAGTTTTGTCTAATTGATACATTTAGGAGGGCAGCCCTGAATCGCAAAGTCAGTGTCTTGTTTTTTTTTCAAAGCAGCGAACAAGAGAGAGTCTGTTTTATCCATAACAATATACGCGTGTAAATCAATACTCTCCCACTCTGCCTCTCTATCTCTCCTCCGCGCAACTATTGTGTTTTTACTGCCTTTGCCGAAGTGAATGCTATTTACACTAAAGAAGAAGAAGAAGGGGAAAAAAGACACGCTCTTAAAAAACCCAGGCGACGTTTTAATTGCTTCGCCTCTCCACCATGGCTGGAAAATCCGAGGCTGTGAAATGTGAATTCCTGAGCCTGTGGCCGCTGGGAGCTGTGGAGACAGAGCAGAAAGCCCATGCTTGACTGCCCTCTTTAGGGAGGCCTGGTAACTGTCCGGGGCAGAGACATTTGGAGATGGCGCACAGCACCACCTCTCCTTTTACGCACGGACATAAACCACTAAAAAACGCGTGTGGAAGTTTGACAAAAGTGGAAAAGCAAATATGAGATTTTTCTTTAAAAAGTTAAGCTTTATAAAGAGAGTGCAGTGCAAAACGAATTAATAAGAATAAGTTTAAAATTTCACTTGGTCTTATATTTTATATGAAAACAAGATTTTTATTTCAGTAATTTTCTGAGGGGGGGGGGGGGGGGGGGGGGGGGGGGTGCCAGTGAGGTAAACTATTTTTGTTGTTACTGTACATTTTCTTTTAATTTCAGTTTTAAAAAAGTAGCAATCTCTTAAAATAAGAGACAAGTTACTTCTGTTTACTAGAAATAAAAAAAAACCCATTTGATTTAATTAGATTTTTGAAATTAAATAATTTGTCTTATTTCAGGGGTATTTATTTAAAAACATTTTGCAATATAAATATTTTAAGACACAACTTTACGTAAATATTTATTATACACATTTATTATTATATACATTCGATTTTTTATTATGAGAATTAATGCAACTTGTCTTATATTTTATCAGATGTAAACAGTTTATCATGATTGTGATTTTGCACGTTCATGGACATTTTTCTAGCAGCTGACCTATATTTCTGCTGATCTGTTAATGCAAGTTGCCTTTTGACGGTTTGTGCCTTCTGCATTTTAAAACCATTTTCATGCACATTATGTTTCACTTGTGCTAATTTCAAAAGCTGAGAGTCAAAATGTAACTTGAAGTTAATGATGATGGTAGGCCTACCCACCCCTCACTGCCTCACACACACACTGACCGCGGAGTGAACTGTCAGAGTAATGAATGAAGCAGAAATGTGTTCCAGAGAAGTGGAGGTGCCCGGACAGGCATGTCTTCCTCCCACAACAACGCAGATATTTATGCGTCTTTATGTGGTTAAAACGGGGAACTTAGACAAGTGAGCGTGCGCCTCGTGCTCTCGGTTTCACTACATGCCATGACAAAGCTCCGCGGCAATAATGTGTGTAGGAAAATGCATTCAAATTACGAGTTTGTCACTATTTGTTTAACGCCGAGGCCTGTAAATCAAACTGTTCCTGGAAATCTGAGTTGAAAGTGATTTTATCTTTAGGTCATACTTAATTTGAAACATATGCACAACATGTTACATTTTATTTTTGTATTTTGTGGGTTATTTATCCTGAAATCTTATATACAACCACAGAGGTTTTACGTGAGTTTATTAGCTTTTTTCAAAAAAATACAATCTAATTAAAATGGCAGGTTAGGTCTTAATTTTACATGACTAAAAGGCATTGAACACAACTAAAAGCGCTGTATATTCTTTTCTTTATTCTCCTCCAGAGAGCCAGGAGTTAAATGCTCCTCATAAAATGCGCAGATTAACTAAATCGGCCTCTTTTACCTCCAGGCTTCATGACTACAGGGTTCAACTCGAAAGGGGAAAAAAACATATAAGAAATACTGGAGATTTTTCATGAGCGCGCAAAAAAAACAATACTAAACCGATCAATTTCCTCCAGCTTCCAAAGCGAAAATCATTACACAGGAAATACACATATGGCCGAGATGACGTGCCAATATTTGAGTTACTTTATAAAATCAATATAGGCGGATAGAAATTAAACAGTAGCCTCCTGAACGCCTCGCACGATAAACTTCCCAAACCCCCCCAAAAAAGTCCACCTTCAAAAGGTCGCGCGGCAGCTGGTTTGGAAACAAAGGGAGGAGGAAAGAAAGGAGGGAGAGAAAAACAAAAATCTGTTGGAGAGAAAGAGAAGAGAGGAGGACTGTTGAGCGGGGGCCATTTTGGATGTCATCTGTCTCCTTGGCGACGGGGCCCCGGCCCTCAAAAGCCCCTTGGGCGCACGGATTGTTTGAGAGGAGCCCGCTATTTTCTGCAGCATCATTTATCACTGTCACCACATAATGATTCCCCTCGCAGCTCCTTATTGATGTTTGTAATTGCATTATCTCATAAGGGGGGATGATCAATGGAGCCGAGAGGAGCATCGAGGGGTCAGGAGATGCCGGATTGCTGTTTGTCCATTTAATGCAACCAGGCTCTCATTATCTGCAGCCTCTCTGCGTTCAGGCTAAGTAACGTTTGGTCTGCTCTCCTCTGAGGCTTCACAGAGAGGAGAGGAGGAAGAGGAGGAGGACGAGGAGGAGGGGAACTGCTCGTTTCATTTGTTTAACCCCAAGCCACTGCAGATAAAAAATTACAAATGCAAAGGAGAGAGAGAGGAGAGTGAAAGTAACGTGATTAAGTGTTATGTTATTAGTTCCATTAAATCTGAAAAACGAGATTCTGAATTAAAGCGCACAGCTTTGGGCTCTTGGGCATCCGTCTTGTAGTGGTCATATAACTTGTGATGATTATTCATATCTATAACAATATGCTCTCGTTAAAGTGTTCAAATCGACCTCATGCATGTGGAGAGAGTGAAACAACAGCAGACACTGGAGGGAAAATACTTCACATTATATAATTCAGGTATTGTTTTGTTTGCTCCGTACTGCAGATAAAAAATAGTGAGTCTGGGATTATGAAGTTTTGAGATATGCAGCGTCCGGGCCAGACGATGCTGTTTGCAGAGGCTCGTGTTGGGGGGATGAAGTCATGAGATCCAGTTTCAGAGCCGACTGAGGCCCCCGCGTCAAACAACATGCGATACTCCCCCTTTTCCAAACGACCACAAGCCATACCGACTTCAAGTGTCCACACACACACACACACACACACACACACACACACACACACCAAGACCAGGTGTAAAATTGGGAAATAATCTTTGAAATTAACTCAGACTCAAACATTTTTTCCAGTTTTTTTATTTGACCCAACACACGAAATTTTGAGGTTTTATCCTAAAAAAAATGGCACATGAATGATATGAAAATAAAGTACGCATTGAATGTTTTCCTTTTAAAATGAAGGGTGACTCTTCATATGAATATTTTTTTTTATTTTCTCCTGCTTTTGCAAATATTTAATTACATGAAAATAAAAGTTATCTGGGGGAAATTAAAATGAACTCAAATGCGGATTTGAATGTTCCTTTGCTCCTTTGGACTATTTCAAATACTTCTTAACAACACTAAAACTGGCCTGTAATAATTATTAAAAAAATAAAAAATCTGGCGCAGCATAAAGTAAACGTTATTATTTAGTTTCGGTTGGAGAGAAGACGGCTGCTGGGTCCTGCACTCTTGCAGTGAACGCGAGGCGCGTCATGGGCGCACAAGGGGGGCCTGTCAGCAGGTAGAAGTGTGGATATGAGGGGCCAGGGCTTGGAGACATGCGTACTGGTGTGTGCCACACACCGGCAGTGACAGAGAGCCTGACTCACAGAGACACAGGCAGGTAGGCTAACAGATAAACACTTTACACTGCGAATGGTTTGTGGAGACATTACGCACAGAGTTTGGGATGTTTTGTGGGCGCGCGGTGTGTTTCTCACTCCTCCAGCTTATGACCAGAGACATCCGGTGCCTGGGATAACATGTTTTTGGCCTCGGTGTTTTCCCTGCTAGCTGCTCCTGCTGCGGGTAGGGAGACACCGCTGGCAGCGCACCTTTTCCAGCGGAGAAGCAAACCGCGGCTGGTTCATAACCAGAGATGTTTCTGTCAGCACCTTACTGAATATCCGCCTCTCTCTCTCTCTCTCTCCGCCTCTGTGGAAGGTCACCTTGGCAGCGCCAGGCAGGGCAGGAGGGCCAGAGGAGCTGGGGGGTGTCGGCTCCTTAGCTCACCTGGTGAGGCCGGATCCAATAATAGCGACCTCCCCCTCCACACAAACACCACAGCCTACACCTCCTCTTCTCTACTCGCCCTCCACCTGCTAGTGGATATAACAATACCGACTCCTTTGGCAAGGACTACAATAACCTCCTTCACACTTTGTAAATAAGTGTTTACTCCAAGGTGAAAACACTTCATAAGCAGTCATCATTTCCTCCTTCCTCTCTTCCTATTCCAATACTTGACATAATTCACAATTTCTACAACAGCTCTGGAACAGTGACTCAGCTGCTCAGAGGTGGCGGTTCGAGTCCCAGAAGGAGAGCTCTGGACACTAATAACCTTCATCCTCGCTGCCAGAATATGAGACTGGTGACAGTTAAGGCGCCATTGTTTGCCCGTAAAAAAAAAAAGAAAGAAAAAAAAAGGACCCAGCAATATCAAGCATTTTATTGGAAATATTAAAATACTTGGATTAATATATCTCTATTTTCACTAGAAAATGATTCTGTTGCTGACTTGACTTGACTGACTTGACTTGTTGATTATTATTATTATCATCATCATCATCATCATTATTGTGTTGCTTTGAATTATAACTAGAAACTTGCCACGTCAACCAACTCGCTCACGTCAATTAGCTCGTGCATATCTGCACGGTGAGTTTTAATTTTACTCTCTCTCTCTCTCTCTCTGCACAGTCGCGCGCCACTGAGCGGCTGCAGGGACCGACTGCTCGGCCTCCAAAAGTAAACAGTGAGGAAGCAAGTCGAGACAGGACAGTGGGGCTGAATTCCAGCCACAGCACAATACTGATAAAGTATTGGCCCCGAGCCACGTCTTTCATTAGTTTATTTATATGTTGAGGCTACTTCACCATTCATCACACAATCCAATCTGTGCTGCAATCTCAAAAATGTGTTTTGGGTGGTGGGGGTGTTTTTTAGAGACTGTTGGACTGTAAAAAAGTGAGTGAAATAGTGAGTTTTATTATTAACTAAAAAGGGATGCTCAATTATTGTAAGTAGATAATCACGAAATGCAACATTTTTTACTGTAATATCATGAGATAAGTAGTTATTAAAAGGGATGAATAAGAGACAGAAAATTTGATATTTCTCAAATGGGCCTACCTCAGACAGAGCTGGCAAAGATGACACAATCTGATAAGACATATAAAAGCTGCTTTTTGTTAAATATGATATCATTACATTGGAGTACTATTTTTATATACTGAACTTTTATATACTGAACTACACTTGCATGTGGAATTTAGTCTATAAAAAAGCTAGAAAGGTTTAGTTTGTGAGAAATCTCTGTTGCACACTCTTACTGTAGTAATTGATAGAAGCGAGGCAGTGAATGTGCTATACATCTCGCATATTCATCAGCCTCACATCACATCACGCTCTCGCCCTGTCAGCTGGTTTCCACCCTCTGACTGTGACAATGTGTGTCTTCATCGCTGCTGTTGTTTTGTCTCTGTTTCTGTCCTGCCTGCTTGAGATGCAGCCTCGAATCTGTGTGTGTGTGTGTGTGTGTGTGTGTGTGTGTGTGAGAGAGAGAGAGATAGAGCAGGGCCAACTGTAACAATGAAAGCAGCTTTGACCTTGTCATATAAGTGTAACCTCAGTTCAGATTTAATTTGTGGAGGTTGACAAAGTAATAGGACTAAGCAGTGTGTTCAGTAAAAACATGCAGAGTTCTGCAGCAGGCTATTTTCTGTCTCTCCCTCGTGATTCAACTTTCTTTACACTTTTCTCTAATTAGTAAAAGTTTGATTACTGTGAGAGTTTCAGCTCGTTCGGAGTAGCGTTTTCCTCTTTCTATAGTCATTCTATCCAGCTGGTTCTCTCAAAACAACTTTTTTTCTTCTCCATTGTTTTTATATAATTGTTGATTTGCTTGAGATTAATCTGCTCTCTTTTCTCCCAATTACAGCAATTCTGTCTGAATGTGGATTCTTTTCTTGGATCTGAGGAATTGGCCTCGTGGCTGCAGTTCTGCCATTTACTTAAACTGCTCAGCATAACACAGATGTTGTTTTGGGTATCAGATGTGTTGTTTATTGCTGTGTGTGCATTCAGTTTTTTTTTCTTTTTTAAAGGGACTTTTCAGTCATTTATCTTCCTTATGGTCATTAGTGGTACCACAGCTTTAAAGATCTATAATAATTCCTCTTTTAGATTCATTTTATTTCTTTCCCATTACACCCAAAGTCATGCTTTGAACTAATATTCTGGATCAGTTTTTACAGATAGAATGCACACACAATCCATGTGTCTTATAGCCTTAATGTTATGCATTTATATAAGCATTAAAATCATTATGTCAAAAACAAACAATAGATGCAGGCTCTGTACCCAACATGTCATCCTCAGTGTCTGATGGTTGGATCCAAGTGTCTTTTTATTCTCCCATGAGAATTCACCAAAGTTTAAAATATTCAAATCCGATATGTAGGGGCTTTAACTAGTTATTTAACATAATTTATTCCATAGTATGACAGGATCTGAATGAGTGAATTCCCAGATTGGCGAGACGGTGGCCATGTTGCATTTCAACTTCACAAATCCGGAGCCACTTGTCACATTTATGCAATGGCATATGTTATATATTTAATCTAATATAAATAATATGAGCCTGTTGTAAATGCAACACCTATGTACTCATAAAGAGTGTGGGCTATTCAAAACATCTGATATATATAAGTCTTATATTTACTGCACAAATCTACAGCACACTTGTTGTGAGGCAAATACTGAAGCTTACACTGTCTACATGGTCAAGATCTTTTCCGGTCTTTATCAAGATTATAGATTTATATTTTTCATCAGTGAATAAATGTTAGCACACTCACTCACAGAAAAACAACTTTTCTTCATGCCTACTTTTCCCCGTCTTTTCTCTAAACCCAGGGATCTCATCGCACAATTTACTAAGCAAATCTCAGCCAGGGCAGACAGAGGAGAGGCGGGGGGCTCTGAATGTGCATGTCCCTGCAGGCAGACACTGTGCAGTGTTATGCTCAGCGCTGCACAATTTATGGACCATGGACAGTTTATAAGAAGCAATGTAGTCTATCAGAGAGGCAGGCAAATTGAGGACAGGGGGAATCGTTTCCATGCAGGAAGCTGTGTTTTGGAATAATATACGCCATGATAAAGATGTTTCCCCTGTGACGTAAAACAGCAGGGAGCACCAACGGCCACTTACTATTCTAACCAAATATGAAGGAGAGTCTTTGAGCTGCCATACTTTTTTCTCTTGAAAGCCTTGTGTGAAATGCTGCGGCGTTGAGACGAGGCTGCTTATAGCTGATTTATCCACAGATTCAGTCTCAAAAGCATTTTTTTGTGGCATTAAAGTCAGGATGTAAATGATGATTAGTGAAAACAGTAGACATAGTATAGTTAGCATGCAAAAAATAACTAAAAAGTACTGTTGCTTGCCACTGTAATACCACTGCTACCAAGCATCAACTGCAACATTTACAACAATATAATACTGTTGCATTCACTACTACGTCACAGCAAACATTCTTCATCTGATTGAGTAATTTTTTCTGAAACTGAGTCCTGAAAAGCAGCTAAGAATTTTAAACAAAAAAAATTGTGTAAAATGCAAATCAACTTGTTTTTATAAAATTAAGTTTATCTACTTTTCTAGTGCAGCAATCAATCTCATTAATTGTTTAATTGTTAATTGTTTTCAAGACAAAGTATTTGAAACAAGCTGTTTTCTATGCCAATCAAAAAATTTGCACTGAACCGGATAGTTTGTCTGCATTGTACTAATAATAATGGTCCGAGAAGAAGCTACAGAAAATACTTTTTACAGACAGTAAAAGGTGAACAGTTATTACAGGTTATAATATGTGTTATATAGTTTGTAATACCCCCAGTGACTTGTTAGCTGAAACCAAAATAAAATAGTAATTTCACTCCTGTAAAATACAGTATGAAACTTTATACGTTCCCCCTGAAAAATGATACACTTTTATTATGTCCTCCCGTGGTGTTTATGACTGCCAAGTGGCTCCTCAAACACTGTGACGACTCCAGCAAGGCCTTGATGAGACGTGACTCACCTCGAAATAACAATGCCGATTGTAAAAAAGCGGAGAAAGAGCCGGAACAAAGAGTGGAAGACGCTTAGAAATGATGGAAGGACATGACAAACTTCCCTCACCAGGCTGACATCTGTCGAGGCGTTGGTGTCATGAGGACAGCTTGTTATGCAAATGGATGATGAAGCCCCATGAGACACTGACACGCCAAAGTGCGAGCTAGCTTGACATCAATGAAGACGTCACTCTTCTTGTTGGGCGGCTCGCACACTCCCTCGTTCAACCGTCATGTGGTGTTTTAAATAAACCAGCGCTGGTGTCAGTGAGGGAGAGAAATTAAATATGAGGACATTTTTCATCAGCTGGGCTTACGTTGTTTTACGTAGGTTACGGGAAGACTGAACTGGAAAGTGGGTGACATAAGAGCACTGAAACAGAACTCCTAAACATGTAAGAGTCTCAACAATGTGCCTCTGTCAGAGCAACCTGCCAGTGCTGCAGTGGTTGTTTACGTATATATGTGGGAAATCCTTGGCAGCGGAGATATCAAACACAGCCATCTGATAAGAGGTTTGAGAGAGAGCTGCAGGCCCCAGGACACACACACACACACAAACTGCACACCCGTATACATGAACACACACATGCACACAACACACACCCAGCAGGTCTGCAGGTTTTACATGTAAAGCTTTTAGCAGTGCAGAAGCAGCTGAAGACATGGCTATTGTTAAGCTCCATGATGGATGAAGCGGAGGTCTGTTAGTGTTAGCTGATGAAAACACAGCTGAATTTATTAGGCTAAGCAGGGTCACCACCTCCCAATGGAACGCCAATGACCCAAATACAATCTCAAGGTAAATAAGACGCACTTGCTAACCTGAGTGGCAACATAAAAGTGTCTGTATTGACGCGTTGAAATGTGAGCATTCACGCAAAGCTGAGGACTAAAGTTCCAAATATGAAACCTACTACTAAAAAGGAGAGAAGGGAGTGTCTCCAGGAATTTAATCATTGTATGATAAATAAAAACAACAAAAAACAACGCAGTGGTAGTCCATGGGTCACACAGGGGCTACAAAATGCCTGCTAAAAGAAAAATGCATTGTATACACATTTCATAAAGTATAAAACTATGGAGGCAGAAAGTAAATATAAAAGATACAAAAATATGTAAACTAATATTATGAAGATATGCAAGAATGAATACTATAATAAGATGCTAGATAAAAATAAAATAAAAACATCAAAAGATATATGGAGTGCTGAGTACTTTATTGAGAAAGACAAGAACATAAATAATATGGAGGATGTGGTTAGTGGGCTTATTAACTTCTTTGTAAATGTGAGACCAGAATTAGCAGGAAAAGTTACTAGCTCACAAACAACAGAATAGGGGGCTTGTAAACAGCAAGATTTTTAATAAAACCTTTAATTTCATCCAGTGATAAATGCTACACATGTCCTGTTTATAGCATTAAATATCAATTATTGAATAATTTAATAATAATTCATATAAACCATATCCTTAATATAAAGTATTAGGCGTAAATGTTGCAGTTTCCCCTGTACTGTGCAGTGGTTATGCATATCAAAATTTAATTCATATCTCAAATAAACAAAGTAGAATACATTTCTCTCTTTTTATGGATTAAGCAAACTTCTCTGAAGTGTTTCCATATAATCTAACCAAATGACAGCAGCAGAAATGGAAGTGATGTATATTTATCTTTTTGTTGTTGTTGTTGCAGCATTCTTATTAGAATATGACATCTAATCTTTGTTGCCAGACAAACACAAAACAGATTGGCACGTTAGGAAAGGGTGACAGTTTGTTTCTTCACTGGGAGAAACCAGAAGCTATCAGCATCATCTTTGATTGATGGTACCAGTGTAATCAGAGCAGTGTTGCCAGATGGGAAATGTTAAACTATCATACCAGAGGCTTAAAATGATCGTATCTTGAGGAAAATTATCATACAAGAGTCATAACCACATGAACAATTAGCTGTATATGTGTCATTTTACAAAACACATTTTTAAATGACTTTTGCCTTCAAATTTACCCATATCCTGTTTTTTTTAAGTAAGCTGACATCGTCACAAGTTACGTTCGTCATATTCTTCACCAAGCATTGGTGATTGGCTGGAAAGCGGTCACATGAAGAGGAGTAAACGCTGATGCAAGATACATTTTTTTGGCTGACTTCATTCACTGTTTGTACTTTATACAAAACCAGTAGTTACACTATAATTTCCTATACAACCCATGTAATTGTGAGTCAAAAGGCACAACCTCTAGTGACCATGGTTATTGAAAATTGTGCAGGGAGCATAGGTGGAAGTCGATGTGGTATAAACAGCAAGACAGTCAGCGAAAGAAGGAGGTTGGGAAAGATGAATGGGTCAAAAACACAGAGGACTTTCCCCCAGGAAGAAGAGGTTTGTTTCCAATGTCAAACAAAAGTACCTGTTGCTATTTGAATTACGTATGCTTGTATACGTATAAAGGTATAACATATACAGGCATTACGTATAAGTTAACTTGTAAGTTTACTTCAGTAAGTAACTAGGTCACTTTCTACATTAGCTACATTATCTGCGGTACAAATGCAGTTATTTTAGCCCAAACCATGACCTGTTTCTCCTAAACTTAACCATGATTATCTTTTTACAATGTTAAAGTTTAAAACAGTGATCATGGAACTGTTTCACAACATTAAATAGAATGGTCTTATTTAATAGTATATAACACAAACAGTACTGCATATGTTTTCGGGAGATTTTCAGATTTTTCTTTCCTGAATATGTGAAAAAGGGGGGCAGACTACAACTGACTACATGGTCTCAATAAAGAGGGCAAAATTATTTCTCAAATACAGTAATCATTATGCATCTGACCACACTGAATCAGAGACAACTGTTAAGAAACTGTTAATAAATCATCACATCTGGTTACATACTGTCATGATTCAGAAATTACCTTGTAGGTACCATAGATCACTGAGCAAGTGCAGGTGACTAAATATAGACAACAATGACTGAAGTAACTTAATTATCCAACCTTACAATACTCCAGAGATGCCCACGCCAAGCCAAACAATGAATAGCCAAATACTAATGTTTAGCCGCAACCAGCTAAACAAAAAACTGGTTCAATGCAACAGTGGCAAAATCAGTTCACACAACTGAGGGCTGCCAATATAACCTGCAGTCATTATCGACAGTGTTGTGATGCATGTCAACTTGTAAGAAAAGCAACAATTTCATCACAAATGAACACCAATTTAAAAGATGTAATGCTTCACAATTTCCCAACATTCTGAATCCAAGTTAAAAGGGACAAAATGTGATGGTTGACGGGGTAGCTACAGCTTTTAAGAAGAAAAAAAGACCACTGTGTACTACCAAGAACAAATGGTTTGCTGTACTCAATGTGCTTATTGTGTGCATGATGATGCACCACCTATCCTATGAGAAATTAATTCAAAGGCCATTTTAACATTGGTGAATATATGGCTCCTATTTACCTTTCATGGGGGCAAAGGGGTGAATAAAACATTAGCTTCTGGTCGCAAAGCAAATCACAGCCTCAACCAACAATAAATGTGTTTGTCTGTGTGATGTTGACCCTACTTGGACTACAAACCAGCACACTGATTTCTGTGTCTGTCACATCCTGCACTGACCACATTTCACCTTGGCAGGCAATGGTCACTCACCTGCATTTGTGTACGAATGACTGCAACCTTAAGCATTTGAGGCAGTGTGTCAGGATGTGAAGTATGGTCAGTAGTCAGC
The DNA here is from genome assembly GCF_030273125.1 of Centropristis striata. Lineage (NCBI taxonomy): Eukaryota > Metazoa > Chordata > Actinopteri > Perciformes > Serranidae > Centropristis > Centropristis striata. Next base: position 21,848,712 of record NC_081536.1, on the reverse strand, counting down.
AGTTCTGTCTCTTCCCATTCTATCCATCCATCTCTTCATCTTTCTTAAAATCCAGCACTCTTCTCCTCTCATCTTCCTCTGTGACCCTGAGTGTGCAGGGCAGCGGCTGTCCTTGGCTTCCCTCCGTTATGGCAGCGAGCCCGTTAACAGCGGCCGTGAGTTGTGGCCTGGCGTTAAACTGTGCTCCAGCCACAGTCAATGTTTATGTCTACCAATCAAATGCAATGTGTTTATGTTATATGGCATTATGGACAAGGAGGCTCTCTAAAACACACAGGCTGGAGGAGTACGGTCCAAGAAGAGGGGTTTATGGTCCGTCAAGCATCTCAGGAAAATGAAGCGTCAGTTGGAGATGAAAGGGTGAACAAGAAAAGCTGGTTTGGTTTTGTGTTTAACAATCTGGATACAACTTAGAGCCAGAAATGTGAAGCAAAGAGGGCAAAATAAAGGAGATTTGATGACGTATGTGAAATATTTTAAAATCAATTGTGCTGATCTATTTTGTTAAGAGTGCTTTATAGATAAATTATATGTGTGCTATCATGTGAAATCATAACTGAAAGTCCACAAAGTCTGGACCCTACACATAAAAAGGAGAGAAATCATAAAATCACAAGGAGGTTCCCCAGTTATCGATGTGAAAACACCATTTTACAATCTAAACATTTCTCTCATATAATCTACAAAAATTCAAACAAGTAAAACTTGTTACAGACAAGGATACAACTGTTAAATCTGAGAAATTATAACAAACAATAACACTAATGGGTCTGTCCCTTAAACTCACAAACAAGTTGCCAGAATAAGAATTAGTATTGTGAATTATGCATACCACAATTATGTAAAACTTTGATGTTTTTGAACCATAGATACATGGAATCTCAACCTTTTTTTAACCACTTCAACCACTCTGGGGGAAAAAAAAGAAGGTTTTAAACATGTGGTTAATGTTGTGAATTAAAACAAAAACTACTTGGTTAAGGTTAGGAATGAACTACTTCTGTACTTAACTACTACTGACCCCAACACTGGTCTCCTGAGTGAAAGCTGAGTGTTTTTTTGAGGTCACCAACCTGGTGCAAAGTCTAAAGGGTGCCAGAATGTTTCAACGAATCTGTGGTTTGCAGAAATGAACAATGCCAACATTTATCCTGGAGACTGGGCAGAAACTCTACATTTTATTTAATTAGTGTCCAATATTTAAAAAGTAAATTCATATATAGGAGTTTCATTTTGGACAAATGGGCATGTTCATCTTATAGTACATTAAACTACACTGAGGTGGACCAGAAGTCACTTTTTCTGCATTCATCGTAGCTATTCGATTATACTGACTGATAACACTGTTGTGGTTAACATTATTGTAAATCAGATGCTAAGAACATGGCTGTGGAACACTCTCCCTCCTGACCTCTGCACCATTGACACCTTGCCACTTTTCAAATCCAGACTTAAAACTCATCTGTTCAGACAAGCATACGGCACCTAGTCACTCACTCACCATGTCAATCCTGTTCCATGTTTTATTTTGTTGCCACTGTTTTTAAATTATTTTATGTTTTGTTGTACAGTGACCTTGGGTGTTCTGAAAGGCGCTTATAAATAAAATTGATTATTATCATTATTAAGAAGAGGGTGGATAAAATGGACAGCAAATGTTCTATCAGTTTACAGGTTTAATCACTCCATTTTTTTCTTGTTTCAGAGTTGTCATTATAAAAAACTGGTATTGTGTGTATGTAACTCCAGTTTGAGGACAGTAGCTCTGGCTTAAGTTCATTTAAATCTCTGAGATAACTGTGTCTATCTGCATGTTTACACAGATTAGGTGAAAATATCCTTGTTTGGGACATGTAGGGACTTTGTTTGTCCTCAGCACCACATGTGAGCTCAAAGAAAACACACTCTTAATCCTTCTGGATCCAGAGACTTGACACCAATTTGTCCCTGTAAGGGAGGGGCTGCAGGGCCAGTTCACTAAACCATCAGCCCTCTCTCTCTGTTTCCCGGGCAAAATGTCTGTGATTTTCCTGTCAAAACATCTGGATGAAAGAACTCACAGGACACTCTCTCTTTGAAATGTCCTTGAGCAAGGCACTTAACAGCCCAAATTGCTGCTGAGTGGTAAGAAGAATACTGTGGTTGTACTGGGCAGCACTCCATGAATCAGCAGCCGCCTCCTCTGGAAACATCTCTGTCACACTGTTGCTGGGTTTCCCCTATAATTGCCTTGTGATAATCTGAGAGATTGTTATCTTTTTATTTTGGTGAGATCCATGGTGATAAGGGGCCATAATTACTTTTTGTGCTCCTCCCAGTTCTATTGAAGTTCATTAATGACGAAACCTTCGACTGAGATTAAAATAAACACAAACTGTAAGTAATCTGCATGTCAAAACGTGAGAGCTTTGTGCTTTGCCTTCAACTCTTGTTTTGTTCCAAATCAGCTCTCATCATTTCCTCCAGCTGTTTTGTCAGATTCTCACCACTTGAGATAATGAGAGGGCACTTACCAACAAAGTTTTGGAAAATGTCTGGAAGCTAAGGTCATATCTTTTTTCACATTTAAGTGTGTGGAAAAGTGAAAAAGATGATGGCTTTAACATACTTTAGGAGGCCGCCTTATGTTTATTTTTCTGTTTTTAGTATGAATTTAGTATGTCTTTACATCAAACTTTTGAAAAATCAACTATAAAACCTAATTTAAAACATCAACAAACATAGATTTCCCTCCCATGCTCTGTTATTGATGCTACTGGCAGCCAGTGCTTGCTGCATGAATGAAAGCAGTACAGAACGTGTAGCAGCCTCAGGGCGTCTATTTGCCAAATCAGCATTACGCCTGGAGCAGGGACTTTTCGTGGCCAGGAAGCCTAAAAACAGAAAAAGTCGACCCCCTGCTCTTTTTCAAACGCAGCAAACCTCCCCAAGTTACCTAAAAGGTTCCAGGATTCCTGGAAACTTCATGAGGTGCCAAAGGCTGTTCATCTTCTTTGGATTTGCTGTAGGTATGCCCCTTTTCCTTTCTGTCAAGGCTACAACTAAATACACAGTCCTTCTTTTGTTTATCCCAAATAATTTGTTATTACAGAAATCTAAAATGTCTCACTTCCTGTTGTCAAGAGTTTTTTTCTCCCACAGAAAAGAACTACCATGTGGTGGTTGGAACAGCAGATGTAGAAACTTTCATGAACCATTTGGCTAAATTTTTTTGTATCAGTAGAAAATAGCAAAAGGGACAAATGATAAAAAGGATAACGGGACATTTCTCTGCCTGATTCTTTCCATCATTCATTCACTGTCCCCACCATCTGTAAAGCGATAAAAACCAAAAACCAATACATTTTCCACTGCTCCCTCTCTAACATCTTCCATTTATCAAAACATTTGGAAACATCTGTTTGGAAAAAAAGTCCCAAATTCTTCAGTAAATATATCCAAAAGACAGAGGATCAATGACTTTAAAGTTTTATCATTTTGTCAATCACAGACACCCAGTTATTTATTATCCTTCGGGAACAAGAGCATATTTGTTCTACTTTTTTCTCCACCACAATCCTGCCTCTGTCCTTCATCCAAATGCTTCTGTCTCATCCCAAAGCAAATGGATCAATTTTCTTGCTCCCCCCCTCCACCACCACCACCACCTTTCTCCTCAATTTCTCTCCCCCCGTCCAAATATTCCTCCATTCAGAGTTGTATGCCACAGTAATAAATCCTCACAAGGTGGTTTCAGACAGAGTGTCGTAACTTATGTCACCACTGGGCCTAAATCTGAGCACAGCGGACAGCACGATGCAAGCATGCTGGAGATATACGCAGGGGGATTTATTGTGGAGTATTTCATCTGAGGCAATGCTGGGCCTGTTCTGATGTCTGTTTTGCACTTGTGAACTGCGATGTCTTGCAAAGAGGCACGTGGATAGGTACAGAGTAAGAAAATGTCTCGCTTTCTCTTTTTGCATTTGCGGCAGCACTATGCTTTTGCCTCTATATTTTACAAGCGTATCATTTCAGAGGTGACTGAAACGTGATGTTTTGTTTTCAGTTTGAATAAGTGCAGAATATATGAAATGTGTCACTTTGTGTCTGTTTGCCAGAGGAAAATGAAAACTTATGTGTCAGGTACATTGCACTATATGGTAAATGAAAAGCTGTGTAAGTCTTGAAACATGAGCAAAATTAAAACACACCCACTCAGTGAATCTTGCTTTGAGCATTCTTTAAACTTGAGGATTCAAGTAAAGCTCACTGGAGCCACAATGAAGCATTTCTCCGTTTTTATAATTTACAATTTTTCACTTGAAAGACCGATATCTTGGGATGCTATCGTTCCTGTGAAGCAATGTCTGTTTTTACAGTGATTAATGTGCATTAGTTTCTTCATAATCTAATCGTTGCCCTCAGATGTTTGAATTTAATTAGATAAGGGCAATAAATAAGCTTTTCAGTAAATACAAAGTGTATTTTGATCCTTTTACTTTCTCAGATGGCGCGCACTTTTAAGTTAAATGAGCTTGAGTTCATGCCGTTTGGTCACATATGCTGATGAAATTTCAAAATCTGTTGCATGAAAGATGAATCAGAGCTTTATGCTGTAACTGGTCACTGAAACACATGTGGGTGATGTTGAGGAGATGGAGGGAGAGAAAGAGAGGAGGAGGTCACGGGAAGGCTAAGAACACAGATACACATGGAAAAGCAAAGTAGTTGTAGAGGAAAGTTAAAACAGCAACCAACATGTGGAATAATCTGCACTACCATGTGGGGTGCTGGTAAACATGCATGCTGATTAATAGTTTTTGATGATAAACGTTTACGTCCTTTTTTATTTTTTCATCCCATTGTCATGATGATGAGCATGTCAGCTGTTATTGATTTGCCCGTCTCTGGTGAAAAGTCATTATTGTGTGACACTAACAGGTGAGAAACAATCATAGTAAATAACTTTCCCCGCAATGATTCAGGTGGAACATGTGGATCTTTGGAAAGATATGCAAAAAAAGTCTTTCTCTGGCTTTCCCTCCCATTTATGCTTTTTACTTTTCTTCCCTTCTTCCTTCAGAAGACTAAAGAAAAAAAGTCCAATAGTGAACCCGCGGGGTGAGGCAGAGGACACGGTGTCTTGTAAAACATATGCACTTAATATTAGGGCCATAAAACTTGTAAAATTAAAAGCTATTTTGGAAAATAGAAAGAGAAATATTTATGCGTCTGGCTCTGGATAGAGGTCGTTTTATCTTGGGGCAGCGAGGGCCCGCCGGGGCACAGGTAACGACTGTCAACAGGAGAAGTAGGAGGGGGGTGGATTGCTTTGGGGCTGCATGCTCTCTATGTCCAACCAGATGTCCACATGTGTGACTGGGTTTCCCCTTTTCAGTCAGCCAGAGTGGCCAATGTCGGGTTTTCGAAAGAGCGAGAGCAATAGAGGGAGAGAAAGAAAAAACGTCTGCTCCTAATTACGAAAAGAGAAGAGAAAAAAAGAGAAAGGGTCTTGGAACTTTCGACTTTTGCTTACGTTTAAAATCGAGTCACAGCTACGCAAGGGTAGCTACCGACACACAGAGCAGCCTCCCTGATGACAGGGGGGAAAAATGAGAGGTGAAAAAATACAAAAACAATGTCCACCAAGTCAGTTTGATTGAAAAGCTGCAAAAAGCAATTATGATTGTGAGAATGTGCAGACCCCTCGTCTTAGCAGCCAGAAAACATCGTAAATCGTGTGGCGGTCTTTGTTTACATTGTGTTGACCTCTCTGTGCCCTCTGGTCCTGGCTGGGCTTTCAATGCCCTCAGCTCTGTTGACATACATACACACGGAGGCTCGTTCGTATATACAGGAACTGTATGAATGAGTTTTTTAAAGTTCCGTGACTTTTGCTGACTCTATGGCTTTTTAAGTTTCCATCAAGGTTTTGTTGCCATTGGGTTCTATTGTCTAATTGTCTTTGTAATGAGGATTTGTCATATAATCCAAACCTCTCTCTTGAATTATGTTTTTCCTTTTAAATCAGTCAATAACTTGTCATATCCGTAACATACAGTATATAAATGATCTACTCTCTCCCAGGCTCTGTCATGGGAGGCTGAACTTTTGCATGTGCTCAGCTAATCAGAGTGAGCCCATGCTTGTTTAATTAAAGCACCGGCTGCTTCATTCTCCTCATCTACATGTTTCCAGTGATGATAACATGACGGATGACTGTGACAGCTGAGGATGTGATTTTTCCTTAGTGTCTGCAAGACTCTGCTCCTCTTAACCTCATGTGGTCGCCTCATTACTAACATTTAAAAGTGCAACTCATGGTCTTGTTTTGGTCTTGGGGACCAAGGACCGGATCGCTGCTTGAATCAAATCAAATCAAAATCAAATAAATTCTATTGTGAGGAGGTGCCTCACAATAGAACAACAGAATAGGTTATTTAACTCTCAAAACAACATATATGATTTTACTACTTAATGTTGTAAAATGCTCACACGGTTTAGTTTTAAATACATGACGTGACAGTTTCTTGGTCACATGGTTCACATTTTGAAAATTAACTGCTTGGTTATTTGGTAAGGTTTCAGAAATGACATCACATAAGTCCAATGGTAAAGTTTGAATAACTCAACGTTAACTTGTAGTTGCACCTGGGACATAAACACTGGTCTTTTGGGTCGAAGTCCTGTGTTTGTTTGAACCATCTTAAAGGTTGTCACGTTATCAAAATAATATTTTTAATAAGCGGCTTGCTTAGACTACCTACTGTATATGGCTGAGGTAGCAAAGATAGGGGCAGATTTTGACTTGTGGACCAGTGGTCACCATTATATTGTTTGTTGTGTCCCCTACCTGGAGCTCAAAAGCTAGAGTAGGTAGTTTTTGCTTGGCAGCTGCAACAAAGCTGACAAGGAACACCTACTGCATCTGTAGGATTCAAACAGTGCTCGCTTTTATAACTTGATGGCAGCACTCTGACGAGCCCATTTAAGGCAGAAATTGGTCACGTATGCAGAGCTAAGAAAGTATGCAGGATTTAAATTGTTTTTTTCTAGCTCCCTTTTTAATCTTTTCATTTTGGAATAATTACAATACTATGAGACTATCCAAAAGAGTCATGTTATAACTGTCATATAAGTTGTTTCGGAGTCATTGACAAACAATTTATTCTGTCATTTAGATCTCTACAAAGGAAAACCTTTGTTTTTGTTTTCTCTACCATCCCATACCTGCTTCTGGGCCCCACCTACCAAATACAAATAATGCTAACAGTTGAAAGCGAGGCAGAAATTGGGTGAGTAACTCGTTTGCTTGACATACAACTGATGTTCATGATATGAATCATATTGAGTGTTTCAAGGTTAGCTAGTTAGTTACAGTCCAACACACATTTTAGGAAATCATTTCAAACAGCTTTCTGAACGCACAATTATTGCATGTATAAAAACTTGTGCCAGCCACGGAGCATTTGAAAGAGTTGGAGCGGCATGTGAGCGGCAGTCGTAAAGACAGATTCGTGTGAGAGACACTCATTACCACCACTCGTCCAGACACAAAAAGGAAAATGTTTTGAGCTGTAAAAAGAAAGCAGCTCTTTTAAAAAATGTTTTAAGGAAAGTAGAGTTCAGATTATTATACATGTAGAGGATGTGGCAGTAACTGCGCTACTTTACTGCTTGCTTCTGGAGAGGGATATAAACATTTTAAATGCATCATCAAAGCAGATGGGAGTAGTTGGAAATCATGGTAGATTCTTAAAAAGCATTGGTTGCATGGAGTAGATACTGAAAGTAAAGTTTTCTATTTTTAAGAAAAAAGATGAATAAATTAATATTTCAAAAATAAACTCTTTGTGTATAGTGATATACAGCACGCGTGCAATATTGCACATTAAGTGCACTTGTTCTCTTGTCCTTGTAGCTTCACATTTCAAAGTGATGGTACATTTCAAACAGAATATATGTTGTACTTTAGCTGGAATATTTAAGCAATGTCAGGTATGTGTGTACTCCCTTTTCAGACTCACTAAGCAGCTTTGCTTTTGGCCCGAGAAGATCTTTAAATTTACTCCTTTGATGTAAACCACTGAAGATGTGGAGCAGAAGCACAATTTATAGTCTATCTGGTCACTGAGTGGGAATGTGCAGTATAATTTGTAGGTATGTGTGTGTGAACGCTGATGCATGTGTCTGCTGTGGATGCTTACATTCTGTCTATACGGTCTAGCGTTTGTGTCAACCTGCCACCTCGACACGACTTTGGGCGACCCTTATGGTTTAAAATAATAAATACACACAGTCATTCCCTGTGAATCTCAGACATACACACACACACACCAACGGACATGCTCTTAACATACACCTCTGCACACCTCAGCACGGCCAAAATGCACTAAAAATTTACGACCTTAACATTCCTGCGGGGTCAAGCAATTTATCAAATCCTGCACATTCTGGTTTCAATTACACAGCCGATTGTGGAGAGCGGTTATTTTAGCAGGTTCATTTGGCCCAGTAGGGGAGGTCGAGTCTTTTTGCTTAACATCCCGTCCCCTGACCGTAACTGGGCATCACTTTCGGGACAGACGCTTTCTGCATGCTACAGATGGCAGGAGAGAAATTGTCAGGCGGCTAGAATGTGAGCAGATGAGCCACGGGTGTCATCGCACAACTGTCTCTCTCAATTTCTGCCCTCCTCTTGTCTTTCAGCTTTGTCTTCCTTCCAGGCCTTTATCAGCGGCAAACTCAGTCTATCATCCTGCATGTACCTTCCTTCAACCTCCCTCATCTGTCCGAAGCTTTACGATGATGAAAAGTCTTCTATCAGGTTTTTTTGGCCTCTCTTTATCCCTCTGCAGGTTTCTATTCCTGCCCCTCTCTATTCTTTTCTCTCCCATGTTACCCTTCTCCATCTGACTTTCTTGATCTCTTCGTCCTTTTTTCCGCCTCACACCCTCTCCCTCCATCTCGCTCCTCTCTCTCTGTGGTAGAGTGGTGATAAATCCCCATTTTATTGCTAGAGAATTCCTCTCTCCCTGCAGGGCTGACAGCTCCCCACGTTCTAAGACACTGCTAGGACCAAACCCAATCCTCCCTCCCTCCATCACTCCATCTCTGCCTCCATCTGGCCCTGATTACTGAGCGAGTGGAAGGGTGGCGGGGTGGGGGGAGACGTTGGAGGGAGGCATCACACCATTTCACCCTAGGAGAGGAAAGGGAGAAAGGAAGGAGGGATGGTGGGAATGGATGATGCACAACATGTTGGTATGGAGGAGGAAGAGGAACACCAGAGGGGGCAAAAAAGAGAGAACTAGAATGGCACTTGCAGAGTGTAGACCACCACCAAGTGCTCCCATTTCCCAAGTTGGGAAATCATTCTTTCACCTTTGGTGCGTTCACTGGTTTTAATTCACGTGACATATTCGTTATGAAATGTGCACCAAAATTTTTGCAGACTTTCCGAGTTGTGAGGGAGTACACATTCATTTTCCCACTCGGTTATTTTACAGATTTTTCCGACATCAGATGAATGCAGCACTCATGCCCTATGTTGCAATGTTAACGAAAGTGAATAATAATCTGTGTATCCGCCTGTGATTTGGATCTGCCCCAAAATTTAAACGATTCTTCCTTGGCCCATGCAACACCCTTCCACCAAGTTTCATGAAAATTGAGCCTGTAGTTATTCCTGTAATCCTTCTGACAAACAGACAAACAAATTTAGTTTACGATTAACTCTGCGGGCGTTTTGTGGATGCAAAAAGAGAAAAGGAGACTGTAGTAAGTTGTTCTAGATAAAGAGTAGGAAGAGAAAGAGCAGCAGAGGAATCAAAGGAAACCATTTTTAATATAATTTAATTTTGGTGTTGTTGAATGGGGAGGTATCTTTGTTTGGATTCAAGCAAAATGTAGCTCAAAAGACCAGGTATATACTCAATACTAGCTACCTGTTACAAAATGTGAAATAAAGGCTGCTTTCGTTTTTACAAGTCTCCAAATAATAAAGGGGAGATGACCTGAGGAATAGGGGTAAAAAAGAAGGCAAAATTAAAAAAAAAAAAGTACTGTCATGTTCTTTTATGTGACTAGAATATGAGGCTTGAACCAAGTCGACTGAAATGTTCCTTTATGATAGACGAATAAATATGGTTCTAGTGATGTTTGCAACAGAGAAGACAGTGAATGATAGCCTGCGAGGTGGACAGAGGAAAAAGAAAAAAAAGGAATAAAATAAAATATAAAGAACAAGTAACAACAGATGACAGCAACAAGCACCGAGACAACTGTTAAATAAATGTCCAAGCCGAGCCAACACCCCACTGTTTATAGTGTGTAATGTCTGAAATACTTCATACAGCTCACAAGGGAGGCAACACAGGACGATACGCACACTGTTGAGCAGTTTTGGTGCTTTTTTTGCATGAGTCATTTGTAGTCCAAGCTGTAAGACATCACATTTAGGACTGGCAAAATAGTTTGTTATAAAAACAAAATCCGGTTAATTTTCTTAAATTATAAAAATGCATTTTGATTAAACCTTGCAGGTGGATAATGCGAAAATGTCGGTTTAAACTAAATGTTGGTTTCATAGTATTTGGTTGCATATTTTCCTGCAGCACACCACCGACACAGCAGTTGAGTTCTGCAAATGTAATTGAAAAGTGATAATGGCTACCATTTGGGTGGAAAGTGGCTAAATGAAGAAGAGATTTTGGAAGACTGCGTGTGTGTGTGTGTGTGTGTGTGTGTGTGTGTGTGTGTGTGTGTGTGTGTGTGTGTGTGTGTGTGTGTCCTGGCAGGCCGACTCGCTGCAGCAGGTGCCAGAGGAGTGTGTAATAAACACAACTGCTTTGGACAAGCTGGCCTCTCACATCAAATAATGTGTTTTGGCGATGTCCACCTCAGCTGTTCACACGATCAACACTCAGCAGCAGAGAAGCCTCTCAAGAAAACACAACTAATTAATATCACAGTTTCTCACAGTGAGGCAGGGACACGAGAAAATAAAAGTCTGGTTTTGGTTTAGCTGTGGTTCTGTGTAGCGCCTGTAAGGAAGTCATTTTATTTTAAAATAGGTTTCATTTGATAATCTGACAATTATACATCATGCAGAATGGTAATTTTACAATATTGTAACATTTAAAAGCTGAAATGATTGTTTATGAATAAAAATGGTCATCATTGTGTCTTATTTGAAAATGTTGTATAGATTTTGTTACCTCTATTATATTTTGGTGATGGTTTGCAGAATTTACCCTTTTAAAATCAAAATGGATAAACATAAATTCATTCTAAATCTCATGATTAAATATGCTGAGGTTAGTATCTACCTTTATTCACCTTTACTTACAGAACAAAAGGAGGATGTCAATATAAACGTTGATTAAAAAATATGCACAGTATTTTAAAGCTGCATGCTGCATATTTACCTCTGCAAAGGAAGTTGCCAAACATTAAAAGAAAATCCACAAGACACTGTTGACTAAGCTTTAAGCTTCATGTTAGATTATGAATCACCCCCCTCCTCGCTCTCTCTGCCGCCACCTCCACCAAAATAATCAGGATAATTTCTATTCATTATTACACCTCCATTTATCTGCGAGACGAGACGTAGGGAGGACGGGGTATAACTCTGAGGAATAACAATACCATTAAAAAGCCTGTGCGGCAAATATCAATCATTGTTGCCGTTAATGTCCCTCTAGCCTATTCAGATGGCCTCTCTCTTTTCCTAATGTCCACCCATCTGTGTGTGTGTGTGGAAGTGATGTGTGGAAGTGTGCAAGTGTGTGTGGCTGTTATATTCAAAGCCCTTTAATCAACAATCGCTGCATCTGGGCCAGATAATGAATGGCATTGTTTATAACCTCACTCCTGTATCGGGTGATAAATGCATTCGCGCCTAATGCTATCATTTGAATAAGAAATGAGATTGCGCTTTATTTTAATATTGAGGAGAGATTGTCTTAATATAAATTTCTTGGTAAAGTTGAGATGATGATGGTGATGACGATGAGGATGTTCCATTTTGTCAACCAGCCAAAGGATTAAACCAGAGCAATAAAACTGCAAAGATACAAAATTAAGTTATTAAGCAATTGTTTTTGATTCACGGCTGTGACAATAAGATTTAAGCAGGAGTGGTTAAAAGCAATTCAAGTGGAAAGTAGATTTATTGAGTCACAAATTTACACAAAAAAACAAACAAAATGCTCAACGAGCATTACTCAAAGTGTGAGACAGGTTTCTCTAAATCCACTGAAAAGAATTCCTCATCACGGGAGCGCTGATGTATGTGCAAAAAGCTCTGTTTATTTTCCATTCTGACACAGTTAGCAAAGCTGCCCTGCCATGCAACACAGGCTCCTCTGTGCACTTTAGAGTTGTAAAGTGGAGGCAAAGCAAGTCTCGCTCAAACATCATCAAAATGACACAGGAGGTGTTATGAAAATAAAATCACGCTCGGTTTAGATGAAATATTACATGTGTTGATTGCTAAATGGACTACAAAAGTTCAGTGTCACTCACTTTGAACTCTTTTAAATGACCACAAATCTGTTTTTGTTTTCAGAAGAAAACCTCTATAAGAATTACCCACTGGGCTACATAACTTTATATTCCAACAAAGTTTAAACAGAAGAAAAAAGCTGAAATATTTTTTCTATAATTCTTTAAAAAAATGACATTAAAATGTGTTCATATTCATATATTAATACTATAATGTAGAATTTAGAGATACAAAAAAGGTGTGCACAGAAGCTATACAAGGCAGTGGGATTTTCACGCTGCATCAGTCTCCGAAAAAACATTTTATATCTTATTATTAGATATTGAAAAGTGCCAAGATATTTTTTTGCATTTTCACTATTTTTTGCATGACAAATTCAGAGAAACCCTGCACAACAGATCCCATATCATAATACAAAAGAAAAAAAAACTCAGTGCAGACAATTTCCTGGCACTATTTCCTCAGTGACATTATCCCACTGGAATAGCAGTGGCGCGGTGTTACAACCCTGCGTGTTGCCACAGTGGAATACAGATAGAGAAAAGCTCGCCGTTCGCCACCCGGGGACTCTAGCTGTCCAAATCTTTGACAGTTTCTCAGCAGCATCCGGCCCTTAAACTGTGAAAGATTCCAGCGACAGATAGGGAACCCCCACCCCCCTAAGCCTCCACCACCCTCCACACCCACCTTACTCCATATCAGGCAGAATCATTGATAAAGACAGCCATTCAGGGATGACACTGATAGCTGCTCCAAAACCATTCGAAAAGTGATTTGCCTTCCATTTTAGCCGCTGCTGCCCTCTTTATGATGCACACGTGTCCAGGAAGACAACTTGATTGCTTATACAGAAGGAATTAGGTGGGACCTAATGAAAAATTAAATGGATTTAATCTCAGCATTACTAAACTTTGGATTTATTTGAGGAGGATCAATTTAAAGAAATTGAATTTAAAAAAACCCACGCAAATAAAGATTGCAAATGAATATCTGTAATTTTTCTGCAGGTTGTGTTTACAGAAATGCTTCACTCCTGGATCATTTGGCACAAAAGAGGCTGAATATTGTCAGCCAATCAGAGCCCAGTTGTGTACTCTGTCTGCACATTTCATTTCATTTCATTTCTAAAAGGACAATGCACATTAATCAACATTACTGTAAATGTGCCAGTGTTAGCCAGCTGGCTAATATTCAACTGTAGTCATTTGGTGAGATCCTTTAAAAAGCAATTCAATAAATAACCTTTCATCGATATTAAATTTATTTGTAAAGCATAATGAAAACCATAACTCTCATCCTGTGAAAACTGAATAATATGGGACCTTTGAAATCTGAGAATCTAATTTATACACACAACTGAAGTAGAGATATACAGTAGATAAAGCTATGAATTACTGATAAACATCTTCAATTATTTACCGCATATAAGCTGCTTATCAATAAAGCTAAAAAGCTGAATTAAAGCAGGAAATGTCAGTGCATACTGGGCTTATAAAAGATCTAAAATAGAAGAAATCTGGAAGATTTTCTTGTGTAATGTTGACAATCTTAACAGCAGCGGTTTGGAGAGAAACTGGGTCTGGACATTTTGAAAGCCGAGATATTTCTCTTCTGAGAAGCAAAGTGTTCCATGATGGCTTTAATTTACTGCATTTGAAGGCCAACTGAGACACGAGATGGAGACGCCGTCTCTGCTCCTCTGTCTCCTTCTGCTCCTGCATCCCTTCACCCCTCCTCTCGCCTCCATCCCCATCTTCGGTCCAAATGAATGACGCCAGCTGGGGTCGTCTGCCTGATGCCGGGCCCTGCTTGGTGGCATTGACAGCTGAATTATCCCACAGGCCACCGCGGCTGATTATCAGTGGAGAAGTCATCAGGGCGTCCGAGCCCCCCTCCCTCCCTCCCTCCCCACCACCAACCCTCCAATCCCCAATCTCTCTACCCCCTTGTCCTTTTCCCCGTCCCCCTGTCACCCCTTGTCAAGAGAGGGACGCCTTCTCCAAGCTCGCCGCCCGGGTCCTCTTGACAGGTAATCTCAACAGTAACAATTACCGCCATTACTGGTGTCATAAACAAGTGGCCGACCCCAAGCCAGGGCAATAACAAAGGCTTTATAATTCACCATGCAAGGCCATATAAATACATGCCAACAGGTAACAAGTAATCTAGCAGAGAGGCTGAGGGCCGCTGCTGAGAGACACCAGACTCAATCTGTGAGGATGCAGCAGCAGACTGAAGCCGAGGCTGCACACACACACACACACACACACACACACACATTTGAATATAATCACACAAAGAAAAAGGATTTTAATGCGTGAATATATTTGATTCGGTGCAAGTCACATTTGCTTGGCTGTTTGAATGCAGCTGCATGCAGTGAAGCACTTTTGTCAGGCTATTGATGACACCATTTTTATCTGAGAATCTTATTGATTTTGAGCATGTTATTGATTTAGCAATAGAGGCCATCCTTCACTGTAAATCTTATATTATCAGAGAGAAAGAGATGACGCTCAAATGCATCAAATAAATATCTTCGTGTCTTGATTATTGACAGAGAAGCCAAAATAGGCAACGAAACAGAGGCATTATAAAGTATTATTAATACAACTAATTTAGATAAGAACTGATGTGGTTGAATATTATAGTATTTAATTTTTATAATTTAGTTTTAATCATTTATGTTGTAAATAGACAGATTTTTTATTTTCAACCCGTTTTAAATTATTTTTATTAATATCAGTTTATCTGAATTCATACTTGGTTTGTTAATAATTTAACACATTTATTTATTATAGTAATTTAGACCAAATAAATGCGCCCCGACGTGTTGTGCCTTGACACGTGAAGTTTGGGCCAGATTGCTTCCTCTCCTCAGCAAAGCAAACAAGGCGTTGTGGCCTGGAGCGCTAAAATAATTTGAGACTCCCTAATGAGGAGAGCTGAGCAGCAATTAACACGTGTCAAAGTCGACATCATCAGGTGCCACTCTCATTTTCTTCCCAAGACTCAATGGATTTTTTTTCTCCTCTCCCGTTTCCTCTTGTTTATTCGCAGCCCGAAGGCGGCGGTGGAAGAGGAGCTTTCCATCCCTGATGCGGTTGGACTGTGGCGCGTTTAACGATCACTAGTTAACGCCATCGAAATTGTCATGCCGACGTCTCGCTTCATCCTTTATTCGTTTTCTTTCTTTCTTCCTTTTTTTTTTTTTTTTTTTTTTTGCGGCGGCAGTCAGATCAGACAGGCCAGTTAACGGTGCATAATTCCTGCAGGAGCGATGCTCCAGCAAACAAACAGGCGGAGAGAGCAGAGAGGAGCTGCGGCGAGATGTCAAGTCTGCATTCTGTTGTTAAAATAATAGACAGATTTAATTATTACTGCAGAATAGCAACAAGTCAGTTCGGTAATTTTAAATCACCTCACATCAAGATAAAAACGTGTTGTGTGAGTGTTTATTTTTTAAACGTGTGCAACAGGAGAATTTTTTTTTTCCGCATTATCCTCTTTATACGAGTTTAATTCTGCACAAAATTAAAAAAACAGCAAATATTTTTTAATAATTTCACACAAATAAAATAGAAAAACATATTAAGCAAAATTAAATTGGGGAAATATTTGTTTTATTTGATTAAAAAAATGTATTTTCAATTATATCATTATTATTATTGTTATTAAAAAAGGTTTTTCACGAAAAATACATTGTTGAATTTAATTTATTACATTAAGAAATAACATGAGGATACATAAAATAAAAATCATGCCACATACTTGAAAAATAAGTATGTGCAAAACAATATTACAAACACACTTTGAAAATAGTAAAATAAGAAAATAGGCTACATTTAGCATCCAATGTGTAAATGACTTACAATTACAACTGTCCTTATAATTGTTGACAAATGCATTTTATTACAGAAGTAAAACAGGTCATTTCACTTACATCTGAGCCTATTACAAACACTGCACCCTGATGATTAAATAGCCATGTTGGGAGTTTAAATTTCCAAATTAAGTGTCAAAAGAAGTTACTGTCAAATTCCTCTATTAACAAAAATGACTTCCATAAGCACAATTAGAGGGCACAATGTGAGTTCTCTGCTGAGCTCAATTTTTATTTTTAGGGTAATAATGTATGACAATTAAAAGTCTGGAAAGTCTGGATGTAAAACACAGATGTGTTTAATCTCCAGATAATTTACCTCACATATGTCAGTGTGCTTACAAAGATGAATAACAGAAAAAAAAAAATCTACCTAGCAACAGCAAACTAAAACAGAATAATGTAGCAACACAACAAACTCATCTTTCAGCTAATGTGTTTACCAGTTTCATCTCTCTGCTCTCCTCGATGCAGGATAAAGAGAAAGTACGGCAATAAGAAAAGGAGGAGGAGGTGTTTTGTTGTCATTCTTCTGACCTGAGCCGCTCATCTTCCTCAGAGCTCAGCAGGAGCTCGGCCGGCGCTCGCCTCGCCTACCCAGGGTCCTTTTGGTGTGTGCATATCATTTGCATACATTTCTCGCCGGCTGACGAGGCCTCGCTCTCATTAAAGCCTCGTCTCACAAATTCCCCCCCAGAATCCTGCTGGTCCTCCCAGCCATGAATCCGTACCTGTGGTGGCGGCGGTGGCCGCTGACGATAGCATGCTGTTGTCCAGAAGCAAAGGCGAGGGTGAGAAGATGGGGGGAGGAAAGACAGAGAGAAAGAGAGGAGAAGTATAGGAAGAAAGGGCAACAGTTTCTGTGCAGTGAAAACAAAAGAGAGGAAGAAAAAAACTGCAGTCAAGAGAGAGAGGATAAATGAGTCCTCTGTGTGCGGTGGAGCACTGTCTCCCTCTCTCTCTGCTCCACTCTGTGCATGTCTCTCTCTCCTTCTGACTCTTGAACCAGGCTCCATTTTGTGTTAAGCAGCTCCCTCTCATGACAGATCTCTTGTGGGGTCAGGGGTCAAAGTTGAGGACAGGGTCAGCTGTAACACAACATACAGGGGAACTCTCCAAACTCTCTCCCTCTCCACCTTCCAAATTTCTCTTTCATCACTCCGTCCCCCTCGGCCAAAAAGTGCTCCACGAGCTCCAGGCTGATGAACTGCTGCATCTCTAAAGTATCCAGAAAAGCTGATTGTCAACAAATCCAGCGGTGCATTGTTGGTTCTGGAACGTTGATTGGTAGACTGTTAAAAACTCAGACGTTGGTCGGGCATGTTGCTTCAGGTACGAACCAAAAGTCCGCTTTGATTGATAGATTCACCAGTTAGAGGCTTATCTGATTTCAAAGATTTATAAATGAGTTTGGATTTTAAAAGGTGTGGAAAGTTATCACAGGGACAAGCATGTCAATGCAAGGTAAACAGTGGAAATGCAGGGCTCATGTTACAAAGGAGTAACGCAAAACACTCTTATTAACAGACCTGTAGAGGCGGCAGTTATAGAAAAAAAATTCTCTCATAGAGGCTTTTGCTAATTTCAAACAATGTTGAACTGACAGATTCTGCACACACATATGTTTGCACATGTCTGACTGGCCAAGGCAGCACCCTGTCTGTTGATGTTGTTTTACGATGTGTAAAAAAAGGAAAAGTCACTTAGATTCTCAGATAGATTGGTGTAATCCATTGCCTTGGGCAGAGCTTTGTTTTTTTACCAGAGGATCCTGCATTTTTCACTGTATCAGCATGTTGAACTCTCTGAATGAATGAGAGGACTGATTTTTTCACACAGTGATAATGTAGGTTTGAATGCAGCCTTAGTGCATCTCCAAGTATGTTCCAAGAAGAAGAATTCAGATCCCTTACTTAGGTAAAAAAGTAGTAATTAAGAGTAGTAGTACCATACTGTGAAATTTCTCCACTACAAATAAAAGTCCTGCATTCAAAACTGACCGAAGTAAAAGTACAAAAGTATCAGCATCAACATCTACTTAAAGCATCAAAAATAAAAGTATTTGTTATGCAGAATGGACCCACTCAGATTGTTTTATTTATTCTAAATATATTATTGGATTATTTGTATTCAAGTCAAGTCAAAGCTTATTTATAGAGCACATTTAAAAACAACTTCAGTTGACCAAAGTGCTGTACAGTTATTAAAATACAATAAAAAATCATACACAAAAATAGTTATAAACAAAAAACAATGAAAACAATAAAATACTAAAAACAAAACAAAAAACAAAACAAAAAAATAGGAATAAAAACTCAATCGAAAAACAGAGCTAGAGTTAAAAAAGAAAATAAAAGAGTAAAAAGTAAAAAAGCCAAGGATTCTTGCCTAGTTGGGACTGAACGCCAAGGAGAATAAATAGGTTTTTAATAATGTTTTAAAGTGCTCAACAGTCTGTGCAGCTCTGACCTGGAAAGGTAGGCTGTTCCACAGAGAAGGCTCTGTCCCCACGAGTACAGAGTCTGGACCGCGGTACGACCAGGAGCAGCTGGTTAGATGACCTAAATGCTTTGGAAATACTGTGGGGTTTTAAAAGCTCTGATAAATAAGACGGTGTCAGACCATTCAAGCACTTAAAAACAATTAATAAAACCTTAAACTGGATCCTAAAATTTACAGGTAGCCAGTGCAAAGATGCAAGGATGGGGGTAATGTGCTCACGCTGTTTCTTCCCAGTCAGCAGGCTGCTGCATTTTGGACAACCTGTAAGCGGCGCACTGCTGACCGGTCAAGACCAACAAACAAAGAGTTACAATAGTCTAGGCGTGATGTGATGAATGTACGGATGACTTGCTCAAAATCATTTGTGGGGAGATAAGCCTTTACTTTTGAGAGTAGTCATAGCTGGAAGAAGCTTGTTTTGACTGTCGAGCTTATCTGTTTATTAAACTTGAAGTCAATGTCCAGTATTAATGCTTTTATGTAAACAGCGTTTTAATTCTGTAAAGATAGGACCCTTTTCACTACTTAAAAACGTATAAACTGTAAAACTTGTCAACTGTTATGAGGGTTAATTAAAGAAAAATGTCTAATCACTTCAAATTGATCAAATTTCTTTATGCCAATTCTTGACCTGAAAAGTAACTAAAGCTGGCATCTAAATGAAGGGAAGTAAAATTACAATATTTGCCTCAAAATGTAGTGAAGTAGAAGTATAAGTTACATAAAATGGAAAATACTCAAGTAAAGTTCCCTTAAAATTCAAATTAAGTACAGTACTTGAGTAAATGTACTTAGTTACATTCAACCACTGGTTCCAAGTTACCTACTGAAATCAGCCCAAGTCTATTTGAAGATCTTTAGAAGGTGACAAATATTTTTGTTGTTTTTGTTTTTGCTTGATTATGCTTCAAAATAAAGCTTAATGGTTTATTAAAACAGCTGGACACTGTAGTTTTTATCTTTTTTTCCCCAAAAGCAGGACCAAGTAGTACATTTGTTATGGACTATTTAAAACCATGGATTAATACAGATTTAGTGAGCAGGATCGCTTATGGAAATGACTCAGAAAAAACAGCGGCTATGGTTTTAACAACAACGGAGGCACAAACAAATAACATATCAGGCTTTGGCTACACAGACAAATAATGATTAAAAAAAAATCACCAGTCTTATCCTCTGAAAGTTTGGTATGCAGCCATGAAACAGAGGAGCAGAGGAAGAGCTGATGGAGTCAAAAACAGGACACACTGAAGGAATTTAGAGACTGCATGTATGTAATGCTAGCACAGGCAGAGACTCACACACACAAAATGAATCAACACATAGTACAAACATGCGGGCAAACCACATCACTCAAACCTCCACACCACTGAACACAAGTAGAGGGCGAAAAACAGAGAGGGAGCGAGAGAGGGAAAAAATGATGAAGTCGGACTTGAACATCAAACAATAAACAGTCCATTAAGTCCGTGGGTGGAGGGGTTCGGGGGTGGAGGGGCTGGGAAGGCAGATATTGGGGAGGAGGGGGTAGAGGAGTGATGAGAGTTTATTTAAAGCATGGTGACCCCGTGGCCGAAGGCTGCCTCGGTGCAGGGATGAATAAAACTTTAATGGCTCATAAAACACAGCGACCCCTTCTCAGAGCCCAGCTTCACAGCGTTTATTCCTGCTGAGCTGGCCAATCAGAGGGCTAGAAACTCCAAACACAGAGCAGGAGAGAGAGAGAAAGGGGAAACAGAAGACGTAAAGGAACAGCTCAACATTTGGGAAAAGGCTTTTGAGATTAGAAGATTGCAACAAATCTTATGTCTGTGCATTGAGTACATGACTAGAGTCCGACCTAATAAAACACAGATCGCATTTCTTTACCTGCACATCAACAGAAAAAAAAACTTAAAGAAAACCTTGAGATTAGATGCTAAAAACTTGGTGTGGGTGTGTTACAGGCTCAGTGGCAGCCTCAATGAAAACTTGCTGCCGTCTGCTGATGTTCACCAAGAAATGGTTCCAGAACTAAATTCCCTATAAACCCATTAAACTTTCTACTTAGCTAGGCTAACCTTGTCCTGCCTGCAGCTACATAATTAACACCCCAAAATAAATTTCTGTTAACCAGATAGGGTGTAAAAATGAAAAATTCCCTTCCATTGTCACCCAAGGTAATTAATGAATGTTTAAAACACAGCCGTTAGATATTAGAATAAGTTCTAATATCACTCTCAGAAAGAAAACACTAATGAACACATTTCCAAAATCTTCTTCAAACTAATTTGTCATAAAAGGTGCAAGAGAAACTGAGTGAGTATAGCTCAGTTTTAGAGGAGAAGAGAGAGGCAGTGAAAGAAAGAGTGGAGGAAGAAACTTTGACACAAGAGGAGAAAATGGGATGTAAGCCAATTATTAAAGAGGATTGAAGTTGTAGAAGTAGGAAAAAAGAAACAGAGAAAAAGGGAGAGCAGAGTGAGAAACGATAGAGAGAGGAGATGAGACCATGCTGTTCATTCACACAGATATGTAACACACACACACACACACACACACACACACACACACACACACACACACAGCAAAGGTACAAACTACCACCAGCGGTTTAATCAAACCCATGTGAACTGTACTTTTTTGCCAAACACCATTTGCCTCTCTGGAAACGGGCCTGTAACAGTCTGAAGCTGAGGTGTCAATCCGTGCCGCCGTCACCCCAGGGTGCTGGGATCTGTAAACAAGCAGCTGTCACCTTGTTTAACGCTCAGCCATTTTCTTACCCACCACTTCACTCAATCTGCGATGTTCGCCGAATTCCAGGAGTCATTATGTTGATGTGTTGAAGTGTGGCAATTTGCATTTTTAGTAGCTACTTTTCCCAGGATTGCTTATATTCTACTTCAGCCTACATTTCCCAGAATACTTATTGTCGTATCACAAAAAAAAGGTCTAGTTAATAATCATTGTTTTCGCTTTGAATGCATATCACAGCACTATGCGTTATTTGCTCCTGTTTTAACATGTGAAACGTTACAGACTGCAGCTATAACATGAACATTTCCTGATAAAATGAGTTGGAAACATTCATGCAATGTTCTTTGTGCAGACGTTTCTTTTGGTGTCCATGTATGGGAAGTTAGAGGAAAAGTCAAATAACAGACATCCAAAACAGATAACTGATGCAAAAATATGCAGACGACGGGGTCTACATGACAAAAAGGAGAAATACACAACATGTGATTGCATCAAAGTGTGCATCCTTGCAGTGTGTGTGTGTGCTGCAGTCTGTGACCCTCCCTAGCCCTCTCTCCCCTCCTTGCTCAGCCCAGCGGGTGTCATTCTCAGGTCATGAGACTGTAAATATACACAGTTAGACCCCAGAGCCATAAATCAGAGTGAACAGCCTGAACTCCTACGTGGACAGATAGCATGAGACGGACTGAAACGCCTGCTGGAACAGAACATAATAACACATATTCACAGTTCATAGTAAAATAGTAATACAGATCATAATAACACAACTAGAAGTACAACTAGTGTTACGCACACACTTCAGAGAACTGCAGGGATGCTGTATTTTTGCAGGCCAACTTGGAAATTAGCTGCACCCTGGTTCCCTCCACCGAAAGCCAAGAAAAAGATTTGGGATTATTGCAGAAAATAAACTGGCAAACAAAAGTTTACGATACTTTGATATGTTGTTCAGACAGATATTCTTGACAAATGAACACAGCAGGAGAGTAAATGGAATCGGCAGAAAGAAAAAGCTAACACTAGACTATAAACAAACTACACGATGGTCACATGACTTTTAGCTGCCTTACCTCTCATTTAGCTGCTTGTTAGGAGGCACGAGTGAGGTATTTACTGACAGATTTTATGTCAGAGAACAAAACTCTTTGAATTGAGGGGAATCAGAAAGTACTGAAATTACTCCACTACAAGTAAAAGTCCTGTATTCAAAACTTACTGAAGTTAAAATACAAAAGTATCAGCATCAAAATGTACTTAAAGTATCAAAAGTAAAATGTCTCGTTATGTAGAATGAGCCCACTCAAATTGTTAAATATATTCTAAATATATTATTAGATTATTTGTACTTAATATACTGTTATGAGGTTTATTTAAAACATTGTCAAATCACTTTATATTGGAACACGTTTTTACGTTAACATTTGACCTGGAAAGTAACTAAAGATGTCAGCTAAGTGAAGTGGAAATACTCAAGTAAAGTACCTCAAATGTACAGTACTTGAGTTAATATACTTAATTACATTCCACCACTGGTTGCTACCATTGTAACATGTACACCATAACTATGTCTACAACTGTAACACACATTTTTATTTGCCACTAACCCAGAATAGGCTCGGTAAAAGTGGGAAAACATCCACAAACTCTGTAAGTGGCATTGTTTTTGATAATACAATAAAGCAAGCTAATCAAATCCCAGGTCATTTCAATAAATTCTGTAAACAAATGTGCATTATTCAAATACAAGCGAAAGAACATATATCTTCATTAGTAAATATGATACACCATTACAATATATTCAACTATCATTGCCACTGCTACTTGTAAAACTACTTGTATTGCATCAAATTACCTCCACCACCACCTGCCATAACTGCCTCTACTGCCAACAGTATTTATGCTCCTTCTCTTCTTCCATTTGTACCACCATTACTGGTGCTACTGTTGGTGTTTTGAACTTTAGTGATCTACAGAACATCTTCATTATAAGCTGCATAATCAAAACAAAACGCAAAGTTCATGGACACATCAGTGTGATGTAAGAAAATAATGGATTTCTGGGATATGTATCTAATAATGCACGAGGACAACTCTGCTGCAGATGGACTGTAGTTGTGCTGAGTTTCATCAACTCTTTGTTTATGTTATTATTAGATATATCTATAACATGTATTGATGTATGCCTTGGCAATGTGTGTTAATTCTTGCTGTATCTGTGCTATCAATACTGTGATGTCAAATTGCCTATACAACTTCCAATACATCAGCTCTCTTTGGCACTTGTGAATGTATCCTTATTATCTCAGTCAATAGACTTATTCAGAGAGGGTGTGATTGAAAACATAGATCAAATAAATTGACAGGACATTTCCACAAAGGATAACAAATACACCCGGGGGCTGAATATTGATGATCATTCACGCAGTGGCTGAATACAGATAATCATGTTTATGGAGGGCCCTAAAGTAAAGGTTACCTGCCAAAGCTTGTCATTAATGCCAGGTGTCACGCAATATAAAGAAAACTGTTAAGTTTTAAACATAGCTTTAAAATTACGCATCTCTCATTCTCACACTTTTTCAAAAATGTTTTTACGATCCTGAAGGTATTCATGCTTCGCTTCAAGGCAACCTGCCTCTTTAAAACTGCTTTTTTATGCCTCCTGTAAAAAGACAGAGCAGTCACTTCTTTTTTGCATGTGTCTCCAGGGCAGAGTGTAAAAAAACATTTAGAGGTTAAGAATGCTTTTTCATCATTGTCAACAACAAAAAAAAAGTCTTTATTGCGTTTATTTTATTTAACATGCTAGTTTTCATTTATTTTATTTTATTTTAAACCCAAACTTAGGTCAGAAATGTTGATACTGGAACTTTGAAAGGAAAGTTTATGATTTTTATTGTACATCCAGAGCTAACATGTGCACACAGCCAGGGAAAATCACTGCAAAGATCTAGAAATACATAGGTGTGTGTGGTCCAAAAATCATCATTACTCTTGTGAAGTTCCAGTTGTTTTTTCTTAATTGATGTGCTTTTCCCCCCAGAAAATTACAAAGACAAAATGTAATGTCTTGGAAGCTATATGCACTCTTAGATGAATCTTTGTGTGCTATAAAGTGTGCAGAACTTTGTGAGGCATGCACCACTCCACCGGCCAGCTGCCTGGTGTGAACATGTGTAACTGCTGAAAAATAGCATGTGTCCTCCAACACATTTCACCAATAAATAAAAGCTAAATAAATCTCCATGGCTAAAGCACGGAGAATATAATCTGCTAACCTATTACTGTTACATTAGCGTCAGCTCCTGTCCAGAAAATCAGCTGAAGACTGCAGTCATCTGGCCTTTAATGATAATGACTGCTTGACCTCACTATACGCTGGAGTTCCCATTACTAAATTACACAAAATAGTATCAGTCATTATGTCATCTATAATGGCGACTCTTTGGATCAAAGGTGTTAAAGTGGAATACAATCTGAACGTATTTTATATTCAACACTCCTGGCAACAGTTAAGACAAAATAAAGCTAAATCTAAACTTTACATCATCTGCTGATATCAGGGGCAGTTAACTTGAACTGCATTACATTTACATCATTCCATCTGTGATCTCTGAGGCGGTAAATGTTTTTGCCGGCATTAACGCGTCATCAAAGTGTCCGAAATCCTAGAGGGTTTGATCCTGCGGATCTCTGGAGGGTCCACGGACACAAAGTCTACAATTATCTCTCTGTTATGTCAAGTGTGCTTGAGCCAAAAATTGCTCGCCTTGGATTGTTCAGAGCTATCGGGTTCCCATGTGAAAACACAAGGACTATGACATCACCGTGTCACTTAGCTAGCTAGCTACCTCACACCCACACAGACAGACACACACACACACATACACACACACACACACACACACTAATCCCTGGTCTTAAGCATGTGAGGCCTGCACAGACCGTTTGTCTGCCTGCCCCTCTACTGACTTCCATTATTGAACGAACCAAGGGGGGGTTTGGGAAATGCAGTACTCTTGAAATGTGTCACCATAATGGCACCACAACAGTCAAAATGTGTCATGAGCTTTTCATGAGAGAAACATTTTGATGTTCCTTTTATGAAACCAGGGATCGATCAATCAAGCTTTTGTTTGAGATCGAGTTTCAGAAAGTGAAGCGGTCCTCTCTGCTCTCAGAAATACACAACAAAACACACTACAGCAAAAAGATACTCAGTATAAGGTCTGCTTTGCCACACAGAAATAAACTCAATCTATATCTGAAAATGTATGTTAATGTCGCCAAAATGAATACGTTTAGGAATTTTGACTGAGCAGCAGGCCTTTCACTGATCAATCAACAGTATTTGTGTTGAAGTTGAAAATATTTTGTGCAGTTAAACCATCATAACATTCCCGAAAGCCAAAAGTATGTCATCTGCTCTGTGATTTGTATCCTTTGAAAGGCACAAACTCCAGTTAAGCAGGCCAACACAACTACTAATATTATATTGCATTAAATCAAGCAGTAAAAGATCTCAACACTAGGTGAAACAGAGCAGACAGTTTAAATGGATTTTCACTCAAAATTTATATCCCCATACACCCAAAACTTGTTGCATGTCTTGCTACAGGAGGACACTAAAATCATCCATCCATACATCTATATTCCATACCTGCTTATCCTTTGTAGGGCCGTTGGTGGCTGGAGACTATCACAGCTGACTGTGGGAGACCAGCTTTTAAAACCAGTTTATAGTCAAGGTGTGAAGTAAAGGTCCGCCTGTGGCTCAGTGTGCTTCAATCAATACCACGTAGGGTTGCAAAATTCCGGGAATTTTTATAAGTTGGAATCTTTCCATGGGAATTTATGGGAATAAACAGGAACAAACCAGGAATTTATTCAATTGCAACTTAATGTTGAATGGAACTAGGGCTCTTTCATTTTTTTAATTTAACAATTTGGATGGGACATTTTGGGGATTCTTTTTTGGGGGTCATAGGAGGGGATGAGTCATATTTAACTCCACATTTATATTTTTATTGTTCAATGAAATAATTGATTGTTCAGCAAAATAATTAAAACTTGAGCTTCTGCTTACAAATAAATCTGCTGAAATGTCATGTTTTTTCTATTTTGAATATTTTTACAAAATTGAACTTTTATATTCCAAATCAGCTCTCCCGTTTAGTCCCACCTGTAAGTCTGCTGTTACATCTTTATACGACTGATGCAATGAGCAAAGCTGCCACTTGAACTAAAGCGAACAGTCAGGGAGGTGACAATGTGACGCACAGACAGATAAACAAAGTCAGAATATCAGGGAGAAACCTGACTGGAAATGTAAACAAGAGGTAAATTGAAAGTTGTTTTTGCTTCATGTAAATGGTAAAGTAGGCATTTTTCTCGTGGTCTCATTTATAAGCAGCAGTACTCAGCGAAATATTTATAATATCTTTGGTAAAGTTTTACCACTTGGTCAAAATCATTAAGGCAATATTTCCTAAATTCTGATGCATCAACGATGTGCGAGATGCAAAAAGAATCTTTGCAATCTCAAGAGGAAAACATGGACTCTGCACAGCACTTTAGATGATCACAATAAATTTGGCTTCTAATTTTCCCACATGTCAACCACAGTGGTGCATTTCTAGGACTGTCATAAATTCAGAAATAATACTGACATGACCTTGTGTAAAACTAAAGAGGAAGTTAAACCAATGTTGTATCAAACCATAATTCATAATATCACAGAGGTCATTATTCATCGTAACTTTGACAGTTTCCCTACTCTTTAACTGCCACCATCAGCCGCTGTGTAATAACACACACTTTCATAAAAAGGCACACACAGTAATAAATTACTAAGCAAATGCAAATATCACATCAAACTATACAGCATGAACTTAACCACTATCATTGGAAAATGTGTCCTGTCACTGCTGCAGAAACAGAGACTGCAGCGAGCAGACGAGCCAGCGTTTGTGTCCTGCTTTAAAAATGATGTCAGCTCCCTGACAGTAGGGTGCTGGGCCTGCCAACCATATTCTAACTCATAATTCAAATATTATTAATACATATTAAAATAAAAAAAAATCACAATAGCAATTATGTTTTTGTTCTTTGAATGGTGCCACAGTGCAGAAAATATATAGACCTAATCAATCTTTGTGTGAGGTTAAATTTACTATACAAGTCAGTTGAATTAATCAAAAAAGGATTTTAAAGAAAGACAAACTATTAAATGTTTTTTTTATTTATTTTATCTGATAAATATAAATGTTTCTTGTTTAATTAGCCCCTGGATTCTTGTCTATTTTTTTTTTTTTTTAAAGGCCCCTAGGCAAAGCGAGTATCACTGCCCTACATGCTCACTCATAGTCAGTCTAATGCACAGATACTACATTAATGTGGAATACCTAAAAATGTGCAAATTTGATGATGGGACTCGACCCAGATGCATGTCAAGATTGGTCAAGTTCATCATCATGTGTAGAAGATTTAATGTGATGTCTGAATCCATGATCAGCTTGAGAAGAAGCTTTAGAGACACTGAGAATGATTGAGATGCTGATTTGAAGAGAAGAGAGATGAAAAGTCTGAACTCTTTTTAAGTTGTTTTATGATCAAAACCTATATTGACGATAAAGATTGGCATGTAATACTGAAAGTTGTTTCTTACATTCATGACCTTAAGGGAGAAAAAACAGAATGACATCATTAGTGTATATACATTTACAAAAAAAGAAAGTTCACAGTTTGAGCTTTAGATATTTTGTCATGTACTGTATCTAATTAAAACAGGATTTACAAATCATTTTATTCTGTTTTTCTTACATTTTTTCAGAGCATCCCAACTTGTTTGGAACTGGGATTGCAATATATCACCTAAATATTTACTAAACCTCTTGAGTGATTATAATCCCCCACACAATGAGCTTTTCATTCAAAAGCAAATGGATTTATTTTGACAGGTACTTTAATCAAGTATTCCAAGTTAACTTGAGAGGAACTTTAAATAACTGAAGCAGCGGAATTGATATTGGCTCAACAGTCAATAATCACAGTAGAGATTCAGCCATCGGCACCAGGCTGGTTAAAGCACTTTCCCACCTTGTGGTTCAGCAACTTGAAACTCTGAACGTGATCTTTGACTGGCTTTCACTGGCCCAAACACACACACGCTCCTTGTCTTTGTGTTGGCTTTGATAAAGGGGCTGGGAGGTGGGGAAGGGAGTAGCGGAGTGTGTCAGCTCCTGGAGTAGGCTTACTGTGCTAGGAGATGCACTGGGCCATTACACACGACCTTTGACCCCAGCAGGCAGCCTGAGGTGAAATGACGCGGGCCTGGTCTTACTCAGCTGGAACAGGGCAGAGGTAGGCAGGCACTGGATGACTTTGTGTTTATTAGTAGTTTTGTATATGCATATTTGTGTGTGTTCATACGGTGGTGTGTGAGTAGTGACCACACATCCCACCCTCCAAAAACAGACGCAGCACCAGAGCGGCCACAGGCTCGCAGAGCTGCAGGCCGGTCCTGTGGCTATGCAGATGTGACTGCGGGTGTAAAATATGAATTTTAATCACAGCCACCTCCCTCCAATTACCAGCCAGCGACCCTGACGGGGATCTGCTGGTTTGGATGAGGGAATGACAAAGCACACATACATAAAATATGTCAGCTTTCTTTAATGCAAGATATAAATGCATACAATGGAAAAGAATGCAAATGTCTGTTTAGGTTTGATAGAGTTTTTTTTTTTTTTTTTTTTACGACTAAGCTATTGGTAATATAGTTATCCTTTCTGATGTTTAGTGGAGGGGGTTTCCTAAAGTTCCCATGGATAATGGGCACATTTCATGTTGGAATATTCTGAGCAGCTACACCTCAAAAATGAGTTTGACTGCAACTACAACTACTAATCCCAAAAACAGTTGGGACGCTGTGAAAAACATAATAAAAACAGAATTAAATGACTTGCAAATCCTTTCACTTATATTCAACTGAATACAGTACAAAGACAAGATATCTAATGCTCAAACTGGGAAACTTGTTTTTTGTAAATGCATCTCATTCTGCATTTGTTTCTGCTGTAAAGTGTCTCAGAATGAAAGAAGCCTATCAGATTTGTCTTTTTTAGCCAAATTTCAGTTGCAAAAGATGAAGGAATACTCTGCTTAGAGCCTTCAAGTTATGTCAAAATTCATTGCAGCAACTGAACTCACATTTTACTGACTGAAATAATTCATGTTTGGCTATTAATATGTTTCTACTTACTTTACGTACAATCTTTCTTCTGACATAAGATTGGATTGAAAGAAGTTTCCGCCTGTATTTACGTGAGTATTACACAAGTATTTATTTGGCCTGAATTGGGCCTCCAAGGTAGTGCCACCTCTCAGATGTTTGTGCCATCTCACAACAAGTTTATAAGAGTTAGGCCAGGAGCTCACACAACAGCACAACCTTGTTGTGAGAACAGAAACAAATGTTGATTCTGTAATGTGATATGAAACCACTGCAGTCTGCCAAAAACGAGATTTATTTATGCCATAAGATAAAAGTCCACCCCTGAGACGTGGCAAAAGAAGTGCCTTAGCACCATGGATAAAAGTTACATGCTGTAGTTAAGAACTAGAAAAAATACAGTGGAAACACCACTCCAGACTGATAATATTTCATAGGCTAAGAAGATGAGTGGACGAACTCTCTCTGCAGTTGCACACACAGTAGATACACAGACACATTAACATAAACACACACACACACACACACACACACACACACACACACACACACACAGACACTTTATATTAGGGATTGTTTAATTAGCGAGGAGTGTCTCTATCCTCTGGGTCCACATGCCAGTCATCCACGCCTGTGACGAGTCCGTCCTCATTAGCATGACCCTCCTCCTCACTGTCCACTCCACTGCTCAACACACAACCACTCAAGCATGGACACCTTGCTAATTATCGCTTAATGTGTGTGTGTGTGTGTGTGTGTGTGTGTGTGTGTGTGTGTGTGTGTGTCCATGCACACCAATCAAAGGTACATGACTTGATGGTTGACACTAACAGTCTGCTCAGAAAAGAGAAAAAAAAACTGTCATGTGCAAATGTTGTCAATTTATTACCATTAGCTGTTCTGTTCTTGGCAGCAATTAAGAACAAGGGATTATAAATTAATAGCTGTGCTGTCTATTTAAATGCTTATTTAGCTTTATTTATAACCAGATAAAGACAAAATTCAGACTTATTGTTAGTCAAGTATTTATTTAATTCTCTTTAATCATTTAACATGCATTTCCTCCATTTGTGTATTCATCATTGCTTCTACAACTTATATTTATTCATTATTTGTCAGTGAGAGAATTTTATCATATATTATTTTATTTTAAATGATAAATATGTTTGTATTGTGATTTTAACTCAAACTAACTTTTTCTTATTAGAGAGTTTCAATCATTTCAAGTAAAATGAAGTATATTAGTCTTAACAGCTTATATTTTGCATTCAATTATTTTTTAACACCTAAAACTTTAAATGGTGAATTTAATTCATGTCAGAAGTGAATTTATTGGATCTGGGTTTTAGTAGGTAAAATCTACATAGTTATCAATATTGATGACTATATTATTGTTTAGATTAAGGTTTTGGGGTATTTGTGATGCAAAGAGTTAATAAACCTATTGCCTTGTTTATCTCGCCAGATCTACTCCAACCTTATTCTAAAAAACGCATGACTCTGTAAAACCAAAATAAGAACTGAATGCACTAAAAACAGAATGAGTGCATGCATGTACAAAAAAATCTAATCCCAGTTTGAGCTCAAGATATCTTGACGTACTGTATCAACTGAATGTAGGTTGCAAAGGATTTGCAAATATTTGCAAATACAATTTATTTTTGTTTTTATTAGGTTTTTCTCAGCGTCTCAACTGTTTCTGGAATCGGAGTTGTCCTTCAAAAGCATCAGCAGACCTACACAGCAGAAAGAAAGAAAAAGAAAGAAAGAAGAAAAGGGGGGGGGGGGGGGTTTAATCCTCAATAAATGTGTATGTAGTGAATACATTTAATGTTAATCAACACATGAAGAATTGTCTCTAAAATTTTAAATCAGTTCCTGGTGATATAAATGAGGCCAAAAAGTTAATCCGCCAACTCTCATTTCCCACTCAAACATACTTGCAGATGCACATATTTATATGTCTACATCACTGCTGCAAGATATATATAATAAGACAAGTTACAAGTTATATATGAATAAGACAAGTTACAAAATAGGTGCTGACATTTATATGTAAATATGAACCGGGGCGAGCCCATATCCTCAGGCGCCCACACGCTCCTTTGTTCGTCTCCAGTCAGAGACACTCACCCAGAAACAATGAGGGGGAGAGGGGGGGCAGGGGGGACAGGGGGACAGGGGGACAGGGGTGGGGGGTATGTGACCAATGCCAAACTACCCTCCTGCCAATGGGGGAGGTCACACCGGGAGGGTCAGAAGACAGTGAAGAGGGTGAAAGGTCAGCAGCACAAGAGTGTGTATGTGGTTCTAACTATTGTTTCCCACCAGTGTGTGTGTATGTGTGTGTGCGTCTTATTTCCCACTGCTTACATCACTCAGTAAGAGATCCCATTAGTGCTCTGTTAACCAAAATGCCAATAAAATTACCAACAATCAAAACTAAATTAAATAGTTATGCCCCAACTTAAAACTTAAATTTGTATACTGAGGGAATTATTCACTCTGAGGGGGAAACGGCGAGAGGATTACGGATTCGAAACTAAACGCAACATACAATCGCTTTTCTGTCGGATTCAATCGATGTAAAAGCGAGTTTAAGTGAGAAGGAATTTTCTCACATGGTGTAAATGGCCACGTTACGGCACGATTATGAAAGTCATTTGCAGAGGCTCTAAACATCTCTGAGCAATTTAGAAAATACTCAAGGACACATGAGGTAATCACTTCTGGGTGCCAACTGGCTTCAACATGACAGTTGTGATTAAAAAGATTTCCACATACCACACGTCCATGCGCGCACACAGAAAATATACACTTCCTGCACATATAAATTCATGCAAATAAACACACACATGCGTATGACACATATATGCACACAACTTCTCTCCCATCACAGATCTGACCTCCCCTCCTCCTCTCACACACCCACACAGCCATTATAACCAGCATAAACAAGAATGACAAGTTGAGATTAATGAAGGGCCCAGCAGTGACAGACCAATTTAATTGTCAACCATGATGGCCACTGAACTCCACCAGTGTATTTATACAAGGTTACCGTAGTGCCTTAAAATGTTGCTAATTGATCATGACCAATAAGTAATTAGAAAAACTGATATTGTGTCCTTCCTCCACACGTGTCAAAGACACACACACATGGTCTCAGGGGCAGTGAGGAGGGGCCAGCGAGCCTGAGAATCATGAGTGAGGAAAGAGAGAGATTTGAGATAATGTGTGACATTTTATTGCTGGAGTCATGTCAGTGGAGAGGCTTCAGCTGAACAGGCAGCAGATAACACAGTGGTGGCTAACTTGCTCCATTTTTGTTAAGCTTCCAGTCAGTTACATTCCTGTCTTCATGGAAGACAAGTGATGTGTTTTTATACATATTTGAAAGTTAAATTTCAGTGCAGATGTTGAGTGTGGTAATGAGTGCCTCCATACTGAACTTTCTGAGCCATTAACTCTCGTAAAGTGTCATCAGGCACAACTCTGACCCCGTTATGCAGAGATCAGTTCACACAGATAAAAAATCAACTAGTTCACATTTATCATTCACATTTACATTTTGAACCAAGTTCACTGTCCCATAACAAGAACTCTTGCTGATCTGGCTGCAGACGTTTGACTTGTGTTTTCAGTCCAGGCGGGTACAACATTGAGTGACCCTGTTCAATGTTGACCTCAATTCATAAAAGTTGTCTTAAAGTAAAAAATGTACTTTTACAAGGACAGTTGTATCTGCCATCATTGCGAGCAGCCCCGATGCATTCAGCATTCTAACAGGAAACTATGGGGCAGGAAACACTATTTGACAAGGGGACAAACTTCAGCACAACACTGGCATGCCAAGTGTCATTAACACATGCACATTAGCAGCAAAATGATGCGTTCAGTTCACTAAAAATATGAGCATGGTCAATGACAATGCACAACACGAGTAGAAGCGGGGAAAAACAAAAAACATTACAACACAGTGTCAAAATATTTTGCAAGGTAATATTATATTGATACACAGAAGCCAAGTATCCATATTTTGTTGTTGCAAATACAAAACTTGGTGCTAGAATAAAATCAAATGCTTGTATAGTTTACTCGATTCTACTAAATTGAGCTTTTTTCATTTTATTTAATTTGGATTATGAAGAATATAATACAAACAGTTTTATGTCTGTCAGCTTGACAAGTACATTGCCGAAAAATGTTGTCTTATTAGGTAAAGCAGATGTTGGCAAAGTTTTGGTAGCATTATACATAGTTGAAAAACAATAACAAATGGCGATATATCACAATATATGTTATGGCAATAGTCCGGATTTTGCAAAATGTTTAAAATCACAATAATATCGCATTGTGACTTTAGTATTATGATAAATTGTATTGTGGTCGCTATACTCTACTGAAGAGTATATAAAGTTTATTTATCCATAAAATGTTTGTCTAAATACTGAAATATTTTGCAAATTCTAAGCAGAAACTGAGCAATGGCTGAAGAAACACTGCATGCATTTTTTTTCCTTCATATTCAATGCAGGTTCAGCTACTTCTTTGAACCCTCCCACCAAAACCTCCTTCATCTCCTACCTCTCACTTGTTCTCCCTGCCAGCACCAGTCTGATCCAAGTCCGGTTCCCAGGAGGTTTTTCTGGGTTATTCTAACCACTGAGAGCTGACAGTGGCCTTGGCTCCCTGGCTTGACTTCACGTCCTCCGCTGGCAGCCCAAGGCCTGGCTCACTGGGAAGGAATGTGTGAGAGAAAGACAGTGTAAATAAATACTGTAGGGTCGAACAGTGACACCACAGCCAGAGGAGACCCCAGCGCTGGAAAGGGAATATGAAAAAAATTATCTTGGTGTCTGGAGAGTATATTGAAATCCATCTTAGCCACCTGTAACTGTTATTTGTAAAATGTATAATATGGATCATTTGAGCCAGATAAGAATCAATAAATCTTACATCACACTTTATGTCACATACGCAAAGACATGCACACACAAACTGTCTAGTTGTATCTGATCAATGGAAAACATTTAGTGAAATGAAAACTTAAATATACACCTGCACACATGTGCATGACATTTACAGAAAATAATATCAAACACATGCTGGTAATCAGTCTGCCTTCCGTTAGAAATGATTTGTCAAATTCAGAATACTCAGTCTTCTGATTGATACACACAGGGAATCACACATGGCCTTTTCTGACATAGTGTTAGACTTTTTATGGAAACTAAGAAGTCCCAGGTACTTAAATGATTTATTTAAGTTCTTTGTGCTTTAGTTTTTCCCCCCATTTTCAACACTTCTTAAAACTGTGAAGGTAAGACAAATTAGACCGTGAACAGCTGAAAGAGCAAAGGCGAATTTCCATGACATGCTACAACACAACAAGCTGTTGTGTGAATGTGATGTTTGGAAAGAGGAAATGCAGATTTGGAAAGTGAGACAGATAACACCAGAATAGCAAAACACCCGGTAACAAATGATACGCGTTGCATCTTTTTTCCCGGGATATAGAATAAATTTAAACAACTGGCAAACAAAGTTGAGTTTCACTTTTGTTTCTCTTGATTGTTCTCTCTCTTGTTCATTCTCTATCTTTATCTGAATATTTTTTGCATCACTGGAAAGTTGACTACATCACTCTAGACCTAACGTCAATATATTAAATTCCCATCCTTAGCTTGAATCTCAATAATAGCATAACAACTACGAAGGCAAGCAGAGAGCGCAGACCTCCACCAAGGCCATGCTCCATCGTCCGTTCTATTAATAAAAGAACAAAATAAAAGAGATCTGCTGACAGCCAGTCATACAAACAAACAAACCAAACTGAAAATAAAACCTCCTGGCAAATGTAACTAGTGCCTTTCTGCAGTCATTTACAAGTTGTAGCACTCTTGAGGCTTTTTTTTGACTACTTAGTAAATGTTCAGTGCTACACCCACATCAAGGCACACAAAAAAACATTTGAAAATGGTTAAAAGCCCCTAAAAAAAAATAAAAGAAAGCAAACTCTCACTGCCAAAAAGGCGTCCAGTGTAATCGCAACTACACCTAGTGACCCAATTTAAGCTGACACAAGTAAACATTATAAGTGAAATACAATAGTCTATCTGAAGAGGAACTTTGTCATTTATTAGTGAAGTTGTAAAAAAAACTTCCAGCATTTCCAGAAATAGAGCCAATAAAATCCAATAAAAATGTAGATTAATAAGTAATAAATGACACTGTGAGCCTGAGTTCTGAGAGAGACAGGATTTCTGGTTCAGTTGACAAACTGTGAAGTCTTTATGACAAGAACTTATAGTGTGCAAGGATAGTTTTGACCTGAGAATGAAATGTATTTGGACTTTTTTCAGTTTTCCTTGTAGCAGCAGCCTCCTCAGTCTTTGAGACGGTCAAATAGGGCAGGATTTATATGTTATATAGGCTGTAAAATATTGATTCACCACCTACGAACACACATACATTATAATGCAGAGAGTAACATCTTACTTCAGGCATCTGTACGTTCTGGGAATAAAATAAACATATGCTCGCTCCAGTATTGAGCAGGTTACAGTGGCACTGAAGCATCTTTGCACTGGTGATCAAATAGAGCACACTTTATCTCCAGTCAGCATGTTTCTGTTCATGCAGCACATACTAGGTCACAGTGTATCAGTGCTGTGTGTATAAAAGCTTAAAAGACCTAAATCATGATATAGATACCAGTCCCTTATGCCCATATAAGGTCATGAATGATGCAGCAGCCATGTGCATTGGGTTTCATGGGAACTCAAAAAGAAAAGTCTCTCTTTCTCTGACTGTTTATAATGTAAATGACAACTTTTAGTGTAAATCATATGTCATACTCTGCATGGATCATGATCCCTCTGACACACTTTAAATGCTGCTGCCAAATTCAGGGTTTTGTTTGGATTTGACACATATCACTGCTCAGTGAAGCTGCGGTCGAGTTATATGAAGAAAAGGGAGAAGGTGTTACAACTCTGATGTGTGTGCGAGTAGGTCACAGCAGAGGAGTAAAAAATGCCTAGCACTTTTTGGGTTAGTAGTAGTAAAATAAAAGGGTCAAATATGAGAATCTGACATTCAGATGTTGATTTTGAGAATCTTTAGAGCTTCTGGAGCAGAAGTGAATAACAATATGAGTAAAAAATCTGCAGAATGATACATTATGATGTGTGGCTGTTGATGAGGTCCACAGGTCTGACAGCCGTCAACAACTGACATGTTTTTTAATCTGGTTTAAAGCCTGATTCATGAAAAAAGTCACTTGAATAAGAGGACCTTGTATTTTTATAATTACTATTATTACTTTTTCTATTGTCATTATTATCATTACCATTAATTATTTACTAATTTGTATTTATTTGTTTATATTATTATTACCTTATACATATAAATAAATGTAAAACTATATTTATATTTATTATTTTTTGATATGAAACCTCAGCTTGAATAACAAAACTTTACCTCAGAAAAACATACCTCAGAGTACATATCAATTTTGTTTGTAAGTTTGTTCACCTATAACACAAAGAAGAGAAATTAAACTTTTCTAGTACACAGTAGCTCTCAGAAAATACTACAGGTGTGATTGCACCTTTAGATGCCAATTAATTTAAGTTGCGACACATTCAATGTAAAGCAGCTGATACACATCAGCTCCATATATCACTCCGTAAGCATCTCCGTTGAAACTGAAACCGCTGTGACATCATGACATCCCAGCAGCAAATGCACAACACTTACATTTGCATGCACTGCTAAAAACACACTCAAAATTTGCTCATGACCCTCCCCATTTTCCCAAGTTTCCTAGGGGCCTGCTGTTGGCGTAAAGGCTAATGATATCTCGGGGGCTGGGTGTGTACGCCTGTTAGTATGGGGACACCTGGGGGGGTAAAAGGTGTTCACCCTACTCGCTGAGTTGATACGAACCTCTGCAGACACCTAGGCTGAGCAGAGAGGGTGTGACCTCACCCCTGACATAGGAGTTGGCACCTGTCACGCACATTAACACAGGCAGATGCAAACACACAACGACTTGCATGTATGAACTGCACCATCCAAAAAGCTTTCATCTACACACTTGCACAAACACGCATACAAACACATCCTCCCCGGCCTGTCTGCCACCTCCAGCTCTCCCGTTGGCAGCCGGCTGGCGAGCACAGTGGGCAGTGTCAGATAAGAGGATATACACAGGCCGTGTTTCAGGGTAAGGTGTGTAACAACAGAGGAAATCAGGGAGCTGATTAAAGTCTCGCAGGTAAATAAAACATCAGGACATCCATTATGAGAGACCTAGGTAATTAGTGCATGTCTTAGGTTTAAGTAGAGGAATGCACAGTAACAAGAGCCACAAAGGAATTCTTTAAAGACTGGAGGAAAGTGTAAGTAATGGAGAGGAGCTCCAAATTACAAAATGACAAAAAAGATAAATTAAGAATCATCAGTCAAACCCCTGCAAGTCCTGATCATCCAAAGTAAACGCTTTGGAATATATTAAACTTTACAAATCATTCATCAAAAAAAGAAACATTAGCATGCGTCTAAGGTTTGCACAATTGAATGAGACTTTAACTGTAAAAGCTGTCCGTAGAGCATATCTAGACAGGAGGAAGTTGCCCAGAATCACATCTCTAATGACATAGCAACGCTTTGTACTGAGGACACGTCTTAATACATTTTAAAAAATAATCTGTTTCACATTGTTGCTCGTTGCTATTAGTGTTTCCCCATCTATGTTGCCAATACAAATTGCTTGTATCACCAGCTTCATGCAGCCGAGCAAAAGCACCAGAGACCGAGAGGTGAAAAGTGAAAAAGATAGATGAGCCAAAACCAATTCAGTCTCTGTAGCTCTCTTGATGATCCAAAATAAGCACTTGACCAAAGCTAACATCATAGACTGGAGCTATATTTATGGTGCAGATAAAATATTTATATAGTGAGTCATAAAGTCTGGTCCTGGAAAACAGCTGTGGGGGTATTAGACACTGCAAGATTTTGGCAATTAACATACATTTCTTTAGCAGGATATGGTATTACACATGGTTTGATAGTTAGGTACACAACATCCAGGCTACCATCTCTGCAGCTGACTTTAGTCCTTTGTTGTCTTACTTTTTTAGGTTGTTTTTTTTTTCTTTTTGGGGGTGGTTTATTTGTTTTTCACACCAAATAATTCTCCAATCTAACAGGACAAGTAAGACAAAAATAGGTTGATTCTGAGACATACAGACCAAACTCTTTAAATCTTTTTCTCAGACTGGTTGAAAGAGAAAGCATGCAAAAAAATCTCTTATCAGGAAATCTTTTTCTCCCCTGCCTCACTAAAACGGCACAACAGCCCTGCTTTAAAACTTGATCTTTAGTGAATAATGGATCGTGGTACTATCAAGTACAGAGAGGAGGATCAACCTCGGTATCCCAGACTAAACATTGGCCTAGATGCAAGGATGAGTTATGTCTATTCCAGTCTATAGTTTCTTGATTTTGAATGAAAAGCAGCTAATTAGAGATAAATAAATCATGGGCGGGCTATCGGTGGCTGTAGGGCCGGTGTTTGGTGTCGGATAGTAGATCTTAGACACAGCGAGGTCCAGATTAAAGTTAATAATGGAAAACCCGCTGGTTCAAGTGCTCATAGTACACACAGCAGATATCCAGCTACACTGCTAACAACATGTCCAGGCTTTGTCAATGCTTGATAACATGGCAATGCTTCACAAATCTATAAGTAAGGTTTAAGAGTTTACTTTTATAATTTATATACACTATGTGGCCAAAAGTATGTGGACACCCTGTTTTGGCTAGGCCCCTCACTTCCAGTTAAGGGAACTCTTAAAGCTCCAGTCTGACACATATTTGGGGAAAGCCGTTTCCAGTTTTAACATGTTTACCCACTGCAAACAAATCCATAAAAAAAAGGTTCTTATTTCGGTGTAGGAGAACTTGAGTCCTGACCTCAGCACCACATGACACCTTTGGGGTGACCTGGATGAGCCAGGCCTTATCACCCAACATCAGTGGCCAACCTCACCAACACTCTTGTGGCTAAATGGGAGCAAATCCCTGCAACCAGGTTCCAAAACTGAGTCCAGAAACATTTGGTGATGTAGCCTCAGACATACAGAATCAAAAAGGTAATATTTGATAGAAAAAGAAGACATGTAGACTAGGCTTTAGGCAAGTTCTGAAATATATTTACATTACTTGTGTTTTTTCCATGAGGCAGGCCTATGAAGTGTGAGTTTAAAGCATCTTTGAAGGACATTCTGCATTGTATTCTCTAGTTTTCTGTAGCAAAGTTTCATAGACAGACCTCATTTAACTTCTGCTTTCAAATGCAGCACAAAATGAGACAAAATACCATTGAGATCCAGAGGGGCGTTATGGAAATGGAGGGAAAAATCAGGTCATGTTTGATATTATGCACAATATGTACAGAGGGATGGGGGACAAAAAAGAGCATTAATGCAACTATTAAGAGACTCTTTCCCCAGTCTTATTCATTAAACATAGAAAGTTCTCACACTCGCAGTGAATCCGCCCCTTGAGATGAAATTCTAATGTGATATTAAGAGAACTGGGACAATAGCAGCTTATTACCATGAAGCCAAGGCAGGCAGGCGGCCATGTCCTCCGCATGTAAACACGAGCAGAGCAGAACACTTTACAAGATGCAAACGCTGACGTTGTCTCACAGCAGGCACTGAGAGTACAGCTCTCCAGAGTGCGGCAGTTTTTCCGTATCTGTATTCACACAGCTTGTAAGTTTGTTTGTACGAGCAGAGGCTGAAATTGCAACTTTAGTCTTGAGTGAGGATCAGCTCTCAAGAAGCACTCACGCTACATTAAGCAGAGACAGAGAGGTGAGGGCATCCAGCTGCTTAAAACAGTTCACCTCACCTGACATTGTACGCCTATAAATGTAAATTATAGGCAACATATTTTTGCATTTATGCAAGTACAAAGCCATAAAACCAGCACATAACGTGGCAAAGTTGTTCAATTATTTCTCATTTCGGTTTAGTAGAACTTACGCTGTGTCTGAATGTGAACTTGTACAGTCTGTTAACATTTCTCAACATCTCGTCACCTTTGACAGAGAAGTTACCACCTTGGAAACACATTCACAAGCAACACATTTCATGCTCTTATGATCTCCCAACTCCACTAAAAAAGCCAATTAGTTGACGGCAAACACATGCTGTTTGTGAGTTGAAAACGGCATACACATCTCACTGTTGTCAAGCCCTTACAGTGCCAGTTTGACTTAATTTACCAAACATCTGTTGTCAGCGGGGGTTTTCAAGAGGAGAGCAGTGCAAAGAGGTTTAAGCAAAAGTTAGTTGAACATAAAACTAAAAGCTGCACTGATCAATATTTATACATTGTGAACGGTGTCACATCGGAGTGAGAATTATCAACTGCTAAGAGTGGGCAGGTCCCTTAAGAAGTTAA
Source organism: Centropristis striata (assembly GCF_030273125.1). Classification (NCBI taxonomy): domain Eukaryota; kingdom Metazoa; phylum Chordata; class Actinopteri; order Perciformes; family Serranidae; genus Centropristis; species Centropristis striata. Next base: position 21,807,381 of record NC_081536.1, on the reverse strand, counting down.
AAAGCAATGTTTTTATTTTATATTATTTTTACATCATTCTTTACATCATTTACACCACTGTGGTCAGTAATTTCTTATGAAATACAGCTATTTTCACCCAAACCCTGTTATTTTTAGCTAACTTTTACCAAGTAAACCTCACTTCATTTGGAAAGGCCACAATGCATGTTATGAGCAGAAACTGACAGGCAAGTGTTGGTATCTAACAAGTGGGAAATGAGAAAGGCTTTTATATTTGTGTCAGTCAGTGGAAACCAAAAGAGGCCTAAAAAAGAATGATGACTTGTCTGTGGCCAGACAGAACAGAGACAAAACTTCAAATGAATAAATGAACAAATACATTTTTCAATATGTGCCAAAAAAAAGCAGGTTTTTATTAAAACACAAAAAAGAGATCATGCACACACCCTCATGAGTGGAAAATGTCTTATTATAAAAGTTTTAATTCAATTAAGATTTTTTATTTTTTTTTAAAACACATTTTATTAGACAGAAATATCATGAATGTAGCACTGAATGTTCAGTGCTAAGAATGAGTGTGTTGTGATTCTACCTTGTCCTTGTGAAGTGAACTCTGACTGCAGGGCTTGAAGAGGTCTTGGAAGCTGAAGGAGAACTTCTCCAGAACTTCTCTCTCTCGATTGAGCCGAACGTCGGCTGACAAACAGAAACAACAAATGTTTGATTATTAAATTAATATGGGTTCAGTTCCAGATCATGAATACACAGCTGCATATTCAAAACACTTTTACTAAATTAAAATGAACCCTCTGAACCACACAACCTGGCAGCAGCTCTGAGAGACATGTTTTAAAATCTAATAAAAGTTAGATTTGCAGAATTTCCCACAAGAATGATGGTGAAGCAAATGTTTTTGTTTTAGAATTACTGTCCCACTTTAAGGTAAGTTAACCTTTTTGCTTTAACAGGCTTTCCATACACAATATGGTCTCTTCTAAACTGATTGGGACACTTGCTCTCTCATTATGGACGCCCTTCTGAAATCCAAACTCCTCCATTGAAAGTATCTGTGTCCTTTTCCCACCTCATGTTGTGTTTACAAGTTAAACTTAATGCCTTGGGGAAAAACTACATGCACACTACACATCTAATTGCACCTTCATTGAATTTTCTTTTTGTTGGCGCCCTTGTTTTCCTCGACCAGAAAGCCCAACCTCACATCTCTAAATATAGTGCAGACAAAACACTGACCCAGAAAGAGCTGAGACCCAGACTTCACCTTCTCTCCTGGTTTTCTGTCTACAAGTCTGCATCTTGGAGGCTGCTAGTGGAATCAATGACCATCTCAAAGTGTGATACCGACAGCCAAATGTCAGCCCGCTCTGCTGCAAACCCTTCTACCACTGCTTAATTTATTACGTTTAGATTAAATCCGGTGAAATTCAATATTTTAATTGAATGTTTAGAGCCTGAGTGTTCAGTGATAAATTTCCATTGGCGCCCTGCGCTCCACTATCATGTTTCTCGGCCTAATTACATTTGCATAAATGATGTTCGTCATTATTATCACGGGTTAGGTAGGCACAAGAGGGGTGAAAGAAGGAGCTGCACAGTGTGAAGGTGCAAGGGCGGGCTGAAAGGACACCTGCACCAATGATCCTTTTATTTTTTTCTTCCTGTGATGACCCACAAAAGTGCTCAGGATACATGTCTTCCCAGTGTGCAGAGAGTGAGAGTGGTAGGTTTCCAGGGAGCAAGCTTTGGCAATATCAAGTCTCAGTCCCTGATCAACCACAGACGTAAACCACTAAACGGCAACAGTTCACCTCAGACACAACAGAGCAAACTATCAGTCTGTGACCTACTGTCTGAGATCAATGAAAAATACATTTCTCTCATCTTGATAATGTCAGGCAAACCTAATGTAAAGACAGTACAGTTTATTATGTGTTGACCTTTACCTGTTGTTCATTTATCATCGTTACAGACAGAAGAGCTCAAGAAATGCATTATTACTTGGAGGGTAAGGCACAAAGTTGCAAAACTTAAACCTGCATTAATCAATATTTTTTAAATTGACTTTTAATGTGAAAGGCTCTGCAGCTCTTTTATCCTCTTTCAGTTCATTATTGCAACTATGTACTCTCAACCATTATAGGAAGACATTTACAGCAAAAAACAAAAACAAAAAAACAACCACACTGTCTGCCCAACAACAGAGTCAGGGTTAGCAGCTAGCTGGTGAACACAGTTAAGCAGTTAGCAACTTAAGAGCCATGTATTTTCTCAGGAGAATTTATCAAGAAACAGGGCTTAAAGGTGACTTAATGTTGGACTTACATTTAACAGGTGAGCTCACATACAATTCCAGGTGAATGTTAATGTTACTCCATGTCTGCTTGATGTGTAAATAGGAAACTTTTTGCTAAAACATTGTATCTAAGGGCATTTTTCTTGTATGACAAACCAGAACTGTAGCAACAACCACCCTCTGTATTCCCTCTCAACAAACAAATTGACCTAATTGGACTAAACCATCAGTGAAGGGGTGCTCATAATCTGCATACATAGAATCTTTTCCAAATAGACATTTAGATTTAAAAATAATTTTCATAATTTTCATCATAAATGAGCATTTAACTACAGAACAAAGCATCCATATAGCTTACAACAAAACATATTTAATCAAAAACTCTTATATACCTGAACCCCCCTCCACTAACATGGCGCAACCAGGAAGTAAAAACAGAAGTATTAGCATGTCAAGGGTGCATTCAGACCTGACAAACGTAGCAAAATGTTGGTTTACACTGAAACAGTGGTGCTTTGAACATACTTTTCAACTTTTTAATATAGTGGGATTTCATGAAATTTTTATTACAGACTTAGGGTCCAGATAAAATACATTGCATAGAATAAAACAATAATAAATCGTGGTTTTAAAATAATATAAATCAGTGTCCTACAAACACAAATGTCTTGACAGCTGGGACTTGTAAAAACTTTTTGTTTGATGCTCCCAAGATGGTTTTATTTTCAGAGTCATCAAGCCAGCAAATACATTTATACATGAGATGTCTTATGGCATGGTCTTATGAAAAGTACATATTAAGGTTTATATACATGTTGCTACAGAAAAAAATTATAGCAAAAATGTACTTCAGAGCCTGTTGTACACTAATTTGAAGAAACATGATGTTCAACCCAAAAAACTGAAGCAACACTAAGCACATAATTTCTATATTGAACGTGTGCCAGTTCACCCATTTGTCACAAACTGGCGTAAGGAGAGCAGGTGAGCTTAATCAGCTAACGACCCTGCCAATTGACTGCTGAGGTCGGCCAAGACAGCATCTAAAGCTGAGGACAACGCTGAGGATTTTTTTTGCCAGATTTTACCAACAATTCCCAGTTGGGTAAAGTCTGTACCAGTCTGCACTAATTGGGGACAGTAAGCATGGATAGTTGGCTAAATTTTTGAGCTGAATCTGGACGCAATTGGATAACTGATTACCGACCCAACATGTGGCCAACAGCCAATGAAAAAGAGAGGGTGGGACACAGGAAATAGCATCAGAAGACAACGGGAAGTAGCTGGAATATCAAAACAACGATTTTATTGTTTAAGTTTAATTGGCGGTTGGCCAACAACAAATTGGTGCATTACCGCCACCAACAGGTATGTTTGTTTACTCTTTAAACTGTTGCCCTCGCAAGAGTTTGATGCTTCCAGTTGGCCTTAGTCGGTTTCACAAATCATGTAGTCTGCGATACCTCTTCAGGCGCAGTTGTTAAGTGTGTGATCCCCAGTCTTTCAGTCGTCATACAAAAATCTGCTGAAACCAGTGTGTACTCCAAGTCTTTTCAAAATCTGGTTGTAAAAGTTGTGGTGTGTGCCCAACTTAAGACAGTGGTTATTCTAACTTCCCATGACAGCCAGAAACTGCAGACGGATGAAACCTCCAATGTCGCACAAAGACAGAAATGGCAGGAAGTACAACATTGTGAGATGGAGAAGAAGCTTCGCAACATGTTATTCAAAACAACTTTATGAGCTGGGTTGGGCTGCAATGTGGTGTAGTGGTTTGCATTGTCACCTCACAGCAAGAGGGTCACGGGTTTAAGTCCGGCTTGGGGCCCTTCAGTGTGCAGTGTGCATGCTCTCCCGTATCTGCGTGGGACCTCTCTGGCTTCTTCCCACAGTCCAAATATGGACTATAAAGTATGGTTCATGTTTATCTAAATATGGATGATACTTTAACGACAGACAAAAGATAAAAGTAAAGACAGAAAGACAATGAGAGTATTTGCTTCCAAGCTTTTGCTTTCTAGGAAACGTATCAGTTTGTACAATCTATGCAAAAGAAATCCTGAATCAAGACAAAGGATGATTTATATAAAACAGCATCCCCCATTAGCCCACACTGGGCCTCTGTCAGACTTATAACTGATGGCAGTAGGTAAGGTGATCCCTGGTAACAGTAACACCACTTGTGGTCATATGTACACAGTGCTTCAGAGCTCTAAAGTGGGTGTCAACCACTGATGCAGGCAGGGTGTGGGAACAATATGTTCCTGAGGAGCAGGAGAGTGGGATGGGAAGAGATGAGCAGAGAGATGAGAGGCATGGATGTTGGCAAGGGTGGCAGCTGTTCCAAGTTTCGAACAGACTGAGGTTACTTGAGGTTTTAAGCATATGGGTGGCTGGTTTTCCACCACAGAACTGAAGTCGGGCTCAGGCTGACTCATTTATATTTTAATAGATTACTGTGATCTACTCTATTCTACTCATTCCTTCTCGTCTCTCTTGCTGACCTCATCAGCTAAAATTTACTCCTTAAATTGTTTTTTTTGTTATCCAAAAACAAAACACTCTCCCAGCATGAAAATAATTAAAGCAGTTGTGGTTGGGTTATAGTGGATGAGGCTGGCAATGCACTGAAGAAAACAAGTAACTGGTGAAGTCGAACATCAGGGAAAACAATAAAAAGCCAGATATTTTTCCCAAGAGATGGCAAACCTCATCGAGAAATTACTTTTATGTACTACTAATTTGCAACAGCAAACATATTTTAAAAGAAACTTGGAGATAATTATGTTATTGAATGTTGCCAAGTCACAAATTGCTGGCACTGAATGTATCTGCAAAATGTTCACTTATTTGTTTCTCTACAAGATTTGCTTGTAGCTATTAAAGGATGACTCAGCTTCTTTTATGTTTATGTTTATGTTTATGAACTTACATCTCAAAGGGAAAGATTGAGGTCTCTGTTAAATACTGAAAAAGTGACTTGTAGCATTGCACAGGATGTGTTTACTTTATTTTAATTTACCCGGAACCACAATCTTTCCCTGACCTTAACCAAAGTGCTGTTGTTTCCTAAACTGTAACCACACATGACTCAGGATAAAGACCCACGTCTCCATTGTTAAAGTGCTGTGCTTTGAAAAAAGAAAACATTTTCAGTTAACATAATCCAGACAGCAATGATATGTTTACCCTCAAAATATTAATTGGTAAAATAAATTAGTAGTATATAAACATAATTTCTCAGCCACAGAGTTGACCAAACCAGAAAAAAAGCATAAATATGAGATTTATAGTGTCAAATGATGAAAAACACATATTTTGACATTGTATTAAAGCTTTGTTGGCTTGGTTTGGTGTCTCTGCAGGCAAGAAAGATCAGGGCTAAGAGAGAAAGATGTCTTTTTCTTACTTGGTTATATTTTATAGAGTCTGACAGCCATCATAACGGTTAGATTTGTGACGCAACTGTGAGACCTCAGCATGATATTTTGCAGTCATGCTCTATCATAGTACAGTATAAGTTAGTATTTATGTTTCCACTTTGTTAAAAATATAACTCTAAGCTGCGCAAAGGGGTAAATTCAGATGTGTAAGCTATATTTTGTGTGAGATATGATCTGCAATTTCCACTGAAGAGAAAAAAAACACTGAATGTAAATATTGGAGCCGAGGTCTGATTTTTAAAGGGACAGATTTTCACCATGACGTCAGCATAGGGTTTTTGTTTGTATAACGTCCATTGCTTCTTGATTAAAAGCCTGCTCAGATTTTCACTCGGTGGACTTCTCAAGAGGAGTAGCCTGGCTTCGGCTTGGGTGACCAGATCCTATTAAGAACTGCAAAGAGGTTTTCTCCTCTTCACTACGGAAATAACTGCCGTAATGTCTCCCTTCTTCACCACTTTGGAATGCTTACCTCTGCCTCCCCCCTGCCCCTCTCACTTTCCCTCTCTTTCTTTCTTTTTGCTCCCATGCTGAGAAGAGTAAGTGAGAAAAATGATTAAATCATATTTTGTGAAGGTGGGGGCTGGGCAAGGACAGACGGGGGCTCTTAAAACAACACTAGGTACATCGTCAAAAAGCAATTTTGGCGCTTAGGTTACAGCCACTGACGGGCCGTTACACAGCGCCCCATGGTGTGGGGCTGGTGGTTAAAATATGAGTGGGGCTGAGAGGACCTCCTTATAGTGATTGAGGAGGATTCCCCACTGTTCAAGGCAAGCTGGAGGTTAAAGCCCAGAAAGATTCACTGCACACTGCTCTGCTGGACAGGATAAACCTGTCTTTCAGATCCCCCCCCTCAAAACAATGCCGGGAGAGGTCTACTTTGTGCTTGGATTAAAACTGACTGCCTTCCATTAAACACAAAGATCATTTAAATACTCATGAGAGAACAAATGCACAGGTCGACTTTGATTTGATTGACTCCAAACACATTTCCAGATGGAGAACTTCTCTTCGAGTTTCAGGGAAGCCAGACGTTCTCATTCCCCAACAAGAGCGAGGAAACCGATAGCATAATTTGTCCGCTTAGGGAAGCTCCTGTCGCCACTAAACCTTTGTTGGAATTAAAGCCAATAGAGGGTGGAGATGCCCAGGGGACCCTGGTGTTGTCTGAAAAGTCGGGAGTAGAGTTACTAGAAATTCCCATCCCTTGAGTCCGACCCCCACAGTGACCCCTTCCCCACCCCAGGGAAGGTCCGATGTACAGGTAAGAAATGAACGCAGCGCTTCATGACATCGAGATGGTAAGTGGTGCCATTGTCAAAAGGGCCATCCAGCAGGGTATCAGGAGGTTAAGTGTGCTGCAAAAAGATCCTATTCTTCCAATTCTATCTGAACCGCCATCCCGCCACTTAATAGATGTGCGGCCCTCCTCTCCTCAATAAATACACCACCTTCTCAAAGTCTGTCAGATGCTGCTTTGACATGACCTCTTAATTTGACCAGATTAAGTTCTTTCTTCCTTTTTGTTTTCTATTTCATCGCGGCTGACTTCAAAGCAGGGGCAGGCGGGTACAGTGAGAGCCTGTCACAGGCTGACTTCAAACGCTGCCATATAATGCCACATTGTCATAACTAGCTACCTGGGCCCCCCGTTATGATGTGAAGATGATATGCCCTCACTGACCTCAAAGCGCCCCATTATAACAAGCATTCTTTTTTTGTCTTGCAGTCTTCCTGTGCAGGTTGAAGGGTTGCTTTAATTAGCTGGATATATATATGTATAACAGCTGCATAACATATACAATCTTTTCATTTAGCAATAACAAAGGAGTTGAATTCAAATTTATATTCTTTAACTTTATCAACTTTTTCACTTTTAAAGAAGAAAAAAATATGACAACTTAATTTGAGTTTTTGAGCATGATTAATGATTTGTTTTATCTTTTCCATTCCATTTTCCAGTCCATTACTACAATGGTCAGTTTGAAGTTATTTTAAATCCATTAAATACTGTTGCATATGTCTCACACAGTATGTATGCCATTGCATGATTTCATAAAGAAAAAACCTGAAGACTGATTGCAACAACTGTGCTATATTTAATCAAAATCAAAATCAATACACACAAACAACGCGTATCCAGTGTGCAATGTTTTATTCACCAAATATTTTGGGCTTGTATATGAATTTGTATACACAACAAGTATCATTATCCTTTAAAAAGAAGAAGAAAAGGAAACCAAATATTTGGACCAAACTTTAAACAGGTTTTTTGGTTTGTTTATACTACTCAGATTCCCAGCAGGTTCACTGCCTTTTAATGGTGCATTCTGATGCTCCTGGGATGGTCCCATTTCCTGAGATGGGAAGTCGTTCTTCCAACTTCGGTGTGTTCCTAAGATTTAAGCCACAACATGGCTGCTGCAAAGAAAATCTTTTGTATTTTACTGCTCAAAGCATTTAAACAACACCCCAGTGTATTTGTGACAAGAAAGATCAAAGGAAACTGATCAGCTTTACCTGACCAGTTTGACTGTCTTTCCATCAACCCAACATTAACTTTTCCCTGCCATGTTTCTGTGTTTAATGACTTCAACTGTTGGTACACCAAATGTTGGTACACTACAAAGTGTACCAACATTTTTGCACTTTCAGAGTTTTTATTCTGGGGGCTTTCACATGACTGTTTACAGTCCGAAACTGATTTTTCCAATTATTCCGACTGCGCATGAATGCAGCATATGTAAGTGAAATAATACTTAATTACTCCTTCTGTTGCAGTGAACTCCAGTGTGCCAGATAGGTGCGTAAAAAGTTATTTACACCGAGATATAGTGAAGCTACAGTGTGTGACATTTGGCTAAATTGGCTCCTCAGGTAATTGGTTGAAGATGAATTGGTTTTAGCTGGCTCTCTTTTCTTTCAACAATAAGAACTGTTTAAGATTGCGTATCTCTGATCATTATTTTTTTCAGGTCACTCACCAGGAACTCAGGGTCCAATGAAGACGCACACGTGGACATTTCTCACAACCGTTCCTTCCATATTTGTCACCATGTCTGCCTCTCCCTCACCCTCTCTCTATCTTCTTCCGCCTCAGCACAACTTTCCCCTGTCACGGCATATTAAAAGTGGTTTACATGTGCATGTCCAATGCGATGAATATGGATGTGACCTCTTTCTTTGGCGCCTGGCCGCCCGCCTGCCCTCTCGCCGGCCCCCCTTCTCCCCCCCAGGCACAAGACACCACTTCTCAATGAGCACAGCGTGCATAGGAGACACAGCCTCACCCCCGCTGAGAACACACACACGCTCACACACACATCAAGGAATTACACTCATAATCATAGGCACACATGCAAACACATATATACATACATGCATGCACACATACACAGAAACCCACACTCGACTCTCATGCTCTCGCCTTTTCTCTGCTGCCTCTCTCCACTGACCTTTCACAATGTGTTTTACATAAAAATAAAAGAAGAAGGAGGGAGTAGAAGCCTGAAGACGGAGGTGAAGGAGGATGCTGATTTATAATTCATGTTTGTGACACTTCTAATGAAACAGTGGCCTCTGGTCTATGTCTTTATATGTGGCAGTTCAGGGCTTACAGGCATGTAGATACATGCATTTGTGCACGTTAGCGTGTATCTGTAAAACTGAGGATATCTGTCTGTGTGTGTTCTCATGTCTTACGTCTATTATGAATTAAATAAATACCATAGTGCTTCACAATAACAGCATGATTTCAAAATTAAAACTGATACTATTTCCAGGCAAAATACAATAAAAATTAGTGATGACACTAGTCACATTGTCTTTCTTTTGAACAGGGATTCGGTGGCCCTAAGGATCTGGAAAAAGCTAAAAAATATTATAAATAATATGAACAAAATGACATATTTAAGCATAAACTTGTTTAGTAGTGTTTAGAGAGAAAAATGATAAAGAAGAAAATTCAATCATAAAAACTAAATATGTTTTATTGTCTTTATCTATTTTATTGTTTGTTTGTTTGTTTGTTTTTTAAATTCCCCTTTAATCATTTTTATTCACATTTTATTTACTTTTTCACGCGACTTATATCACTGATCCCTCTTGATGCCTTGCTGTTCTGCAATCAGGTTTATATGTATAATCAGGTTGTCAGTCACATTTGAAACATGCTATAAAAATAATGTTTTCTCGTGTCTTTATACTACAGTTTATATATGTGCATTGTCCGCTTACTGAAGAAAACTATAAATTAGATTGTAAGTCACTTTGAGTAGTAAAGCATCAGTAACAACACTGAAACTGTTACTTATTTGCTATTTTAACCACACAGCAAAGAACAATCTTTGCAATTGTTTTTTTTTTTTTTGCCCTGATTCGGTCACTTTAATCATTATCTTGTTAAGACTAATTAGACAATAGCGAAGGTGATGGTGGGTTTGGCAATTAGCACACAGGAGACAAGCTCGGGCTAATCATCTCAGGCTTCTCGGTGGCACGTAAGAAGTGATGCTGGCACATATTAGCACACCCACCACACTGAAGAGGGGAGGGGGTTAAACATTTGTTTTATGATCAGAGACAAACCTTGTGTGTTGAATTGAGACCGAGGGGAAGATTATATTTAGAAGGAATGTGAGCTAGCGAAGGTCTTGCTCCTCTGCGCTGCAGGTTAGGATATAAAAGACAAACTATTACTGTATCTCTTTTCTTACTTACTTTAACTCACAAGACACATAAATGCCTGAACAGATATGGTACAAAAAAAGCTTGTTTTGAGGATGAACAATCAGACAAACTTAAACTACAACAAACTTCAAATACAAGGTTGACAACAATATAAAACAAATCCAGGTGAGGAACATTCAATATGAAGTAAAATGTAATAAAATATAAATGTAACTTACATGCTAATTATTTCAAATAGAAACATTCTGCATAAAACAGCAATTCAAGACTGTCCTTTTAAAATCACCATAAGGATTTAAAAAAAATCTTTTTGTTATTTTGTTCATTTCACATCAAAGTTATGGGTTTCCAAGTGAAGTTGCAGAAATATTAACCGTAGCATTTTAATCATTTAGCACTTAACCGTTTCTTTTCAGCACCACATTCAAGTTTTGTCAATGGTACTTTCCCAGATGATATATGCCCATTTCCAAATCCCAAATTTCCAAAAAGCTGAATGAGTAGGATGTGGAGCTGGAGGGAGGAGGAGGAATATTACACATTGTAGCTATTAATGTCCTTGAACTCTGGTCTTTCCCAAGCCCGATGAACAATATACCCTCTATGTGGGTTCGTGACACCGCAGGGACAGAGCGAGGAGGCTCCGAGTACTGTGGCACCACTAGACCAACACAGTGGCGTTGGCGAGCGTCTGGGGTTGAGTCATGAGTCAAGCACGTCTTGCCAATCTATGAATGTGTGTATACATAGCAGAGGGGGTGTACTACTGTATGATCACTCATGTGAGCATGGAGGAGGGTGATTCTGGGGCAGGATGTGGTTCAAATAGACAAGGGCAAATCAGGCCCTCCTTATCGTTCCTCTGTGACATAAAAATGTGCATACACACACTACATTTATATGCAAAAATAGACAGACATGTCTATATCTGGAAGGGTTTGCAAAAGAATAATAACGCAACACTTTGATGATGAAAATCTATTTGACATTGCGTACACACAAAAATCCCCACAAATATATTGCATGCTCACATATGCACGAGATGATGCATCTACACACACGCACGCACACACACACACACACACACACACACACACACACACACACACACACACACACACACACACACACACACACACACACACACACACAGCATCTATATCAACTATCATTTGTCAAATGCTGGTTTCCCTCCCTGGCACCGTTTCTGAGTTATGAACAGAGTGGGGAAAGTTCAAAACTTGAATTCCTTTGGCCACAATTTGTTTTCTTTCCCATTGATCACCAAGCAGCTGCTGACTGATTCTCAGCATAGCCAACATAGCCACAATGTTTTCTTAGCATTTCAGACATGCAGACAGACAGGGTGAGAAAAGAGAGGAGGTGAGAAGTGGGAAAAAGGAGGCAAAATGGAAAGGAATGGGCAGGGGAAGAGTTTGTGTGTGTGAAGGGGAGATTTCTCTCTGTAGTTTGCTATACAAAAACATGGGGGCTGCTGGAGTTTCTTAGTTTTGGGTGTTTTGTTTTTTTGACCAAAGGGTTGGGAATCTCTGAACAAAATATCAATAATTGAAGTGAAAAATAAATAGTTACGTTTTGCAATGTGGCCGTAGTTTTGCAACGTTTCCCACACTAGATAGTAGACACTAGCAGGCCCTTATTGCTGGATATTCGCACAAGAAAAGAAACAGAATGAGGGAAAGCAGGTAAACGACTAAACTCAAATGGGCACACTTAGAATACACTCTTCTTCTTCATCTTCATTTAATGTGATCATTTGAATACTTTCATGACGTGCCTATCTGGAATGAGTCAACTAAAGACCAACTGATCAGCACAATGCAGGAGGGAAAATGTTGCTTTGTGTCAAGAATGTATCATAACAGTTTGTATATCTGCAGTCTTACGGTAGATCCTCAGGTTTCCCTTTTCAACGATGAATACAGACAATCTCCACCTACTGGTATGGAGATTTCTTTCTCTGCTAGGCTACTTTTATGGTTAGAAAATTGTCACCATCATGGGTAAAAGAGACAAATGTGGGCTGGTATGGGGAACGGGAAACCACGATCTCTGGTGTTTAAATCAGGGGTATAATCCTGTCACGCAACCTCCATCTTTACTTAATCACTTATCACCTAGTTGTGTTTGTTTCAGTCTCACTACAGAACTTCAGAGGTAAAATGTTTTTTGGTAGACCAATATGTAAAGTTAAAGAGAGGTAGTCTTGCCCTGCAGATGTCCTGTCTCATGTCCACTGGTCCTGCTCCCTCATTAAATCAGCTCAGTAAACCTCCATATTACTGTCTGGCCAACTAGCCAGGAGGCTAATTTAACAAAGCCTCCATTGTTTCTCTTAATATGGGACTTCTTGCAACTAAAACTGCTAATAAATGCTTCCACTTTTTGTATTTTCTGTGCTAATCAGATATGACAAGACATTGATGGATAGCTGTTAACTAACAAGCTAAAATTATCTAAACTCAGAATCGATCAGATGTATTGGGGGCAATAGCTAGCTGTTAGCCTTTCCTCAACAACAGCATCACATGCAGTTAATCAACCACATCTTCTCAGTTCTTTGAGGAAAACACAGCCAATGTTGCCCAGCAGCATCTAAATAAGCTTACATGTCTCACTGCTGAAAGAAAAAATATATACATTTTGTGTGTGGATATAATATTGAGTAAATGATATGGAATAGATGTAGAATTTCCTGCATTTGTTCCTTCTGTCACTTCCTCCACATATTCATCCGACGTTTTCTCGGCTCCAGAGCCACCATCCTCCTTCCTCCATCTCTCCAACCCCTCTTTAATAAACGAGCGCTGGTGGTAATTGAACAGTCTGGGACGACATCATTACTCATTCAGATGTCCAATAACGTTGCAGCACCCCCAACACACACATGGAAACACACACACAGGATGGAGGCTCAGTCTGCACATGCAGATCCATATCATTGATCTCTCCCTCCCATACTCCATTTTTCATATTCAATGAGTGACTGGTAGATTTGGCTGCTCGATACAGATATGTCTCAATTAAGAGCAGGCAAGGGTCTGTATTGACATGTGCTACGTGGATGGGCCAAGCAGCCGAGCAGCACCGAGGGCAACGGTCAAAAAGTACAACCTAACAGAAAACAGCCCCAGATTTAACTTTTGATTCAGACGGGAGGTTTTTATAAAACACATTAACTTGCAGAAGATCTTCAAAAGGAATGTCTGGTAAAGATTTGAAATAGTTTATAGCCCAACAACTCACTTTTAAAATAGCCTCAAGCTAATTTGAGGAACAAAATGTCCCATTTTTTAAAGAGTTTAACAAAAAACAATTTAGAAATTTTTATTCATGTTGCATCACATTTCCTTGCTTACTTTCAATCCTCCACCTTGTGGTACATTGAAATATAGTGCTGTCCTAATTCAATTTACTGTTACAGGCCATTTCTCCCTCTCTAAGTACAGAAATATAATGCATTTTCTTTATCAACATCCACAAAATAAGGGAAATAAACTTACTAAACATCATCTTTAAAAAAAAACTCAATATGAGTCCATATTAAACTGGACTAAGGGATTTGTGGTTGTATTCAAACACAACAATTTAACGCCATTTCTCTAGAGTGTCCTTTAGTGACACTCATGAGGGAAAAGTCCTAGATTGGCAACCTCACAAGCATCCAGTGGTGAGGGGTTCAAGGTTCAAAGCCACAATTTCCAGACAAAAATAGACTTGCTAATCCTGAATCTGAAGGGGGCACAGCTAGAAGTGTGTCACAGTGCAGCCTGCTGGATCCGAGCAGCTGATGAGATGTGGTTTCCTCGGTCTCTGCTGTCAAACTCCCCGCAGCACCTGAGGGAAAACAGAGCAGCCTGGGAAAAGAGAAAGTGGGCCAGTGATTGTGCGTTCCAAGGAGGGGAACACTTAGTGCAGAGTGTGAATGGAAAACTGTTTAGTGGAGTGCACACGTTTGTTTTAAAGACATTCTTTACAATAATTGTTTTGTAATACAAGGCAGGATTTTTTACTCAGTCTCAGAAAAATAACACCAGTGTAGTTTAACTTTAAAAAAAAAATAGTATTTATTCAATATATATCATATCGCCATTAGTTAAAATGCAAACTTCTAGCTTTAGACCACACACACCAAAACTGACAACAACTGCACTAAAATGTACACAAACCTACCTCCAATACTTCAATCAGGTGCATTATCATTTCATTGTGAAATACAAATGCTTTTCTTTTTACAATGTATATTATTCCTAATTGTATATTTCTTCTCCCTTAAATTGTTAATGCTTTTATTTGTTAACATTGCTTGACTCTATTTATTGTTATTTTACTGATGCATCTCTTTAAAAGACTGTTTTGCTGCTGTAATGCTGGACATTTCCCCGTTTTGGGACTAATAAAGGAATATCTTATCTTAACTGATCTTATATTTTAGATTTTATACTTTTAGATTGAAAAATCATTGATATCATGTCAGGTATTTTGCCGTCTTAAAAAAACATAACATGAATAACATGAACTTAACATGTATGAATAGTAGTTCTTATTATATATCTTGTCTTGTCTTATCTTGTTATACTTGTGTTCAATGAATCCTCGTCAAGACAGTGGCTGGTTCTTAAATTTATCAACCATTTTATTTATTCAGTATAATCCACAAATGTCTAAATCTTGATTGAATAAGCTAAAAGTATAATTAGTATTGCCTTTGTGTCATGAAAAGTCTTGAAATGCTGACAAAAAAAGTAAAAAGTGAACAAACTTTTTTATAGAGTGGGTAGGTTATGAAGCACTCGCATATTTTAAAGCATTTTACTTCTGTACAAGACAGAATAAACATTAATTTATCATATGAATTATAAAACAATTTTTTTTATGTGTACTACTTGGATACATATGTCAGACCAGGTTAGAGAAGAACAAAGAAAAGAAGAGTTGGTCTTCATCTAAACCCTCGAGCCAAACATAAAGGGACCACTGGTTGAGTAAAATCTAGGAATGTGCCATCTTTTATGAGGGGGAATGTAGAGAGTAAAAAGCACTCTGCTTCATAAAAAGCATGTATATACATATATTGGATAACTGTACATCTCACTGTAACTCGTAAATCTCAGAGCTGGGGCTGTAAAAGGGCCAGTATGAAAGACCTGATTGGCTTATTTTGACGGATCTTCAGTAGAAGCGATATTTTTCGCCCGTGGATAGACATTTCTGGCAGACGCTGGGGAATTCACTGTCAGCCGAGTGTTAATATTAACTGTCCATAACAAAAGAGGAGAAAGGTGGTGTAGCCTGACACTGCGCAGACACCTGTATGATATCATGGCTGAAGGAGTGTACATTGTGTATGTCTACGGTTATAGGTTACACAGTAAAAGATGTGTTATGTCTTTCACTTAGACTATATAGACCCTGTGCGGGGCTTTTCACTTCATTTACACTCATATATGGTCTGACTGGGTTTTTGGCCCATATGTGATTGTACAAGATAAAACTTCACAACACTGTGCAACTTAACACTTCCATGCAGTCTAAATATGATGCATGCATGTGTTTTTTAACCAGCGGAATTAAGTTTATTTCATGCAACTTAATCAAGACTCCTTATGTTTTTACCCCTCTAGTTTCTCACTAGCTGTATTTCAATTAATCAGATTCTGAATCTAAATTTTGAAATTAATATAAGAATGTGAATTAAGAACGTTTCCATCAACTGGTTAAGAGCGAATAAACAAAGCTGCTTAAATATATCTTGGTCAGAAGATGGCAGTGTAATGTATTGCTGTAGGCAAATCCTTCAATAAACAGTAGAAGAAGAAGAGATTATGCAAGAGAGAAATAAAAAATAACAAAAAAGAGGTTGCTCATCAGTTACTTTGGCTACCCATGAGAGTAGATGGAGAGAAGTCTTCAGGGATTAGATTCAGTTGAACAATTTATAATTGTTCTTTCATGTCGGAGCTGATCAGTCATGTGAGTTAAATGTTTGCTACGTCAGAACTTATTCGGAAAAAGCGTTTCCATCTCCTATTTAGTGCATTAACTATTTTTCAAAAGAGGCTAAAACCACCTCAAGCGAGCGTCAAACCATCTCTGTGTCATTCCATCAAGCTTTTCTTATGCAAATCTTCAAAATGTGCATGGAAATCAGTTGATGGAAACACGACTACAAATTGCAGCCAGGTGTATAAAAAGAATCCTAAGAATTGAGGAGGCTTCACAGGCAACAAAACTAAAATTCCTCCGGCTCTGCAGCCAACAACGAACACTTTTTTGAACTGTCCCAAAAATATTCATCATCATATGCATCATAGTTGAGATGAAACAATGAGACATGTTGAGTGCAGCTCCTCATTCTGACCACTCTTCACTCTTCACACATCTTCACTTTAGTCCCCCTTTTCCTGTTCTTCCTCTCTTTCCAATCTCCCTCTCTCTTTCTTTTTTACAGGCTTCAGGAATGTGAGGTCTCCTTAGTGATTTATAAACATACACATAATAAATGGGCGGCTGTAGTTTAAGCGGTGATGAAGCATTCTCTCTCTGGGACACAGCGCTGGATTGTGTGTGATTTAAAGGGCTGACATTTATGGCTTGCAGGCCTATTATTCAGAGTGACTGTCTGTGTACAGACCAGCGTTTTACAGCGGCTACGCAGAGGTGAGCCCAAAACTGAGCTAGTATCTGACACAGGCTGCACAGCCAGTAAGAAAACTACAGTAACATCTCACGTGGTACTAAAGTGGTGGATGCCTGACAAGAATATGTGGTCATAGCTTCAATGAATCTTTCAGCAACCTAATCTCATGGCACCAGAAGGGGATTTATATGTCAGATATCACACATTCGGATTTCTGTTTTCTACTATAATAACACAAAATTACCCCAGCTACATTTGTGCATGTTTGCCATAAGCGACAATACGGCTTAATGTACTGTATAACAGTATGCTTACAGCAGTTCAACATCAGTTGGTTATTTAATCATGAACTGGAAGCTCTGTTGTGCCGTTCTGGTGTATTGCCTCGCATCCTGCATTAATTATGAATGTTTTCTATTCGATTTTGGTGCAAAGTAGGCCCAAATTATCCCTTTCACAGTTAACAGTGCTACTTTGTTTTCACATAACCCATAACCTGTCTGCCTGCCACCAACGTGCAGCGGATTGCAATCGACGACTCAATGGCGGACATCACTATCTGTCCAAGATAATAGATGACAATAATGGGAAACTGTCCCTAAGCACTCGTTTGGAGTCTTCCTGCCCATTTACTGATACCCTTCATATTTAATTCCCCTCCTATAGCCAGGACAACAGACACTTTAAGTCCATCTAGAGGGAGCACATTTACAATAAAAGGCCAGCTGAATCCTCGGCTCACGTTTCCTCCTAACTGTGGCAGGACATAAACCTTCAAGCCAGACCTCATTTTCTCGGCGCCATCTCCCGGACACTGCTACAAAAAAATCAATAAGGCTGCACACAATCCTCTTAACTTTGGAAGCCATTGTGAAAATGTCTTTGTTGAAAGAATATGTGGAATATTTTTCTTCTTCTTGGCTTGGTTTTTGTGTCCTATAATTTGCTTCTAATAGTCAGAAGAAGTGAAGGCCCTCACTTGTTGCTAAATTAGCATCTAGCTATGAGTTCTACTCTTATTTTCTTGACACAGGTCTATGACACAAGAAGTCTGTTGTTGTGCATTATGGTCACTGTAACTCAATTCCTCCAACTGAGCAGGAGAGAGGAGAAATAATTCAATCGTGTTGCAAAGATAAAGATCCCTGGAGCAGGGTGGAGAGATCTGCTCCGCCTGTATCAAGTTATACTCTGGAGATTAGCGCGTAGCATGTAGTGTTTAGCTGGTAGCTACACTGAATCAAGGCTGACTGTGATTCACATAGTCAATAAAGCCGGTTGGCTTATTGCATCACGCTGTTCACATAGGTTAAACTGTCACAACACAACACAAGCGCTTTCATAGAGTGCCTTCCAGGCTGGGATGGTTTACTGTGTCTGTGTCATAAAGTCTGACACATCCACAGGGTTTGAACATTTCCTTAGGAAAGTCATCAATGGCTTCTTCTGTTCGGTGATTACACACAAGCGTCACGCCCGACAGTAATGCATGAACAGATCTGCCAAGAGAGATAGATCAGCAAATGCAAGTGCAGCTTCAGGACTCTTCTTTAACTGATGGTTAGCTCCATTCAACCTTTATCTGCACAGTTTTATTAATAAGGTAAACTAGTTGTAGCAAATACACACAAAATGTAATTAAGGTTTTTTTTCAACTGTATCTGTTCCATCTCCAGATTGACTGCAAAGAAGCAACATGTCAGGTCTTTTTCACAGCAGACATTCTCATTAATTATAATTAATGGCTGCATTTTAATCAGTGTCACGGCTTACTGATACAACTAAACGGAACAGGGCCATCATTAGTCTCGTTGATTCCACCTGCGCTTTCTTGGTGATGGGAAGTCAAAACGTCTGCTGTTAAAAAACTCCAAATATAATTTAAAAAAAAAGAGTTATATATTATTATTTGCCACATTATAAGTAACATGAGGAGTTTTTTAGAAGCTCTCTTTTGATGGGCATCATTAAATCTGTTTTGTTGCAATTTGGAAGTGATATAACACTAATTAAAATGTAGCCCCCTGCTAAAGCTGCTTATATAAATAATACATTTTAAGCAGCCTATGCCATAGATTTTTGAAAATATCCTGAAAACCTTGCATGGAATGTTTAAGATCTTGAAAGGGGAGCGAAAGCTATATTTATATGTGAGCATCTATATATTTGTGTGCATGTGTGTGCACATTTTTTCCCCAACAGACTCCCTTCACTCTCTTGCACTCTCAGCATCTATTGCCTTCTGCTGTACATCACTCTGACAGCAGGGACTCGGGCTGAGGCTCTGGGTGGAAGAGGTCTTCTAGGTTGCCTTATGTGATGGACAGGAATAGTTTGGAATCCCCAAACGGAAGTGACCTCACATTGACCTCATCCAGTCATGACTTACACGACCCCTCAACTTATAACCTTTGACCTCTGAAGCCTGATTCTGCAACACATAAACAGAAGTGGGTCTAAATTCTGATTAAACAGCTGCATTCGTCTTCATGTTGCTTCTATCTGTTTTTAGGCGTTTATTTCCAGAATGCGTCACCTATGTTAACAGTGTCTGCAGTATTAGACTTTTTTTTTCAAGTCTTGCTCACATGCTAGATACTTTTGTCTTTGGAAATGGAATAAAAATGTTTGAAGTGGAATATTTTTTAGCTTTTAGTTTAGAAAAAACAATTTTTCTGAGTGAGTCTGTGCATGGTTTCATAAGCATGTCTGCAGAATATATTGCTTTCCTTTTTACAGGAAATCTCTCTTCACCCATAAAGGGTTAAAAAGCAATATGTATGCT
The DNA here is from genome assembly GCF_030273125.1 of Centropristis striata. Lineage (NCBI taxonomy): Eukaryota > Metazoa > Chordata > Actinopteri > Perciformes > Serranidae > Centropristis > Centropristis striata. Next base: position 21,787,528 of record NC_081536.1, on the reverse strand, counting down.
ACAAACAGAAGCCACTTCTCCCCAGAACTGTGCAATGGTGATATTCTCCCCCCAAAATAAACGACAATGCAACCAGAAGTGGCACATAAATTAAAGTGGCAGAGTGATTGATGACTCAGAGAGCAGCAGAAAGGATGTTTGAGTCGCCTTTTTTTTTGTAGAGCTAGGGAATATGCATGGACACAAACACACTCATATATATTCCCTTGCACATTTATACACGCATAGACATACAGATGATACAAGAACAATGGTGTCCACACACACACACACACACACACACACACACACACACACACACACACACACACACACACATACACACACAAATACAGACACAGAAATACAGAGACAACATTTGCCATGTGTAACCACATCAATCCAAAACCCTCTGCAACATCCTAAAATACACCCTTGAGAGCATGGTGAGAGGGAAAATTACAACAGATAAAGTGTGTTTGCATGCTCGTATATGTGTCCATGTGTGCATACTGTACCCCAACCCCACATGCTCTAAATGAGCTCCATGCAATATTAAAGAATGCAAAATTAGTCTGCGAGTGAGGACACGCTTGGAGCACCATTGGTGACTGACCTACCAAGGGCACCATGGGAAATAAGAAGACTGAGCATGCAATTGCAACACAGACCAGTGGATATTGTTCCCTCTATCCAACCTATCCATCACTTACTCCACAACATGTTAATTCTCCTCCCGACCGTGAGCCAACCACAGGGGAAACCCATACAACCAGAGGGGACGGTGGATAAATTGACCATATTACCATGACCGCCATCTACAATCTCGACAGAAAAAACTAAGGGTGTGTTTTACAATAAATGGTCACTACTTCAGTGTAGGGAACCAGTAGCTTACACAGAGATTTATATTTGGGGCACTAATTACCGATTCAATATACACTGATGAACAAAGTGCAACATAATATTAGATCATAACATCAGCAAAACCTCTGCCTGCTATCCAGGTATCTTGAGTCAGCCTTTATTCTGGTTAGCCATCCATTTCCTACTCCAAATGTGCAAATTTTAACTGGCAGCCATGGGACTCATTGCTTAAATAAAGCTTCAAAAATACTTGGACATTGATCTCAGTATTCATGTTGCAACAACAGAGAGGCTTGTAAAAACACTCACGAGAGAGTGCTTGTAAATGTGAAAGAAGTCAGCTATCACAGCTGGTTTTAAGTCTATACAACAAGTCTCAAGTCTTCATAAGCAAAATGAATGTCAAGATCTTTAAAGTGTCTGAATACTGACTATTACAGTACCTTTTTCTCAAAGTTGTGTGTTACATATCTGCATGAGGTCAAGTTATTTCAGTACCAAGGTCACATAATTAACTAGAAAGTGCACTCAATACAATGCAGATGTCCAACAGATGTGCCCCTTACCAAACAAGAAAAAGTGGAGTCTAACTAAAATGTCCGTCCGTACAGTAAAAATGGTGGAAAGATAACAAAAACAGGGATTTATTTATCTAATATTGTGCAGAACTTTAGTGGATCGTAACATACCAGGTATGGAAATAATCCCCAGATGCTCCAGTTCAAAATGAGGCTAAATTTCTCTGTTGGAGTCAGGCTTTGAGCCATGACAAAGCCAAAATGTCTTGAACAGACTAGTTAAGACTTGTTTTTAGCCCAGCTGATTGCCCCAAATGCCTTTAGCTTCACGATTTTATCAATAAAATGGGGTTGTCCAGAAATCGTAAATCAAGACACACACATTAGGTCCTTGAGCATACTATCATAAATATGCAAAGAAAAATTGCGGCAATTGGTCCAATATCATACAAGATTATCTGCAGACAGGCAGATACATACTTGCACACAAATGATCCCCTCCAGGCCAGTGACTGGTGGAGAAAAATATCCATGTGTTGCTATGCATGGCTATATTGTTCCAGTCAAGTCAAGTCCCAAACAAATCAAATGTCAGTCTAAAATCCTAATTTTTTATGACTTCAGTGGGACTGCAGTAACTATGCAAGGGGTAAAACTGAGAAAAACTACTTTAAAGTTTTTTAACTGGCCAGCCAAATGGGTTACAGGTAGGTAAGTGATATGACACATATTTCTACATGTATTGATGATTTAATTTTCATGCTCAAAAATCATGACGATTTATTTGATCGTTAACCCAAAAAATGTAGTTACTGCACTGGTTTTGCATTGCTGTAAAAGGTTCCAATAGTAATGCACAAACAAACAACCTTTATATTTTGTTTTAAAAACAAATTGATTTTGTTATAAGTGTATTTGAAAGTGTTTAACAACTCTATTCAAAGTTTTATGTATTTTAGACTTAATATTGTAAAGTAATGTTATATTTTAGTCATAATATAATTTTATCTCACTGTTTTACTTAATTACATTATATAGATAATAATTTCCCTATCAAATAAAATTATAATTTCTTATATTTTTGTCTTCACTATTCAACACAATGAAGAAATACAAGGCTACACTGCTTTTGTTTTATGTTTAAATGTGTACACATATCCAAATCAGACCGTGCTAAGTGCAATTACTGCAGTCTGCTTTGGTTTTAAGTTAGATTTTGTAGTTACTGCCATTTTTATATCATTATTCCTTTGAAATAAAGCACAATTAAGATCTAAAACTTTGTCACAAGATAAAACAGACACCATAACATAATTTTTAGTTATAACTCAATTTCGACCAAAATGTAGTTACTGCAGTTAGGCTTTTTAGGGCAGTACAGATCAACTGAAAAAAGAAACAACACTCTTCCTGAATAAATATTTACAACAACAAAGAGCTAGAAAGGGCTAGGCTTGGATAGTATCAACACAGTATTGCAAGTCTGTAATGGGGATGGGGACCAGAGAGGGTGGGGTGGGGGGCCGGGGGTATTACAGGCGGAGGTCGGAGGAGCACTTAACACTGCAGGAGAATGTTCCAGGTTGTGGGGGTGTGTGGTGTTAACGAAGGGGGCAAGTCAGTATGAGATCAGCCCTCACCTTGGAACATGATGGGGTCTGGTTTTACTGCAGCTCTTAGTGCCACTGAGGTGGTGGGGGGACAGACAGACAGACAGACAGACGTTTAGATAGATAGATACTGTGCATGGATAGAATGAGACTGTGTACATGTTTACATGGAGGTAGAAGAGGAGAAGAAGGAAGAATGAGCAGTGAGAAAGAGTGTTGAGAAAGAAGGAGGCGGAGGGCGAGTGTACAGTCCAGCGCTGTCTTTTATAGCCCCATTTCAGCAGATGAGCAGCATCAATCTTTACCTCGCCACTGGGATAAGGCCTGGCTGCTGCTATCAGCAGGCTGGAGGGGGTTGGGAGGGCGGATATAAAACACACACTCACACACATACACCAATACACACAAACATACTGTACATGCGTGCCTGAAGAGAGACAGAAAAACACACAAGAATCATCCGTGTGCATGAACACAGTAAAAAGACTGTTCATTTAACATGCTCATGTTTTTGGTGAACTGTATGTATAAGTTTGCTACTAATTAACCTGTGAGAGTGTTAGCGCTCACAACAGTCATGCACATACTGTCTTTTACGGCATCAGAGGATTTACAGATCCAGGCTTGCATGTTCTGTCGAAGAGTGTTTCGGCATGAAAGAGTTCTCCACTTCTATTAAAATTATGTTTCTTATAGTGACCCACTCCCTGGTTAGGGTTAGGGATAGGGTTCGGTTCAGATTAAGGTAGAGGGAAATAGAGAGGGACATACCGACCAGGAAACAGTCTGAAGTATCACTGGCATGGCTTATTGCTATTGCAACTGGCATTTCAGACAACGCTGATCGTATTAACTGGTGGGTCTCAGCTGAATGGCAGCTGATGAAAACACAAACAAAACAGGTAGGTCTCCTTGTAAAAGCCTTCAATTTTAATTCAATCAATTTTAAATGCATATTTGTCTGTGTCTATTATCTACACCAACAACTGAAGCTGGTAACATGAATAGTATGATTCTAAGAGAAAATATTTCAAAAGTTTATGGAAATTGTGCAGCCGGTTCCGAAAAAACAAATCCGAACCTCAGCCAAATGTAGGAAATAAACGGGAACTTGATATTTTGATATTTTAAGAATCTGGTCTCACAGGAATCCGTGAAATAGCCACGGATCCGCTTAACTCAAAATCTGTGGAATAGCCACGGAATCACTCAAATTTCCGTGAAACTGACACGGATTTCGCTACAATGCAAGTTAATGACAGTCATATCCTGTGGCTATTTTTTCCTATTGGTTTGTGTCCAAGTCACGTGACTTTCAAGGTTCTGGCGGTCAGAACAAAAAACATGGCGGACAGTTCTCTCATTTTTGGTGAAAAAAAATATTTTGACTTATATGTTTTATTTTCTAAATATTCACTCAGTGAATATACATAATCACTTTGTATGTTGGAATAGCCATGGGATATGCATTAACTTGCATTGTAGCGAAATTTGTGTCAGTTTCACGGAAATTTGAGTGATTCCGTGGCTATTCCACGGATTTTGAGTTAAGCAAATCCGTAGCCATTCACGGAGACCATGTTGTATTTTTACTGTGAACTTGGTTCAAAACTCAAAATGACTTTGCCAATATTTAAACCAATACAACAATCTTTCTCTGTTACACAGAAAATGCTAATCATGCTTGAGTTACAGATATTGTATTGTAAAATTAGTTAGTATAAGAAAAACAAATGTAATACACTTGTTGTTTTGCTGATACATTTTTTTAAATCTTTTGTAATTATGTCAATGAAAAATGTCATAATTTTATTCAGGTGGCATTACATTTCTGTCTAAATGTATTTGTTCTTGCAAAGATGTAGTATATCATTTCTGGGACTGAAGGATGCTACGTCTCACATACACACACATAGACAGACACATAAGCATGAACAGACATGTGTCCCGGTAAATGGACATGCAAACAAGAAGAAGACAGATGTAAAAGCATGTCGCTCACTTCACAACATGCAGTACAGAAAGAAAAATGTTACCATGCTTCAAGAACATTTGATCACATGTCATTTTCCAACAATTCTGTAGTCAAAAAAATACATGTCTCATTTTTTACATTTGCCTTAAGTCAAGTCAAGTTTTGTGTACATGCAGATTAATAAAGCAGGAGAGATGTTGGAGTGTGTGTGTGTGTGTGTGTGTATGTGTGTGTGTGTGTGTGCGTGTGTGCGTGTAAGGGTGTGGGGGGAGGGAGGGAACCAACACACAGCAAAATAGAAAATGTTTTGAATTATACATTCCTGCCATCAGTGACAAATTGCGAGAGGGATTCGTCATAAATCATAAGCGTGCTGCGCTGCCTACCAAGAGAATTGCTTGGTGGGCAGCAGCCTGAGATTTAGGAGTGTGTTGTTGCCGAGTCTGGAGCTCCAGCCTGCAGCCACACCTCGGCCAGCTACTCTCCTATGAGGTATATGTTATTTTCAACACATATCAGCTGACAGTGCTCTGGCTTAGTGCTCTTTTGTCACCGCAGCAGTTTATGACCACTTTTTTTTTCTTCATAAAAATCATGTATGGTTTCCTGTATCTTTTAAAAACGTTGTGTATTGTTCGCAAGTCATGTGGCGAGCAGCTACATACAGTATTTCTGAAATGTGCAGATGTTGCATTGTGGGAGCTATTTTTGTGTTAGTCTCCAAAAAGGACATTTTAATTACCGTCTCATGTTGTGCAACAATTACAACTATTTAGGATTACAGCTGTCAACATAATTAGCTCTACTGATCTACCACCAGCTGTAAACTGCATTATATGTAGTCATAGACGTACCAAAACCCTAATTTCTGCATTCGGACCCACTAGCGCGAATGTTTTTTCAAAGTAAGGGATTATGGAACTATACATTTGTAAAAACAATTTCAAGCTTCTTGTGTTGTTTTGTGCATGTGAGGTCAACTAATTCGGAGCGATTTTCTTTTAAATATGTGCAAAGACAGAATTTACCAAGAGATGATAAAATGACACATTTCATACATATGGTAGTATTATGAGACACAAGTTTAAAAAAAATATACAAAAAAATAAAGGATAATTAATTATTTTCTATAACCTAAAAAGCGACACTTCCACTTTTCAGAGATATAAAATATTTAACCCACAGGATGAAACATTAGCTGTCCTAGAAGCTACATCTGTGCATACACCACACCAGTCCGTTCTTTCTGTTCAAGCTTTAGTACAGTGGTGTCTTTTCCCCAGTGGTGTTCCCACTGCTCAGGGTTTTGGGAATACTGGAGAGACTCTGGACAGTGTCTCATGTCTGGAGCATGTTCTATGGGCCAGACACACCTTTAGACAAAAAAGCTGGTAAAGCTCACAAAGAGGTGGCCAAAAACATAAGCAGAGGGAGACAGACTTCATCCATCATGGCAGCTAAACAAACAATAGCAACGTGAAAGAGACCGGGCAGGGTGCAAGCAGCAGAGATGACCACTGAGTTGTACGGTGTGTGTGTGTGTGTGTGTGTGTGTGTGATTCTCACATCTGCTGAATGTGAATATTATGGAAAGCTGACCCTCAAGTTATATATGTTTTAATGTATGTGTGTGATCCCTGCATCTGGTGTGAATGTGGATGATAAAGTTCAAGTGTGTAGGGTGTGTATGTGATGTTCAGAGTGGGATCTGATCTGGGCTGAAGGAGGTTAAAATTTGGTGTGAGACATTGTAATAATAAATGCATTTATCACCACAAGCTAGTGTGCTTTTCATCATTTGGATTTCACAAGATTTATACTGCAACTTCACAAGTTGTTTGAACTCTATCTGCAGATAAAAATGTACATAAACTAAGCAAAGGTGACTTTACCCCCCAGTGCATTGTCAGTCACACACACACACACACACACACACTGGAGTTTGAGTATTGGAGGCAGAGGATCTCTGGTTCCCAGCACCCAGAGGTCCACACTGAATGTCTGTTGTCAATAAATAAATCACAGATGAAGTCAGACTCCCGTATTTACACAGTGATTAAAACTCACGAGCCGAGGCGCTTAAACGAACCTAAACAAAACAAATGAGTGCAAAGGTTTCCCACACACGTGTACGGGTAAGGTACACACGTGTACGTGGAAAAACGCTGAGCTAATCTCAGAAAACACACATGCACGGGCATTTACAGAGAGCTGAGGTCACACGTAAAGAGAAATGACTTAAATATGTCCCCTGTAAACTCTAATTTTACCTCTTTTCTCATCACTATAGACACAGGACCACACTGTAGAGAATTACAGCAAAATAAATCAACATTTAAACAACAAGCATGCAAAAAAAAGAGCTTATCAGAGTTCGTACACCTTTTCCAAGGTCAAATTCAAGCAATTTTTAAGCACTTTCAAGGTCCATTTTCAAGCTTTTCCAGCATCTTACAGCTGTGGTAAATTACATATTTCTTTGAATACATACATACCGAAAATGATCATTTTACGTTTTCATTTCAGGTTCTCAAACTAATTATATTTCTGTTCTATAGGATTTTGTTGTTAAAGAAATGAAAGATACAATTTTAAGCACTTTATCCAAAATTCAAGCACTTTTTCAAACTTTGAAAACACAACAATAAAATTAAAGCATTTTCAAGGCTTTCAAGCACCTGTACGAACCCTGGCATATATATATTTTTTAAGGCAATTTAAAAATGTCTTCACATTTGTGCAACCCCAGAGAACACTTTAATATAAACTTACAGTTAGTATAAATAGTTTTATAGGTAATTTTGATTTATTAATATGTGTTTCTCGTCTCCTGACACAAGACTGTTGATTCAATCCTATTTTAATCTGAAGTCAGAGCAGCCATGATCTTAACCATCCTTCATATTGTTTATTAACTATCATTAGCAACATGTAGCTGTTTTCCTGATTTGCAGGCAAAGCCAAATCTCAAGCAGCTGCAGCAGTGGCAGCCTTCAAACTGCCAACCCCAGAAATCATGTAACATGACAGGACAGCAGAGGGGAGTGGATCTGACATCAGTGAGTCCAGCTGTCTCACTGCTGTTGAGGAGACACTTTGTACTTTTTCCTTTTTAGTTGTGATTTATGCTAAATTCCAACATGCGTGTGTGGGGGTTAAATTCAGTTTCTCTGTGACAGCTTCTCTGAACTGTACCAAGTGTGGGTTGAAGGTTTTGGGGCAAACAAATGCACTCATGAGGCTTTTTGGAAGTTTTCAGAAAAACAAATCTGATCAGATGACACTTTAGATTATTACTTGCATCAAATAACTTCTACAGATCATTAGTAAAGATTAAAATATGTTGAAACCAGGTTTACCCCAAGAATTTTTCTAAGTTAATCAAACATATTGCTCAAAATTAAATATTATTTATATTGAAAAACTGCAGCAAAATGTCTCCACAACTTCCAACCAGACTGCCACCTCCTGAGACAGAATTTGATGAGAAAAGCGTCGACTGACAGATGAGAATATCGCACAGAGCTTCGAATAAATGTCCCTGGGTAAATAACTGACTGCAACACACAACACACCTCCAAACCGCCCAACCCCGGATCCCTCTGACTCAATCGCCGCTCGAAGCCTCATCCAAGAGCACCGTCTCGCTAACTATCAAAGGGAAAATCAAATATTTTGTTTTGAGCTTCACTAATATCAGCGTTTTTTACTCCACCCCTAATGGCATTTTTATTGATCGGCTTCTTAATGGCCGGCCCCATATATTTGACGGCACTCATTTAAAGTAGAAGTGAGTAATAGCTGTCTGAGGGAAGGCCGTAAACGTGTGTGTGTGTGTGTGTGTGTGTGTGTGTGTGTGTGTGTGTTTTTATCGTATTCTATCATTGGGGGTATGGGAGGAAGGGAGATGAAGGAGAAAGAGAGGAAGGAGGAGAGGGGAAGAGATGGAGTTTTTAATTTACTGAGCGCAGGAGAGCAAGGGGAAAAAGGAGAGGAAGTGTGAGCGAGGCAGTGGAGTACAGACTTTAGGAAAGAGGGTGAAGGATAAGCAGTAAAAACACATTTTCCATAGCTAACAAAATTTGTACTAAAGCATTTCTGCAAACGCAACCTGTTTCACCTACACACACTCATACATCACCTCTCCGCTTTCACAAACAAACCTCACAACCCCCTTTCTGTCCCCTCCTTCATCTCCCTCTCCCTCTCTCTCTCTCTCTCCATCCCTCCATCCCTCTCAGGTCATCAGCGAACGAAACCACAACAAAGGGGGGCCGTTGCCGCGGTGACCTTGGCTGTGACATCATGTGGCGGCAGAAAGAAATGAAGCCATTAGGCCGAGGCAGCGCTTGCCCATAAATCAGACTGTTTCCAATAAGCTGCCTTAATGGTCATCCATCACCCCGCCAGCCAGCGCCCTCCGCACCCAACCGCCTGGGGAACGGCCACAGGGACATAGGGGAGGGGGGAGTAATAATGGGGGAGAGAGAGGAGAAACAGCCCGGGTAAAATCTGGGGGGTATGGGAGGAGAGAAAAAGAGGAGTAGTAGTAGAAGGTGAGGAACCAAGCAGAGATGGAGGAGAACAGAGAGAGTTTGAGGAGGAAAAAGAGATGTCGATAAATTAGAAGGGGGAAGAGAGATTGAGGGAAGTTGAGACGAAATGTGCTAATGACAGAAGAAAAGAGAGGGGGAGTGGAGACAAAGGGAGCAGAAGAGGGAGAAGGACGATAGAGAGGACAGGAAAGATGTAGGTCGATGGAGGAAGAGGTTTAAGGAGAGGAGGCAGAAATGGGGAGAAGGGGCAAAAGAAATCTAAGCAGGAAAGAGGAGCGAGAGAAGCACCCCATACCAACTGAGGACTAGAGGGAGAGGAGGAGACAGGAGAGTAAAGTAAAGTAAAGTGAGACAAGGTAGAGGTTGGGGGTCCGGAAACAGACAAGGGGAGAGAAAGAAAGGCTGAGAGAGGTCAGGAATATGAGAGCAGAAAAAGAGAAGATTCCAGTTGATGAGGGAGCAAGCAAAACAAGATGAGGGTGTGATAGCAGAGAGAACGAAAAAAAGGTGATGCAAAGGGAAGAAAGCTTTCAGTATCCAAGGGAGTGAGTTTCTCTCACTCCACCTACATGTGTTGTGTGTAGAAAATGTGATATATTAAATTCGATGCCCAGATGCTTCATAGTCCCACAGAGCCAGTCGAGGTGTAATGCATTAACTGCTGTGCATCTATTTATAATAACCACATGATTCACGCAGCGTGTTGTCAATATCAACTCTAGGAATTTTCTGCAGTGAATTTTTTTCTTGCCAACCCTATCACCAAACAAAAATTTAGCTTTCTCTGATATCTTGATATTGCAATTGTGGTATTGTTAAGGTTAGGGAAAGATCACTGTTATAAAAAAAATAGAGGGTGTATGATAGTTAAGTTATGGTTTGAGGCAACTAACAGGCATTTTACATACTATACTATAAAATTAAATTAAATGTTTCTCATACTCCCTCAAAAAAACAAACAAAAATACAAACAATGTGAATTTCTCTAATCTAATTATTATTATTGTTTTATTATTATTTACTTCTCTTACATAATTTTCTTTTCATCAATCATAAATTCAATCAACGTATAACTTTCTTTCCTCTGGGTGCATCTTTTACTCATGTAACTACATTTTCCGTTCATTAACCCAGTTATTTGTTCCAACCCAGCTGACAGCATTTTATAAATTGCAGCATTTAAACATCAGCGAGTATTCACTCGACAATCAGATGGAAAATTACAGCAGTAAGACAAAAATACAGAAGAAGTATATCACATTAAAAAACATCCTTGTGCTGCGGAAATATTCACGTCTGTGCCAAACCCCAAACCCCTGGTAGCTAACCATGGCTGCAGGAATTACTCCACACACCCAGTAGTCATGTCATCAGGAACCTGGTGTAACCGGCCCTGTTTGTAGCCCACACCACACCGGCCTCGTGCTGAAAGCTTCAATGTAAGTTATGACGCTTGCAGTCTACAATTGTGGTTCTGCATCCTAACTTTCTCTCTTCGTTTTCTGGCGTGTTTGCCGATCTTTCTTTAGCTATCTTTGCTCAACGTTCCTGGCCTTAGTTTCTAAATATTCTCTCTCTCTCTCTCTCTCTCTCTCTCTCTCTGCTCACTTCATATCTTATCATTTTGCTTCCCTTCTCCTCCACCTCTCTTTCCACTCTGTCTCTGACTGTGTGTCTGACCATATTCTCAAGGAAAACGAGAGCCCATTTTGGCCAAAATCAACTCACCCAGAAGTCACTTTACAAGCTGCGCTCTTATGAGCCCTGTAAATGCACGCTGAAAAATGATGTGTGCAGCGCGGCTCTCCTCTTAGGTTTCCCCAAGTACAGCGGCCAAATTGTTTTCACGAGGCACTACGAGGGGCATTATCCATCATTTTGAATGAGCTCTGTAATTGGGATTATAGGAGCAAAAGTGCAAAAATTGACTTTGAGAGTGATAGCATTACAAGTGGGCCTTTCAGATGAAATAAGAGGGTGAGTGTGTACTGTAAGCTAGTGTTTTGGCACATGTTTGGTTAACACTGTGAACCTCTGTGTGTGTGTGTGTGTGTGTGTGTGTGTGTGTGTGTCTTTGTGTGTGTATGTTTGCACTTTAAACCCTGTGTTTTTGTATATACTTATATTAATGTGTGTGTCTGAATATATATATGAATTTATGTCTGTATGTTTTTGTATTGTGGAGCATCTGGGTGTTTGTGTATTTATGCAGTGTTGTGTCTGCACACACTGTATATATATAGTACTTAAGTGTGTATATTTGTCTTTCTATCATATGGCTCTCCACCAACTGGTACTTAAGGTTTAATACTCATTAAGGTGTACTTTTACTTTGAGTGAATCTTTATCCATTACAGATGTCACAGCGTAGAGAGTATTATCACGCTTTAACCACGGCCACCTGCCAATAAACTGTCATCAGATTAAAGTATTCAGATTAAATTGTAGTTGTTAATTAAGTTATATCACAATTATTTTTGTTATCATAATGTTAGATTGGAGTGGGAAGAAGAAAAGAAAAAAGAAAGATTTACATTTTTTTGATGGTTTGTTGATGCAACTGAAGCTCTATTTCCTCAACTCAGAGACATCTTAGTTGTCAGAAATTCACAATATTACCAACAAAACACAGAAATTACAACTAAGAGGTTTAAGTTTCTCTAACTTGGCTGCTTGTACGGTTTGTACAATATCACATAATCATAGCATAATGGTTCCACAGCATTAGAATTAATGCTGCTTGCATAAATAAAAACCATATAGTCTCGAAAAATACCAAACAGCTAATAGCAGGAATGGATTTTTACAAAAAGGCTTCATTTAGTTTTTTTTAGCAGAAATTTAAAATTTCAGCAGATTTTTTAAATGAAACCTGATTGTGCAAACATAGAGAAATGTAATTATTTCCTCCAGAAAACACACAAAAGAATGCTGCATCTTGCACAGTATTACTAATAAGTGATGTTCTTTTCCAGCAGATTAGTGCATACATTGAAATAACAAACACCTTGTCAAAGTTGTGCAGTTCTACTCTCCATTACCAGAAATAATGGATACCTGTCAGCCAATTAGATTTCAATATTTTCACTGACGATGGAATAAGTGTATTAATACATAATTGCTGCTCTGTGTGTTTTTCATCTGCAAATGTATGTAGCTGAAGTGTGTGTCTACCTCTGTGTGTGTTTCTGTGTGTGTTTGTGTTGCAGTGAGTGCTCTGCTGTAGAGTGTGTGTACAGAGCAGGCAGGCACACAAACACAAGCCCAGCGGGTACTATTTTATTCATGGTGGGTAATCCCTGCTCTGCACCTCCTTAATCTGCTGCCATGGAGTGTTTGCCCAGAGTTCAGCCCCACTCCACCTTCTCTTACCCGCTCACTATGCCTCTGACTCTCACTTTGACTCTCAGGCTGGAAAGTCCAATTCTGATTCCTTCCCCTCCCCCTATGTGACACAGATCTAAAGGTTTGTAGACAGGTTATGAAAAATGACCTGCTGCACATGAAATTTAGGTTTTTACATTTAGAACCAGAATGTTTTAAAGTTCGGTGAGCCTCTCTAGGTGAGGAAAAACTTTCTGTGCTCGCAAAAAGTGTTACGCGGTTTGACCTATTTTAAACATTTCTTCCTATTTTTGCTTCGCCTAGCCAAGAGTACACTTCAGCCCAAAGAAATTAGAGTTGAGACCACACATGGGATGAATTCTTTAGTCTATAAGAAGTTTCATGTTTTAAAATCGCAATAATGTAAAAAATAGAAAATGCCACAAATGCTTGGCACTGCTAAAGAGGAATCAATTCTTCAAATATTTTGATTTTGATCAATATTTGAGTAATCATTTCACAGCTAGTTATTAGTCAGCATTGGCGTGAATAATGACGAGTCACAAGAAAGAAAAGTAAGACAAATAGTCAGCGTGATGCCTGAATTCAGTCAAAACTGGAAGGAAGCAAACCTCAACTGAAATGTGTTCAAGATAAGCAAAGAAGTCAAGGAACAAAAACAGATGTGATGTCTTTAGTTAACCTGCACACACACACACGTCTTTTCAACATCGGTGTCAGATTGTGTTACTATTGGATGTGTGTTCACTGCTAGAATACATTTAAACACTGATCCAAAACTATCAGAAGTGGAGAGCACCTTCAGAAAAGATCATGAAGGCTGCAGTTCTGGCTTTTATTCTTCCTCTTTCCTCTCAACCACACTTCTTTTTCCTTTCTCTCATCTCTCTAGGCACCAGTCTTCAGTCATCCCCTTCACACACACACACACACACACACACACACACACACACACACACACACACAGGGGACCTCTGTGGCCCTTCTCAGCTGGTACAGAGCCCCATATGCTCTAACTCCTGTTGTTATTGTTGTTGTTTGGCTCCCCGGCTCATTTGACGTGTGGACCCATGACAGTGTCCAGGACCCCTTCCAAGTGCTGTCTGGTCCCCCTTTGAGTTTGTGTGTTTGTGGGTGTGTGTGTGGGTGTGTGTGTGTGTGTGTGTGTGTGTGTGTGCGCATGAGGCTGTTTGATTGTATGATTCAGTACAATGATGTGATGTGGCATCTACAGCATGATGTTGCATTTGTGTTTTTATATGTGTATATTTAGGATATGTGTGTGTGTGTGTGTGTGTGTGTGTGTGTGTGTGTGTGTGTGTGTGTGTTTAAATAGATGTAAATGTCAGGGGCGAGTTTTACTATCACCAGTAAATTAGTAGTTATTTTTGTGCATGCTGTTGAACTTTTATCTCTGTGAGGACCATGTGTTAGACCTTCAGAGCAAGGACGTGTTTGGAAAGTGAACATATTTTGTTTTTCACCTCTTCAAAGGGCTGTTTTGAGGATTATGACTTGGTTTTTGGGGTTAAAGTTGGAATTAGGTTTAGGTTAAGGTTATGGTTAGTGCTGGGGAATGCAACATGTCAGGGAGGGTTCTCACAACTGTGTGTCTATGTGAGAAATCAACCCTTATAAAAAAGTATCACACCACCCAATTTGGATGGGAAGCCACCCACGTTGCCACCACTCTCTCTCCCTCTCACGGACACACACTCCCACACACACAGGCACATACAGTATATTATACTAAATCATATTTTAAATAATCTATTTTGCCATTTTTTTTGCTACATTACACATATATATTTTCCAAAACAGGTTTGATTAATGTTTGGCACACTATGTCACTTACAAAACCAGGATAAAATGAATGCAAAATCTGAATATTATACGTGAAAGCATAAAAAAATCTTACCTTTGCTTCAGTCTTTAAGTTTCCACAGTAATATCCAGCACATTCCCTTCATGCATCCTCATGGGAACAAAGTATAAAGAGACATAAATAGACTAAAGGGTGTCATCAAAATATGACCTAACAAATAATTTGTGCTACTGTTTGGAATTCTCCTGCATGTAAACACAGGGTGGGTCTGTACTGTGTTACATGTGATTTTTGGCCATCTGTCCACTAAGCACGCCGCCCACATTGCCTCTCCACATTGCCTCTCCACATTCTGATGAGCTACAAGGACACATTATCTCCACTTAGCCCTTCGCCACTTGGCAACTGCAAGAACCATAACAACCAGTCTTTATAAAAACCCACTTTAAGCCACAGCTCATATTGCCTTTGGAACATGAGGCAACACACTCTGGGCTTTCCACTCCTTCCTCAGTTCCTGGTTGTGCCGAGCTGCACCGTATCCAAGCCCTCCTCCTCTCAAACTCTTTGGTTTTCATCGTTGTAGAAATGTATTCAGGGAGACATTTATCAGTGAGGCTGCCTGCCACCGGAGACCGAATTGGCGGCCATTTTACAGGCCGGGTCAGGGAAAACAGGAAAGGGGAACTTCACTGTAAGAGAATGACATTTACATGTATATTTACATTTATTCACAGCTGTTGTTGAAAAGAAGCAACCCCGAGTGACTGAGCGGGAAGACCAGAAAGGTCACAGCCTGATGCATGCATCAAAGCTTTATTAGCCTAGCTTTGGTGTTAGCTTCATCTACAGTCAGGCAGGTTCTAATGCAATCCTTTTTTGGAGAGAATGCAACTGTGGTGGTTATTTAAACATAATATTGTTAAACTATTCTTGTAGAGCAGATATTAGTCAAAGTTTGAACAGCAGTTATTTGAAATGCATGCAAAGTGAGCTGCACTTTTTAATTTGGGTATAGATATTTGTTAAAGATCATAAAACAAATGGAAAAAAGCATATTTGGTGCAAGTGGGGGGTGCAAAATGAAGAACTCATCCACATAGACATAGGTATTTTTTGCATTTTTGTCCACACGCAAACTGTGTTTTAGGACACTGAAAGTGGATGTTTTGTAAAACTCGTTCCAGGGTTTAAGATGTTTAAGATGTTCAGTTAGTATCTTGTAACAGTTGTGCACAAATATCTCCTTTGTGAGGTCACATTTCGTGCAATTTGTGCAAACATGGCTAAATAATGCATGTTCTAACCTTGCAAAAAGGATTTTTTGGACATGGTTTACACTTAAATGTACAGGTACTCTTCCACTATACTGAGGAACAGAGGTGTCAAAAGGCGTTAATGCATCACTGCTACAAAATTCAACACTTCCAAGCCACAGACCCCGCCTGATGGTTCAGCATGCTCTTGAAATTGCTTCAATTGTGTTTTTGCGTTTTCATTTGACAATTTTTTCCCGCTCATGTGGACCAGACTTTTTATTTATTTGAAGATTAGGGTGAAAACACCCTAAGATGGGGGGGAAAAAAATTAATCACAATTAAATATGAGTTAAGGATGCAAAAATTCAGTGGCAACCTTAAAAGGCAAAAGTGACATTTCATAGCCTTTTCTCAACGTGCAAGCGATAAAAACTGACTGTTGAGCAAAATGAATGCAAAACGCCTGCTGTGTTTAAGTCAGAGATGTGACACTCATTTTCCTCATTTAATGTGTTAGATTACACAATTACTTCTTTCCCATAAAGAACTGCAGCTGTGATAGTTGCCTGTTAATTACATTAACTAACAGGTTTTTCTACATTTAAATAATTCTCCAAAATAACATATCTTATCTCCAGAGATGCACATGGCAATGATTCAATTAAGGACTGCAGATGAGGAACACATTTTTTTCTCGATATTGCAGTTGGCAAACTTGCTTCACCTTTTATATTAGAAATCTCTTCACCCTGGTTTCTTTTTATTTCCTTTCCCCCATTGAACCTCAGTGTCTCTGGTCACTGGAGGCTGAAGATACAGTTTCATTCAGTCTAATCCTGAGCGCTGGCTGCACACTGTTTCCAACAACAGACACTGTCAATATCTATGCAGAAAAACTCCTGACACAATGATAAATGACACCTTCCTATTCACAAACACACACACACAGATATCCATGCACATAAATACTGTTCACACATCGGGTTTTACACCCACACACATATGCATATAAAACACACCTCCACCTGGTTCCCTTCAAAATTACGTTGGCCGAATGCAGACGCTGGCCTTAGAAACCGCAGCCTCCACCCCCCCACCTCCAAGCTCCCCTTCATGTCCCTCTCAGGAGCCAAAATGGCGTCCATAAATCAAGGAGCTAGATGTAATCTGCAGTGTCCAGAATGCAAGGGGCGAGGCTGCGGAGCATAATGCGACTGGTTCTCCATTGTCATTCAGACGCAGGCAGCAGCACAGAGAGCCTTGCCTGCACCTGATAAGGGTCCGCTCAGAGTGAGCCATAAATCATAGGCAGTGCCAACGGTTACTCCACTGATTTCACACACTGAAGGAGAGACGGAGTGGGTGAGAGGCAGAGAGAGGGGAGGATTAAAGCACAAAGAGTGTGGAGACGCTGGTTTAGTATGTGAGCTGTAGATGGCCAAAGATGAGGATGAAAATGTGAGCGTAAAGAAGAAAGAGAACAGTCCGATGAGGAAGAGGAGAGAGAATATCAAGAATGAGAGACGGTGTGGGAAGGAGGGAGTATCAGGGAAGAGAGAAAAGGGGGGAGTGAAGGAGGTAGGGAGGGGATGATAGATCTGCAATTTACTCCCCTATCTCATCTGGCAAGAAGTTTCTCCACACAAAAGGCCTGACCTTCAGGAAATAAACACCTCGCTCTCCCAGAGAGCTGTGCTGATGTCTGTGCTGCATGTCAATTCCATCACCAGGTCTCACGACACAACCAGAACGAATGCACAGTTTTTGGAAAAAAACAACAACAATTTTATCCAAAATTCCGTCTGTCTATACCAGGTTTAGAATAATGTTTCATTTTGGTGATATATCAGGATATTTAAAATCAGCCGGTACCAACAATATGATAACTACAAACCAAATGAAATGATAAAATATGCTTACATCCTTTTCAGCATGGTAATATCATTTGTAAGTGCCTTGCAAAACCATTACAGACCATTATTACAAATATGAAAGACTATTCTGATCTAACTCTGCATAGGGTTTAGGTTTTTGGAAATTAACATCCTTCGTTTAACTGTTTGAGAGCTATGTCACCTGAACGTAATCCTGTGTTGTTCCTGGTCAAGGATGCTCTTTTTTTTCTTTGTTTGGTATTTTTTCAATCTCAAAAAGAGGTCTGTAAAACAGAACATAGCAGCACCAACTGATGCATTTTCTGCAAAGTTACTGTATACATACACGTTATAATATGTGGTCTAGTACAGGTTTTAACTCATCTTGTTAAAAATCCTTAATGTATAGGCCCTATGCCAAACTTTTATTATTGAATAAAGTACAGACCCTTCCAGTAAATAACTTGCAAATTTGTATTTTTGCACATTACATTACATGTCATTTAGCTGACGCTTTTGTCCAAAGCGACTTACAATAAGTGCATTCAACCTGATGGTACTAGACATAGACCATAGGAATCAAGTAAGTACATAACTTTAAGGGCCAACTGTCATTGCTACAGGAGTGCTATATGTTACAGAAGAGAAGAAGAGAAAAAAAACAAAAACAAAAGAAGAGCATTTAAAAAAAAATATATATATACATATGTTAGGTGACCATGACTTAACCGAGATATTGTTGGAAGAGGTAGGTCTTGAGCCTGCGGTGGAAGATGTGCAGGCTGTCTGAGGTCCTGCACATTTAATTTTCTTGAACACTAGTTGACTTGGGAGTAGCAGCACAATCTCTCCATAAATACTCTGTGAAAACTGCCACTACATGGTGTTTTTTTCTCCCACAAATGTGAAAAAAGTATCCAAATGTTTAACTCCTTGCATGCTTACATGTGTTATACATTTAGTTAATGAAGAGTAAATTAGTGAATTGATGATTCTCCTTCCATTGAACAATGAACTTTATTACAAAAAGTTATCATGGCATCATAATCAACATGCTGAATCCTAAATTAAATCATTTAGTCATACAATTGAATTCTTCTTTTATTGTCCATTTTATCATGTTATAAAACATTTTAAATGATAATCAACGTATTTACTGTGCGTCTCAAGTCTAAATTTAAAAAACGAGAAGTCAAAGTAAAGATCCTGAAGGCCAGATGAGCGAGCTGAGAATCCACCTCTCATGAACAATCATAAAATCTACCCTCCAAACTGAAATCCTGGAAGCGAGTCAGAGAAATTCATTCAGCTGCGAGCGATGTTCCCTCCAAGAGATTTCGTTCTTTGTGTCTCATCCTAATCACTCTACCCCCATCGCTCCACCTCGAGTGGCAGCTCTCACTCTCACCATAGCCTCTATTCAATCATCCCCTTATTCCTTATTCATATGCTAAACCCCTATAGCAGAGCCCCTTTGGCCAAGCGCACTGTGAGATAGATGTTAACATGTGTAATCCCCCATTAACGCATACGAGACAACGTATCCTCCGCGGACGCCCACTCTCCCTCTGGGATTAGCCCTCTGAGAGCGGAGGGGCTGATGGGTAATGGTTCAGAGAAGCTCCTCTCAGTTTCAAAGGCAGAGGCATCCTCCCTCCCGCCTGCTTCCCCTCCACCCCTGGAGTTTGAGTTGAGATCACTGAGGGTAAGTGTGTTTGCCTGAAGGATTTACCTGATTGTGAGGAGTGATGGTATTTATAAGACGTTCATTCATTCCTATCCAAAGCCCTGCAGGAGCCGTTTGGATTTGTACTGCAACAACAAAACAGCCAAATAAAAGATCCAGGTTAGAGAAAGCAGTCAGCAGTTAATGTAGGTTTGCAGGTAGCAAATGTGATGCTAATGCTACATAGTGTATTATGCTACATAGTGTATTATGACGCTGATAATTACATATTCATGGGACTAAGATAGTTGCTGATAGTAGTAGCTGACACTAGAGCATAATGAGGTCAACAGCAGAAGCTGTTTCAGAGAGCTTATTGCATCAAGTAAAATCAGTAAAATGAAAAGTCAGTGGAGGATAGTTTATTAGACTGCTACTACTACTTAGGTGTACCTAATAAACTGAGTATACTGTTTACAAGTAAGTCCCCCTCACCAGCAGAGTGTGACACGCATCATTAAGATTCCGATACCGGTACCTGTAATTCGGTACCAGTATCCAACTGTACCTTTTCTGTACTTTACAATTATTACAGTGTTATTAATACAGTTATTCTATGTTTAGGACATTTTGTTAATTACATAAAACATTCGACCCCGCCTCTTGCCCAATGTCAGCTGGGATAGGCCCCACTATCCCACTATTTGAGTACCTCAAAAATAAGTTAGAATCTTACTGTCACAGAGCAGCAATTAAAGTCCCCTACACTCAGAAATGTGTTCTCCTTATGTTTATGTACCCTAAATGTCTCAAATGACTAAATGGATTTGTTTTCGTGCTAAATGTCAGTCAGTGTCAGTAGAGAGCTATTTCCACATTCCTCCACTGAAGGAGGAGATGACCTCTGCTGAAATCTTCCACAAAACCTGAGATTAAAATGAACACCAGGCAAGTTAGTTTAGGAACGTCAAGGCTTCAAAAGCCAAAAGCTGTCTAATGAGCAAAATTATCCACATAAGAAACCTCCAGTGCACAGTGGACTCGTCAGTAAAGAGAGCAGAAACACATTGTAACATCATAACAAACATAAAAATGCTAACTACAATTACCATTCAATAGGTCTGCTAGTCTCTGATTTCAGTGCACAACAGAGTCCTTATCTTCTGGCTCTCACTGGGCTCAATCATACATGGCTGAACCTCTCTGATGTTTCCTCTAACAGAGAAAATAGACCAGACATGGAACCAAACATCAAAACTGCTGTCAAAACTAAGTGTACCTGATTTGTCTTTGAAAACTAATCAGGGTCCTAATAAACTAAACTCTACTGAAGTAAAATAGTTTTAAAAGCTGGACTGATCTGCTTGTGATCTGCGTTAAAACAATAAACTTTAACTACACATCAATAAAACTGAACTGCAACACACAAAACATTTGTTATTTTTTGGGGAAGTCGTTGCTGTACGTGACTTCACTAAAGTAATGGTGTCCAAAAACCTGCTAATTGTTGTTGTCCTTTCATTGCAAGCCAAGTTCTTCACACATGAAAGAGTGCACATCATCTGCACTGAGGAGGAGTTCAGCTCCAACGGCTGTTACATCATGTCTGTGGAGTGAGGTGCTGTTTTAGCCTGGCCTGTCTGTGAATGGGACCTGCAGGCACACCTCATTGGGTTTCACATTATGTACCCTAATCCGGCCAGAGACTATCAAATGAAACATTAGATGGAAGACCTTGAAAAGTTTTGCGACATTGTAGAGCGCCGCTCCTCTTGGACTGGTTTCAAAGCGTGGCCCGGTTTCTGAGAGGAGGTGCTGATTTTCTGGCTTCTGGGTCACTTTTGTCCTGCCAAGAGGAACTACAGTATCAGGAAAATGTTGGAGGAAGTGTTTATAATATTTGTGTGAGTTCTGTGAATTCTTTTGAAAGTTTGGGATATTTGATCTTTGATTCTCAGTGAATGTGGAGCAGAACAAGAACAGAACGAGGCTATGTAAAGAATGACAATAATAATTTGGCACTGGTTTGCCTTGGATTTGTTTAGCTGTGGAAATATCCATTAGAATAATACTAAGAGGATTTTCAGAAAGTGCCTGTAACCCCAGAGGTTTTGTGGTGGAACCGCCCCTAAATGCTCCCATATCCATTTAAAATGACATCAACAAAAATATGAAAGTCTGGGGTGTTACTCCCTCAAACTGACAAATTCCTTTCCTCCCTCCCTTTATCCTTCCCTTACTCTCTCTGGAAATGTAAAATTAGCTGAAACATGAGGACAATTACAAGAAGGCCTAGCATAAAGACTGGGGGACTGGGAAAATAAACTGATCACAGACCCCTGAACAAATCTGGTTTACTTTACAAAGCCTCCTCTGAACTCCTGCCAACGTTTCCCCCGTCTAGATAATTCCTCCCTGAGCAGTTTCATGTTTACACCTTGAAAATCGCTGGATGATCAAGAGGAAAGAGACACCGACGCGTTCCCTTCCTTTGTTCTGCCAGAGGACGCTCGGCTGAGCATCACACCTCAAAAGTAACATTAGAAATATCTAATTGGGTGAAAATATGCAGGTCATCCTTTTGAAGTTTTTTTTTCTCCCTTTGTGGTTCCTGGGTTCCCTCCCATTTACAGTAAATCTGTGGGAAAAAACACCCAGTAAGCTATCTTCTTTGGTGTCTCTTATTTAACACTGGGTTCAGGTTTTTCTTTTTTTTCAGCAGCAAAGACCATTGAGGCGTTTTATAGCTTTTCTCATTACTGCATTTTCCAAACAGTGTGCGAGGGGCAGTGGTGCATGGTTGAATTATTCAGGGGTACTGGGGATAACGGTGCAGGGCTGATGTGTTATACTGCACTGCTGTAAGGGTTCCTGTGAGGGACATCAGAGGACTGCCTTGTCAGAATGTAAACCGGCTTTTATAACATACTGAGAGATGGAAAAGAAACAATAAAGAGCAGCAGATGAAAGCTTTATTTATAAAACAGAAGCTAAAGAAAGCAACTCGGCCTCAGTAAAGGCCCGATCTGTGCCTTGTGACTGAATTCACAAAGCAATAGATGGAAATAATTTGTCTGACTGAGGTTTTCATAACACAGGTGAAAGTAAGTAGCGCATAAATACAACTTTTACATAAGTTCAGGGACGGGTAAAGGTTTATATAGAGACCAATTCATGTTTGAAGGCCAAATACTGTTATTCTTTATGTGTTTGGTGACCGCATGTCCTTTCATATAGCACCACCACTAGACCATCCAAGCTCCCGAGAGGACAAACTATTTACATTATGAACACAGCATGAGCTTTTCCTGTTGCATCCTCAAGACAAATTGTCACCTTTGCACACAAGATATCTGATGAAATACTAAGGTTTGCCATGAATCACACTCCTGAGGCAACCCTGACGCCTACAACTTATGTTCATATGCAAAAATGAAGGCTTACAGTTTATATATATTTGAATCGCCTGGAAACAAATATGCCACAAAGCATATTTTCTTTAAGAGACAATCAAAATCTGTTCCCGAATTATAGCTCATGAAGAAAACGCAAAAGAGAGTAAGATAATCCCACCTTGGTTATTCTGCTTCTTGTTTTGTCTTGAAATAGTATACCCCAAAAAGAGAAAACATTTTTGACACATTAAGAATTGTTTGTGAGGTCACAATGTTGGTTTTGGCGGGCCCCACAAGCTCGGTAATGGATCATGAATAGCCTGCAGACACACAGGGCTTTGAGGTGTGTGAGTTGGGGGTGGCAGCATATGGCTTCAGTGCATGACAGTCGCATACTAAACCTACAGCGTGTGCCATATGTGAGTGTATTTTGTATGCTCAGTGTATACAGCCTCAGAGCTTAATGGTTATAACAATTATACATACCTCCTCTGATCTTGTATCACAGAAGACTTGGTTTCACTCCAGCATGATTCAATCAGCTGCAGCGTGTCTGCCGTCCCTGAAAAGATAAATTATGCTATTACCGCTCTGAACTGGAGCACTGTGCGCTTAGAAAACAGTAAAGCTACATTGGACTTTAAAGGAAATGTCACTAATTACCCGCTTTTTGTTTAGGATAATATTGTTAAGTCATTCATCATTGCAAAAGGGTGCCGCTGAAGCTAAAGAATTATGAATGGCCATGTTTTTTTTGCCTCGTGGCGCTATATATCCAGGATATCTTGGCCTCGGTTAAATCCCTTAAAGGGAGGTTTTACTCTACAATGAGATGTGCACCAGCTGCAGAATTCAACAGCTACACTGACAACACGCTTTAACAGGAAATCTAATCCACTATATAATATTATTGCATGTATTGAGTGTTTTAACCTACATTTACTTTCAAGATAGTAACATTTTATAGGCAGCTGTTCATTCCTTTAAAATAAGGTGCAGTATCAATTCCAGATAACTTGTTATTTTGACATGGGTGTATGGGATTTTGTAATGACTGTTACAAACTGTTACAACTTAACAGGGCAGGCCCACTTTCATTTTCAAATCACTTTGCATTAGTGTAAAAGCTGCATTGCAAAATTTTACTTCCCTTCAGTGCCTATGGAAATCTCCCCTGACTAGCACTATTTTTTTTCACACCCCTACTCATTTCATTTTGATGCTAGCGTGTGATGGAAGCACAGCATGGCAGCGCTCACATTTCCAATAAGGTTGGCACAATGTGGCTCTGGACTATTAATATCCAACAATGCCATGGCCACTGTGGTGGCATCTGTCTTCTCGGGCCTCCCCCTTTCCTCTCCCTCTCCCCCTCACTGCCGCCTGTCTCATCCCCCTCTCCTCTCCTCTCCTCTCCTCTCCTCTCCTCTCCTCTCCTCTCCTCTCCTCTCCTCTCCTCTCCTCTCCTCTCTCTTCCTCCTCCTTCGGCTCGCTCAGATGGACTGTGCAGTCTTGCAGTACGACACACAGCTTGGTGAAAGGCAGTTGAACTGTTGCCAGCAGCCACATGCTGCTCTGGCTATTTCCATCTCTGAAGAGTAAATGAACAGAAAATGCAGAATATGCATTAACTTCCATCCAAATGAGGGCAGCTGGGAATCTTCAAACTTCCCTGAAATACTTAACATAAGAAACAAGGCCAAAATGTCACATGTGGCTATTCTTGTCAGCTAAATATATTCATTTTTATGTTCCAAATCTGCAAGAGATTTCTTTTCATCTCTCCATCGATCATTATTGTTTAACATCCGCTTTAGAGAGGAACAAAATGGACATTCATTTATATGCGAATGTTGCAAATTATAACTGTAATATGAATCTGGAACACACTGGCCTTCCTTTACAAAGCCCATCAACAGCAATGTTTTATGTTCCAGCCAGCACTTCACACTAATGCTATCTTAGGACTCAGTTTGCATTTATTATGGGAAACATTTTGGACAACTGTCCGGCTGCTCGTGGCCCTCGCGTTTCATTAGTTTCACTTGCGCTTTAATTGATCTTTATTTCCCTTGATTATAATCATAATTAAACACCAGAAAGCTGTTCAAGCTACCAGCCATCTGCCAGGTTGGATGATGGGCACCATCAGTGTGGGTATATGGGTACAAGGCCACCATGGTGCACTCTGCCAAGACCTACGCCTGGAAATGCCCCCTCGAATGCGTTATCATGAGGTCAGCTGGATTTCTACTCTTTATGTTAACACCAATGCAATATATTTTTGTGCAGAGGATTAATGATGAAATGTAGAGTCTGAATATCTTTATTTAAGTGTGGCTGTGAATGTAGTGTCATTTAATTACTGAAAAAAAGCATGTTTTAGATACAGAATACAAGTGGCTCATGGGTTGTTTAAGCCTTTTAAATTCTTAATAATTAATATTATTTTCACAGATTTAATTTTTTCAATGATGTTAACCAAGGTATTCATCAGCACTCTGTTCTTTATACTTCTAAGCTCTGCCTTGCCAATCTGATTACTCAAAAAATCCCCAAAGAATACTTCAATACTTTGCAGAGTTAGCGCCATCAACTCTTGACCTCTTTAACTGAATAAGTTGAGGTAGTCGGGGCTCCAGGTTAGGTGAGCCTAATTCCGATAATGGGGCCTACATATGGCTTGGATAGAGTGGATTCGGTCGACTCTCCCAGAAAGCATAAACAACCTATCCTTGCTAATACTTTGCTGAATTTCGCCGCATTGTAGATAAAAGGATGTGATAAGACGAGGTCATGTGACCTACAGGATGTAAAACTGCACCACCAATTTAAAACTCCACTGCTTCTACCATCCAGAGCAACTGATGAAAAAGGCTTGGTTGTGGATCAAAGTTATCAATAGTCATCCAGTCAAAAGGCCATATTCTCATGATGAAAAAAGATGCCATTAAAAACATCTACTTTACATTTTGATTTTCTTCGGATTATGTCCTCGCATTAGATTTATGCTCATTCCAATTTTTATTGTCCGGGCTCCACGCAGCTCAAATCGAGTTATGAACTTAATCAATCTGTGCTCTCCTGCATTGACTGTTTTATGATTGGCCGAGGTCGCCAGGTTTTATTGACCCGATAACCTCAGATGAAAATGGCTGTGCGTATTTGACTAGGAGTGGGAGAAATGGGCAGGGCAGAAATATAGAGCTGCACGAATCCGTCTCCTCTCTGTAGCACCTACTAGTTAAACGCATCATAAATGAGAGCTGACGTGAACTAATTTCTTCCGGTGCGTTCTCTGATCCCTTCACAATGGCTGACGGTGAAGAGCAGTCCATAAAGACAGTCATATAGGATAGCTGGTGTGTAAATCTGGGCTGGGGTGAGGAGGCAGACCCTGCATGAAGAGTGATGGATGAGGTGGAAATCTTGCCCTTTCTCTCTCTCTTACTCCCGATCTCTGCGGCCTATTCCATCTCCTTCCACTGGGATGAGGAGAGACATGCCTGCATTCCTGACCTCCATAAGGAAACAAGGCGCTGTTGCTACAGCTGCATGCTGAGCAGGCCCTCACCCTTTGGGAGCAGGCATGGGCTCTGCAACAGGTTTGGGGAGTTTCTGTCCCGTCCCACAGATCATTGAGCAGCCGCTTCATTTGGTGAATTGTAGAGGTGAAGAGGTGGAGGTTAGGAAAGGTTTCAGCATCTGGAAGATACAACAATTTAGTAAATGGATGGAAACAGAGATGAATGTCTCCATAGGGTTTGGATTGGTTACCGAAACAGACAGATACTGTACTGTCAAAAAAACATCACTTAATCACAGCTAAAATCACAAACTTTTAGTCTAAATGAATAAATGTGCACATAGTCTGAGGTTCATTCCTTTTTTTCTGATTTCAACTAATAATTTTCTTTTACTGTTAGTGCTGTTCTACTGTATTAACATTGCATGTCACCTGTGCTGTGAGATGAAAATACAGTATATGACTGATATTGGTAGAAGAAGTTTGTATAATGGTTTGGAGGGCTTTATAAATGGTGTGACTAATTTATCTGTTGATTAATATCTGAATTGTGTATCTTTGTTTGTATTCAGTGAGTTAATAAAAAAATGTGCAGAATATACTTTTCTGTTTCCATTTTAACCTGTAATTTTTATTCATTCGCTTTTAAATGTTTTATTCATTCACTTTTTTTTTTTTATTCGCTTTTAAATGTCTTCTAATGTGTTTTATGTATTTTAATCTTGCCCCTGTAAAGCACTTTGAATGGCCCTGTGTCCGAATTGTGCTAAATAAATAAACTTGCCTTGCCTTGGCTTGCCTTGCCTTACACATATATCAAATATGTTTGTTCCAAATATACAGTACTGTGCAAAAGTCTTAGGCAGGTGTGAAGAAATGCCTAGAAGAATTGATGCTGGATTGAAGGGAAAAGGTGGTCACACCAAATATTAATTTGATTTAGATTTTTCTTCTGTTCACTCACTTTGCATTTTGTTAATTGATAGAAATAAACTATTAACATTTCTATTTTTCAAAGCATTCCTATTTTACGGCATTTAAAAAAAAATCTGCCTAAAACATTTGTACTGTACATACTGACATGATTTATGTTGTGATATTTTGCACAAGAGCAAAACTGAGGTAATAGCCATGACCAAATGGGAATCATAACCAGGCTTTAAATCTTTCTCTCTTGTTGCACAGCCCAAACAATGACATAATCATATTTCTTTTGCCATGATCACAATCATTGTCTAACTTTAACCATACTGTACAGGAGTTGCCATATGCAGATATTGTAGAAATCAAGAAAAAAACAACACACACACACACACACACACACACACATTTGGGCATTGGGTTAGGAAACATGGTGACCTCATGATGCATTCGAAGGTGTATAAAATCTAAACAGCCTGTTTCAACAGGAATTACATCATATTAAAGAAGGTATGATACAATTTCAATGAAATATTTAGATTTGGCACAGTTATTAGGCAGCATGCTGCATGAGGACAGTGAACCCATCATGCTGCATTATGCTGCACCGCTGTGGCCTCTTCAGCATTAACACATATGGCTTTCCTTAGATCATTACTTCCATTAAGTCATTAAGCTTCGGCCTAAGCGAGGCCTGTTAGTTAGTCACATTAAAGAGTTAACACTTTCCGTCTCCACAACCCGATGGGCTTGACACGTCTGCCGTGGCAACTGACACATCGCTCCATCCCCATAATTAGGAAAATTGCTTTTAACAGGTCCACCGTTTAGTAATGGTCTCATTTCTTCCATCTCTCTCCGACGAGAGCAAACTGCAAGAAGATGTCCCCATTAACTCTTTGCACCGAGGCTAAACCCCTCCTGTGTCCATTCAACATGGTCTGATCTGTCCCCCCACCACCACCACCACACACACACACACACACACACACTTCTTTCTAATGGTCTTAATGAGCCAACCCATGGCCTGTTCCCTTTAAAGATCTTTAACATATTTTTGGAGACCTTTGATCGAACAGCTATCATTTTAGACTTTTTGGGGGGGAGTTAATGCTAAATGTGTGGAGGGGAGAGGGCAATTTGGGAAGAATGAAGGATGGTGAGACGATTCGGCGGAGAATAACACGCCAAGCTTTCATCTTGTCCCCCCCCCCCCTCCAAAAGGCACCCAGTCCTCCATCCCTTCATCTCACCCCCCCATCCCTTCAACACCACCACCCCTCACACCCCCCCAATTCTCTGACCAAATTAAATTGAAACCAGATGGAGCAGGGCCTGGACTGTGCGTTGTGTCAGATTGTCATGGCGCATTAACCATGATTTCACATTGAGACGGTCTGCCTGGCCAGAAAAAAAGCGACGAGAGACAGAGGGAGAGAGGGAGAAAGATAGAGGGATAGAGAAGAATAGGAGCTTAAAAGATAGAGAGGCTGGAGAAAATGAGAGAGAGAGAGAGAGAGAGAGAGAGAGAGAGAGAGAGAGAGAGGTTTTAGAGGGAAAGAGAGAGGGGACTGATGAATATGGTCCTGCTGCCAACAGATCAATCCCACTGATCGCACAGCTGGCACAGGCTGATGATATGAACACCATATGACATGGCGACAGGCCTGCAACAGAGAGGCTCAGGATGGTGCCATACCTTTACAGATAGGATTTAACATAAATCTGAATCCAAATCCAATAATCATTTCATTAACATCTGCATATTGCGCTGAAAGCAAATCCCCTTTGAACTAAAGTTTTTTTTTTTTGGTTCTTTACCTTTGGCTCAGATTGTTAGAAATTTAGCTGCGTCACGGTTGTCAGGACTAGTGGGCTCTTTTGCTTGGATCACAACGGGAGCAGACTATAGGCTATAAGATCAAATTTACAGAATTAAAGTGCAGCTGAATGTCAAAAGGAGAGCAAGGAAAACAGAACTTTTTCTATATGCAGATTTGAATAAATTTGGAGAAAATGTATAAAAGTTCATATGACTTTAGCTATTCACTCACCTGTAACATCATAAATTAATCTTTATTATAATAATTTTTTTTTTTTTAACTAAAAAGTCACCTTGAGTCATTAAACATTCAGTCCATACATCACTGACTTCAAGTATCATGTGTGTTTTGCATTTTGGTGCTGTCCAATTGCAACCATATCTCTAAATTATTAACTTAAAAAATAAAATCTTGAAATGAGAAAACAGCAGTGCTTTTCCTTAACTCAATTCAATGGATTTTAGCTGCCTCAGTAGGATATTTTTTCAATCCATACATGACTCTTTCAGTTATCAGAAATATTTAAAAATATGGTTAAATTTTCACTGATCATTTTGTTGGACTTATTTTTGCCCTTTCATAAATTTGGGGGATTCACAGAAGACAAATTAAAAAGAGAGTAATCAAAATTAAAGCAGCAAAGTCGGAAATATTCTGAATGTCAGTCCCTAGTATGGGCCAAGCTCTAAAACGTCTGGCTCCTACACTTCCCATAATGCAACTCAAGTAGCATCTTTTGCTGGACAAGCTGAGATAACTCAGATGACAGCACTGTGATATTTCTTGGGTTATAAAGCTCCTCCTGGTGCTGAACACCTTGAGTTTCACCCTAGTAGTAAATATCCATGGTTGTAAAATACATACATATATTCCATAAAATCCCACGGACGCCCATCCTTCACTCTCTGATGAAACATTTCCCACCATTAATTAGAACTTCACTTTCATTTTCTTCGAACTTTTCTCAACTATTACATGAGCGTAATACTCTCCACCATAGTGAAACATTCATCTTCAATTCGCCACCCAAGGATCAACGGTCCACTTAACCTCTTGAGGGATGGAATTACAAGTTTGACTTCAACCAGCCATATCATCTCATTGCAGGTGTCATTACCCCAGCTTATAATTGACAGAAGCATTAACATGTCATTAACACATAAGCTTAGACTTATATTTGAACCTTTTAATGAGGCCATCATTCAACATTAATAGATTAGTTATCATGGGTAATGACTGAGGTGTCTTTGGCTGTCCCCACAGGTCGCTGTATGGAAAACTCAGCATAATGTTTTTGGTGGTGGTAGGGGGGGAGGGAGGCTCCCTCAGGAAATGAGAGGGGAGGTCGTTCAGGGCAAACGTAGAGAGACAAGAGTGGGTACTGTCGTCCATACTGAGGTCTTTAGGTGAGGGAGATAATGAATGAGAGAGACCATTCCTGTGCACAGTAGGCCAAAGAAGGTTTAATCAAAAAAAGTCAGACAGTGACTGAAAGTTTTGTCCTTGTGCTGCTTGGGATATAATCTAACGTGACACCTGCTCTAACAAAACGGCTGCTGGCATGATAGTAAGACCAGATGTCTTATTATTCTCAGCTATCTTGAGTCCTTTACTCAATAAAAGGTGGACACTTTGAATTTATGCCACATTTAGTAAGAGAGGCTTTACCCAAAAGCTTGCCTTGCACCCAGCTGTTGTGTACCAGAATAAAAAATGAATGGGAATATGTATAGAGGCCCACAGAATTATATTATATTGTAAAATATGAACCCCAATCAAGCTACTTTCTTGCGCCTACCACTTGAAAAGTGTGAGATCAACCATTCGAATGCTATCAATTGACTGAAAAGGCATTATCAGGCTCATAGATACGGGTTAGAAGCGGCCTGCTGCACCTACCAGTAGTTTAGGGGCCGTTATCATCCATTCACATGAGACATTGCAGTTGACATTATGAATTGACACAAAACTCCATGGTTAGGTTTATGAAAACATCTTGTTTTGGGTTAAAATAATTGCATTTTTAACAAAGCTTACTTACCTTTTACACATTCAGCTTCCTCGTAAGAAAACGGCCTGCAGAGTAAGGAGCAGGGCCATACCATCTCAAGTTTATGGCAGTGATATCCACTCATAACGCCCATTCACTGGCAACATGCAAACTGTGTATTGGGATCCAGCATAAGTTCTTTCATGCATATGTTGAAGAAACACTAGTTTATCTCTGTACATGATAGAAAACCAGTATGATTTTCATTTAATGAATAAGAAATGATAACAGCAGTTTGAAAGAAATCACCTGAGTTTTTCTTTCTAACGATAAGGATTAAAACCATTCTGATTTAGCCCTTGAATGTGATTTTTCACTATATTAGGAGTTTCCAGCTGTTATCTTATCTGCTCTCTAAGCCTAAACACATCCACAACCCCCCTGTGCCACATACTAATCACGCTGAGCTAGAGCCCTTCGTTGTTTACATCAGGCCTTGAATTAAAGACTACAATTAATCTCCCAGAATGCCTCCTCTCACCTCAGCCCCAGCCGATGATTGATTAAAGCTGGCTCTGACGTGGCAGTGGCTGAACCTGGCTAGAGTTTCACCAACAGTAGAAGCTGTGTGAATGGCCTGGTCCCCTCTGTACCGGACTCGTGGCTCGTGGGTCTTTGAGACCCCCCACTTCCCCCACAAAAACTTCTCTGATGTGAAAACCAGGTAGCCCCATAACCCCCCCAACCCCCAACCCTTCAGCCTCCTGTCTTTCCTCCTTCACTCCCATTTCTCAGTCCTAACGGACTTGGTGATGGATTGTATTTTGCTCCTCAGAAACACATTGTTTTCTTTAGCACAGCAGGGTATTCTATTTGCAAAGGTCTGGCCGGTGAAGTATTGTGGATATCTATCACTGCGGAGGTGCCTCTGGTAAGCATGTTCCTTCCTGTAAGAGGAGGACCAGTTGTGAGCAATGGATAGCTGGAGCTGTCTGGTCCCTGCAGCGGATCATATTGATACAAGGCTCGAAAAACTACTAATAATACATGGATACTAAAACTGTCTGTATCAAGAACCCTGGGTCAAATATATTCAAGTAATGCCTGATCCACTGATACTATAATAAAATATTTCTCAGAGTTTTTGTTATCTGGTACCAGATGGGTGAGTTTTACCAAATCAGAGCAAAATTGATCAATAAAATCCACCTGTAGCCTACACATTTTAATTTTAAATATCATAATGAAAAAAAAGAGTTTGCTGGGAACAATTACTAAAAATGTAATATGTTGAAAAACGCTTAGTTTATCCAAAGCAATTAGACCATGGAGACAGAAACCACAAACTTATACTAGTTGAACACTTGCACTAGTTCAACAAATGTTGCATTACTCTCTCCAGTCCTGCAATTGAAGTTATTATAGAACGAGGCTGCATGTTGGAATCAATCATTATCAGTTAATCAAGAGCCAGCAGAGAGAAACTCATAACCTCAGTCAGTGTTTTAGCATCAGAAAGTCCCCTGTAACGCAAGCTCCTTTGTGTTTCTCTCAAGTTACGATATCACAATTACCCAAATGGATGCTTTCCAAAGAGGGATTACCCGATCTAAATCTCCTTTTAGCACCTCGCATGTGAAAGTCAAACAGCGGTGGCGTTTTGGAGACGGCGACAGATGACAACCTTGAACCTGTAACGATCATCGAGCAGTCCTCTGAAACGGTTTGAGGAGGGCCTGCCTCATGGCATTTCCACCGCTGCGTTCACCTCAGGAGAGACTGAATACATATACAGAGGTCCTGATATGTTTTACATGCTGTCCTCAGAGGGGAACCAGGGGGCATTTGCAACGCAGCTATTTCAACATAGCGATGATGTACACAGCCCAGCGATGTTGAAATAGATTGAGGTTGATGTGAAATGCAAACAGGACCAGAGACTGAAATGATTTGAAATAATAAAAACATAAATAAATAAAAGTTTGTACACAGTTTTGTGTCTTTAAATATGTGTAGAAAGTGTTGTTGCTGTGAAATATCTAAGATTTTTTTTTTGCTTTATTGCTACCTAGACTCTCTTTTTACACACACACATGCAGAGGGGAGGCCCGGTGTTTCTGTGTGACCAGCAGACGAGGGAGTTGAACTTGTGACCCCTCCCTGGGGCGTGAGGCCCCGGGGGTTGCAATATCACAGAGCTGATCCACTCCAGCCTGCCTGGCTTGGCTCGAGCTGCGCCTGCCCACCCACTCCCACAGCTGGCACGTAACACACAGCACTCTGTGTGCAGCGCCTTACAGCAGAGCTCATCATGCAGCATTAACACACTGCTGAGCAAATTTTACTCAGAGGATCTACGTGAAAAAAATTAAACATGTTTGGACTCAGAGGATGTGCAAAAAAACCTTTTTTTTATTGTTAATTTTACAAACAAAACTTGACTAACACAAAGCATCATAAGAATAATTTCAGTGTTTTTCATTACACACAAAGCATCAAAGTCTGTTGTGTACAGCCAGTTAAATTTATAGGCAAAAATGCAAAGAAAATAAATGCATGTCACCTCACCCTAGTGCAACATTGTAAGCAGCTTCAGATAACACTTCATTATTTTCTTCACCTGTTGCTGATTTGCAATAATTGCGGTAAAATACATTTTAATCCTCATAAGGCACGGCTCTCATGCACTTCAACGAGCCTCGGATGAGCTCACAGATACACTATCAGTATTATACAGCTGAAGGTGTGACTGAGGAAATTTCACTCATCACAATCAGTGTAGTTCATGTGTCGCCTGACACAGCCGTCAATCTTAAAATTAGTTAATAAACTCATAAGTGTACTATTGTAATCATATATCACTTAAAACAAATACACCAGAGTTCATGTTCTGAAAATGAGACAAGAAATATATAAAAACAATCATTCTGTCATGCTCATTCAGAAGGTTGGTCCTTTAAAATACTGAAATTACTCAATAATAATAAGCTTATTTATAATGATATATTATAGGTTTATATATAGAATATAGAGGAATAAAGGAAGTATTGGAAAGTGTGGGTGTTTAAATGTAACATGCAAAAGCTGTCAACAATGAAATAATCCATAATCTATTTATATATTTAATACAGAAAGTTTAGATTTACTGTAGAAAGTATAATATATATATATATATATATATATATATATATATGTGTATATATATATATATGGTGCTTCAGCAGGAGTGATATTTTTAAGGAATTAGGGGAGAGCTGTATTAAAACATTAAATGTTTGATAATTTAGCTGAACAATTATTTCTTTTCATTTTCTTTGGCATAATTGAATGGGTATTTAACTAATAGAAAAACTAAAAGAAACACTACAACTGGATGTCCATAATTATTTTTTCCTTCAAATATTATTATTCATAGATTTCGATAGTTCTGATATGCTACAACAGTTTCAATAATCAGAGACATTAATCTTTTGTTATATCTTATTAAAGCTCATGAAGACTCCCTGGTTAAAATAATTCAGACCGCAGACGTGTTTTAATATCTGAAGCCTCAACTGCATAATAATTATAATGTTAATTAGAAAATTATTGATGGAACACCAATACTGTTTTAATAATTAGGGCATTTCAGATGAATAATTATTATTTCATAATTAATGAAACGTTTCAGTCGTGAATATGTGACCTGATATTTCAACCTATTACCTCATGCTGTATGTACGATACAGAGAACGTCCTTCTTTATTGTAATATAATCTCATAAAATAATAACATGTGAGGCATGGTATTTAACAAATTATCCAGATGAACACGAACTCACATCTTTTAATTTTAAAAAAGACAGAAATCACAGTGCACCTTAATGAAACAAGAATTTGAAAGATGTGATGTTGTGCTTTCTAATTTATTCCAATTTAACGTTAAAAATAATTAATTAGAAGTAAAACTTTGCAAGAATATTCCTGTAGTGCAGAGTTGTTTCACCTTGTTTTCTTACCATTTAGCTTCACTCTTTGTGTCAATACTAAGCACACTGTTTCATTGCAACTGTCTCAAACTGCTCAAATATCCACAGATTCCCAAAGCGAGGAGAGAAGCTGTGGTCCACGAGCCACAATCAGAGAGGAGGAGGAGGAGGAGGAGGAGGAGAGAGGAAGAGGGGACTTAGCACATGGTTATCAGGGTGTCAGCACCCCCTGCTGGCTTTGGCTGCAAGACTGGGACATTTGCCCTCTTTTCGACCCCCCAACCCATCCACCCCACTCTCTCCTGCTCTCCTTATATCTCCAGCATCATTCTCCTTTCACACTGCAGTTCAACAAAGTTCCACCACTATTATGTTAGTGTAACTTCTTTAAAATCTGATGTGAAAAACTCACGCATGCATGAATATACAGCACAGGGTTTCCACTATTTTCAGAGATGAAAAAAAGGGCCCACTGACCACTTCAGAAGCTTTGTGAAATCACTTTGAGTAAATTATTTCATAATCAAACTGCTCAATAGTTTTTCTTGCATGAGTGAAATAAGAGCTTTCTCTTTACTAAACTGGACATTTTGCTCTTTAACATTGATCTACATTGTATTTTTCCTGTTTAGTGAGTAAAACAACATGCTCCTTCCTCTCTATTTTACAGGTGTTTGTTTATCAGTTCAATAACACAACTGTAATATTCCCTATGTTAATCTCAAACATTACAGGCCTTACAATATGATGTTTGCTTCCACATATGACAACACATTTCTCAACAAGGCAGTATGTGATGAGTAACCTGGATACCCGTTCATGTCTTGGCTAAGGTCATCCAGATAAGTTTTTGATGAATGCAGCTTTGGATCACATTTGCATAGATTACATTGTAGCATTAAATAGAAAGAATCGAGCAAATACAACCCAGATAATAAAAAAAACAACAGGAATATAAGATATGGGGTTTATAGACATCAATATCACACTAAAAATTGTCATATTCTAGCTTTCATTTTATGGTTTCTCATAATTGGGATATGAGTTTCACAAGATAGTCATAAATAACAACAATTTAATGTCTGTGTTTATCCAGAGAAAACCTAGTCAGAGAGAAAACCTGAGTATCCTAAATAGAAATGTTATATTAAACACCAGTATGAATATTTCAGTTCTACTTATGACTCATTTCATTTCATCATTAATGGTTCTCCATGGCTGGTACACAAAAAACACGGATGGCTGATAAGTTAACCAGCCTTGGCCAAGGTGAGATAACATGTGCTGTGGCCTGCCAGAAATGCTGTGGAGTGAGCAATGGAAGGGCAAATAGTTATTTAGAGACAAAAGAAACCACTTGAAAAACTATAAAATGTGTAGAAAAACATCCCACTAAACGCATCCACAAGGCACTGCAGCTTTCTTTTTTTTTTTTGTTCTTTAAAAGAGTTTGTCCAGAATATTTCGAAAGATGGCTCAAAATAGTCGACAACAGACACAAACATGTTTCTATCTGAGGTCTATGTTTCTGAAACTGTAAAGTCAGATCAGTGCAGCCATGTACAGAATGAAAAAATAAATAGAAAGGAGACAATCTGTCACAATAAGGGGTCTCATTAAACGCTCTGTACACAAACACAGGTGTTTTTAGTGGCACTAGCTGATTAAACCTATTCTCAGCACTGTCTCTGAATATCCTGTACAAACTGTGCGTGACATCTGCCTGACTCTCCTGTGTTATTTTTGTTCACACATAAGAACAGGACGTAACGCCAAAGTAACACCTTTGGGATCCTTTTAAGCACGTAGTGTCAGGTTTCAAATAACGAAGGGGACTGGCCTACTGTGACCCCCCCAAAGAGGTAAAAGCAAAGGCTCCTTATAACCTCTAATCACAAATTTCACAATACTGTATATTGCTCATATTCATAAGAATCTTGTAAGAAAACATATGCAACTTATGCAAATGCAACGGTT
The DNA here is from genome assembly GCF_030273125.1 of Centropristis striata. Taxonomy (NCBI): domain Eukaryota; kingdom Metazoa; phylum Chordata; class Actinopteri; order Perciformes; family Serranidae; genus Centropristis; species Centropristis striata. The sequence continues at coordinate 21,750,455 of NC_081536.1, read as the reverse complement.
CATTTGACATCTTGTGAAATATGGACATTCGATTTTACGATATGAAACAATTGCTGTATTTAACACGGAATGGGAGCTGTTTTACACATGGTTGACGTTGAGAAATGGAACTACTTAGGTTTAGGTACCAAAACTACTTGGTTGGGGTTAGGAAAAGGATCAGGATTTGGATTAAATGAATGACTTACATACAAAACTAACTGGCTGCAGTTACAGAAGTCACAAAGAAGATGACAAAGGAGGTGATGTAGAACATGACATATCTACATACGGAAGTTATTTACTTACTTTACATAACTTAAAATAAAAACATTGACTTTTGGTTTCACAGGGGACTGGATCACCGGTTTCTCGGGTCACAGTCCTGTGTTTGTGGTAAGTACTCTATGAGTTGGTGTGATGGATAATCATAATTTATGGCCTATAGAAATAAAGTAAAACAAGCAAACTACTGCAAGGATTGTGGGACTTCAGTTCACTGAAGCACACATCTGGGCTGAAATGGGTTCCCTTTACACCCTTTAGAAAAAGTTGTTTAATTTGCACTCTGCATAGTCTTTGATAATCTCAGCCCATCTGAAACTCGGACAAAATTTAAACAAGGAAGGACCCTTATACTTAAGTTATTTTGCAGTTGCAAGGTGTCATATGTATCTAGACTCAAACAAAAGTAAATGAGCGAAAGCTTAAAATGACACCTGTGTTCTCCTTTAATTTGGAACACTTTCACGTCCTAACTGTCCACTGACTCATCTTCCTCAGTGGGAAGATTTACCAACCACAGGAATATCAAGGTCTCAAATCAAAGCCAAGAATGTGAAAACAGAGACGGGAACAGCACATTACCATGACACCGCCGTCTCCCATGTGGACGTACAGGAGAAGGGTGACACCACAGGGGGCTCTGGGTCTTGTCGTTAGCCAGGAACGAGCTGCTCTCTCTGGGTTATCAGCCTCCTCCCGTGACCCCCCGGTGGAGCAGCGGGGCTGTTCTGTTGTTTCATTATCACAGAGGTTCACGTAGCATGGAGAGGCGCCATCATTATCCATCAGGCTTAATGAGACTATCTCGCTGCCGTAAAAGGTCAGGCAATTACTGCTGGTGCAGTTTTCAGCCTGGAGACGCGAAGAGGTTGGAGAGGGATGGAGGCGAAATAGATAGTACACACAGACCTTCACACACACACACACACACAGACAAACAAACACACATGAAGGCTTATTGCATCTTTGCTACTCGCATAACATCACTATTTTATGAGAATCCTGAATATCCAAAAAGTCATCTTAGAAGATTTATGTAAAAAAGAGACAGCATTGTTTTTAGATTTCCATGCATTTGCAAACATTTGTATGTATATTCTATCAGTAACTTTACTTGGATGATTTTTACTGTTTTACTTAAATCTCTCTCTTTTTAAGTGTTTTTAGATTTTTGCTTATATACAGTATACAGTAGTTATTACTTGCAGTAATTTGTGGATGAGCCTCAGAAGAAAAAAGCAACTCTCTGTAAAACAGCAGGTGACTTCCCAGTCATCTGGATCATGTGCAGTATATGACAAGCCTGTAATTGGATCAGGCATTGGACCTTTGACCTGTGGCATATGACATCACCTACAGGCTGTGTGTGTGTGTGTGTGTGTGTGTGTGCAGCCAGGGCTTCCAACAACAAGGTCTCAAATTATAACGAATGATAACAATAGAAACATTCATTCACTTCTCTGAACAGTCGAACACAAAGCAAATTACACAGGAAAGGGATTCTGAGGTGAACATTTCAAAATAAAATGCTGCATCTTTGGACATTTTCAAAAAACTCCTCAAGCACCATCTGTTCTCCACGGCCTCTGGCCTTAGTTAACCCTCCCAACCCTGTCATCAGTGCTCACTCTTTTTCAGTCCTTACTTTTATTTCTGTCTCAAGTAAAGCGTCCTCGGATTACTAGGAAGGCGCTATATAAATTTAGGTTATTATTATTAATATTATTATGAAAAGACCACGGTTTTAAATCAATTTTGTCATTTCCATCAGATTAATTGTAGGGCATTTGACAAAAGAACATTACTTTTTTTCTTAGCTAATGGAAATTAGAACATTTTTTTAAAAGAGGTCTACTTTCAAGAAATTTCACTTTTGTCTCACGCTCTTTATCAGTATTTGCTGTCGACATTCAGTTGTCAGCTTCAGTCAAATAATAAGAGGTGGTCATCAAGAGAGGTCATAACTTCTGCCTCTGTTCATGGATGATGTTTGGTGTCTGATGTAAACCCCTAGGTGTGATTGAAAAGCTAGTAAATTCTTCCCAAAGTTAAGTATGGAAATTCACATTCAAACATAAACTTAATTTGTTCAACACACCATTTTTGTTGTTGATTAGTTTGTTGTTTACAATGCTGTGGTTGCGGTTCAGCTCTACTTCACTGTGAGACCCAGTTCACTGTGTTTTGATATATGTTGTGACAAAAACCCGTTCTGCTCTACATTATCCCTAACTCTATATGCAGCATGCATGTATAATCATGTTGCCATCCTCGCACATACATCCTCAAAGTCTTTATCAGCAATGAGGAATGATGATAACTTCTCCAGAGCCATGACAACATTAGAAATTATCTTTTCCTATATTGCCTCTATTTCAATGTATAATCATTTAGCTCCAACTGAAGTCTCAGCAATGACAAGATACCTGCAGAAAAATAGCACCCCTTCTTCCTCTATCACAGCACGATCTTGCCTCCGGAGCCACAGGCGATCCTGGGACAGGTTTATGCTCCTCTCGCAGAGAGTTTGAGCCACTGGTTACAGTGTTTTAACGGCTGGATTAATGGGGTGGCAAGAGGGGCCATAAATTGATAATATAACCGCTGAACATACTTGCCAGGACAATTAAGATAATACAACTGGAAATGGAGGCCCCATGAATCGCCATGGTAAAGACCAATGGCTGCCTTACAATAATGTGCACCCCTGAGGCCTTTGGCTAGAAATCGTCGCCTGTGTTCTTCCAGATATGAGCAGCGATAAACTCTGAACAATCACACCTGACTGCTGGAAAGTAAAAAATAGACATTAAGAAAATATTGCTTGAAATATTGCTTGAGTTTTTGTAATTTGTTGCGCTATTTGAGACTGTTTTTTGGTAAAATTAGTGGTAATATCATCATAGGTATGAATAAGTATGAAAAAGCTTAAAAGAAAATGTCTCTTCTACATTCCCTGGAGTAATTTGTCTTGTCAAAACACCATCTACAGGCATATCCATAGTTTATTACATGGGGGCTTGACATTTCAAATACTATTACAGTGAGTAGAGTGTCCAAAGGTCAATGGTCTTGTCTGTCATTAACTATGTGGCTGCGTCGTTGAATTGGAAGCTTATGTGCTGAATGATCTGAACACAATTTGCCTAATACCTTTCTCATCTCTATCTGGAATATTTTGAGCCTGGAAATACACAAAAGGTTTTTTTTCAGTCCATTTGAAGCAGAGTAAAGAGTTGAGTACCCACCCACTGCCCTCTCTGAGTAGATACAATGACGTCGTTATCAGTATTTATTCACATTAAACTTAAAAAGATAAATTTGCTACACCTTAATCACAGAAAGTGACATTTTCTGTGAAGATTAGGGGGCCGATTCGAGCGTCGTTACTCAACATCTGTAAAAGAAAAGCTTTTCTTCCAGCCCGTCGTCGTCGACCACCATCCCACTGCATAACGAGCATGCGGCGACAAGAGGGTAACAAAAACAAAGGCGTAATAAGAGAGTGAAAAATGATGCGGAGTGGTTGTAATGAAGATGAAAAGACTTGCTGTGATGCCCTAATGAAGATACATGCCCGTATTTCTCTGATGCAGTACTAATTACAAGCTGGGTTTCCATTAATAGCTCATGAAATATTAAGTTCCATTAGCTAATAAAAGCAGGCTGCAAAAATGGACGCAGGCTCACTGGAGCATTCTGCGGCAGGTAAAGAGATACAGTATAAGGTCTTGGTTTTATCGCCGAGAGCAGAAATGATAAAATGTGCCTCCTCATTATTACAACTTAACACTTATCGAGACTGACGCAGGATTGCTCCCTTTCCCTGGTTATTACAAAAACATAAATTTGTCAGATTTTCTTTTAGAGATATTTTACATTCATCCTAGTTAACTCCATTTATCTCCCTCTCCCTCCCTTTGCTGCTCACTGGCAGTTCAATTACAGTGAGAAGTTGAGCGCATCAAACAAAATAACACGAGTAGCTTGAAAATACTGCACCACTTTTGCACAATGTGTCTCAATTATTTCACAATATAAAATTCATTCTTAAGCTTCACCCATGCCTAATAACAGGTGAAATCTATTAGAAATCACAGCATTTAGCTATTAGCTGCATGTAGCCACACTGAAAAAGCATGGCAAGGCTTCTCACTTTCTGCTAAAATAATATCTGTATTAAGTCAGCTCGTTTAACGAAAGAAAATACAGATACATCCTCCCCTCCTGCTTCTCTGGACCTGAATCCAAGAAGAAATTCAGGGAGAATTAGGGAATTAATCATTAATGGTCGGCTGGTAATGATGCTGGGACATGGCGTTATTGGTAAATTACAATGAATGATCATAAAGCCAAGCAGCTCGGGCCTCTTCAGCTCCAAGGCCCCTACAAATGAGAACAGAAAAGAGCGGTAGTCGGTGAGTATGGGCAGCCCTGCCAAGCACCCGATTGATTTTCTTATTTTCGTGCCGGCAGCCTGGCTCTGAGGAATGAGTTTTAATTCTGGCAGTGCATGATTAAGTCTGCTTGTGCTTAACGCCGACCTGCTCAACTGGAAAAGTGGATGCGGTAGGAAAAGGAGGAAAGAAAGTGAGGGCCGAGATAGTGAGGAATGTGTGTAGGTTTGCTTTAGTGAGGCTTTATGTTTGTGTCTTAATGGGTGTCTGTGTCTGTGTGTGTGTGTGTGTGTGCTCCAAAGTGTGTGTGTACGTGTGTGGGTGGTGGGAGCTGCGGTTGTTCAGAGGGCCTGAATGGCACCTGTCAGGCTCTTGATTAACGAGGCCCTCTGCCCTTCAATTCCCCAGCCTGTCACTCAGAGAGGATGCATTAATCTTCATCGCCCGCTTGTCAGGTCAGGGCCGGTCCAAGACACCCACCAGTGTGTGTCCGTATGTTTGTGCCTCTAATGTGTGTCTATGCGTGTTCGGACGTGGGTTGCATGTGTTTCAGTGTAAGTGCATGTATGTGTCCTTGCTCATGTGTGAGATTAAACGCATGTGTGTGTGTTTGAGTGCATGTGTGAGATTGCTCGGGTGGAGGAGGCGAAACAGGAGGGGGGTTGCTTGAATCAAGTAACATGAGGCTGGACAAAAGTCAGATGATACGAACACAAGGGCAAAGTGACAGTGATCAGAAAACGCTATAATACCAAAAAATGTTTCTAATTAATAACTGGCCCTTCAACAGTAGGCATTTGCATAATTTATTAAGATTCACAAGAGCATGTGCACTCTGCAACACCCACATCATTCCCTTGTGTGAGAGGTGAGAAGAAAGGCTGGGGTGATGGGGGGTAGGTTGCTCATCACTAGTAACAGTGTGTGTGTGTGTGTGTGTGTGTGTGTGTGTGTGTCTGAGAGGAGACAGATGGAGAGTAGGGCTGCCACTCCTGCCAGCCGCCACTCGCACTCATCCAACCAGCACCAACATCCCTGAACCCTCGACACAATCTGTCCAACCAATCAGACGAGACCAGCAGCGCGAGCGTCGGCCAATCAAAGAGCCCGCAGTTCAATTAAAGCATAATAAAGGGCCATTCATCATTCAATTAGGCATCTGTCACCAAGCCACAAAAGGGGAAAAAACTTGGAGATGAGAGAGAGCGAGAGAAAGAAAGGGTGGAGCAGAAAAGACGACAGGAGAGGGGGAAAGAAAGTGAGAAAGGAAAATGGAAAGGAAGTATAAAAAAAGATGCAGGTAATGAATAAACAGACCAACAGAGAATGGATGGGTAGAAAGAAACAAGGGGGGAGATGGAGATAACAACAAGAAAAAGAGAGAGTGAAAAATGTTAAAGAGAGTGGAGAAAGAAAACAAGGCGGGCATGCAGAATATTCATAATGTTAATTACAGTGCCAGTGCAGTGACATTGTTATGACTAACAGCCAGCTCTGGTGTAATGAGGAGCAGAAAGAAAACATATCAGGACATCGGAGAGAAATCGGGGAGATTATCTGCCTGTGTGCATGTTATCGTAAAAACTTTCAAAGCTTTCACATATTCCAGAAAGATTCTTCTGAAATTAGCCTCCAAAGATTTGTTCCATTCCCATAATTTTCAAAAAAGATGCAGAAAAACAGAAATGCATGCGGCTAAAAAACAAGCTACAGCAACTATAATAACATAAAAGATGCATGCATAGGTATCATTATATAAAACAAACAGATAAGACCATTAATCAAGACGACTAGATGTCTCTGCACCACAGCAGTGGTATTGTTTATGTTTTTCAAAATTAAGACCATTTCCTACTTGAAAGGAGGATGTCTGAACTCTGAGTTGTGGTTGCATCTGTTTGTTTTTCTTTAATCATACACAAGACACTGAAAGAAACCCTGAAAGCCTTGGCTCTGTTTACTCTGGAAGCACTCCCTACCTCATCGTGCAGTAAAATAACCCTGATTTTACTTCCAGATCAAACACAGTTTAACATTAATTGTTGCTTCTTTTTAGTGACAGTCTTGTCGGTTCCTGTAAGTATTTGTGTTATATTAAAATTCAAAACATAGAAATATTTATTTTGTTTTATTATTTGTTGCCTTGACACTGTGTAATTAGGTCCATGGAAAGCTGTACATGACCTAAAAAAAGGGTTAATTGTGATGAATCAAAGCATGCTGAACTGGCTAGTCACATTATCTCTCATCAAACATATTCCATACATCATGCACACCATTTATTGATTAGATGTTGTGTCAATAAGCAGTTAAATGATTGATTAGAGGTCTAAACAACAAGACTAGTTCTATTATCACAGCTTATTATGCCTGTATTTAATATACAAAGTTGTGTATGGTATAATATGTAGGACAAAAAAAACACAATTTCAGTTTTCCACCAATGGAGTGCTCACTTTTGTGTTTTGATCTTGTGCTTTTTTAACACCAACCAAGAAATGAATTTGCACAACTGGCCTCAATATTAAGTTCAGGACTCTTAGGATTCTTTTCTGCTGCAGCCACACTTTTCAGATTTATATATTTTTACACAAAATCGTGCCTGATGCAGCCCTAAACAAACACTCATCCTATAAATCGTCTATCGTTTCAAACTTGCTCATCACATTGTCCCTTTCTTGTCTTCCGTCTCTCCTTCTCTCTCTGCCTCTCTCATGCCAGCTGTCTCCAAACCCCTGTGGTCCTCCCTCCCTCACCCCCACCTCCTCTCATACCTCCTCCCCTCTGTCTCTCTCACCCCAGTCCCCAACCAAGGAGGAAAATGATCCCTGGTAAATAATATATCAAGATAAATGATAATTGGTCCGATTTTTTGTGTGTTCCGCGTCACTTAATGAGCGCCATAAATTAGCAATGAATACGGCTGACAGGGTTTGTCAGAACACGGTCGATGCAAATGTGCCTTGGCATCCTGACGGTTAAAACTTCTTCTTTGTGTTTTTCAGCCTTGAGATGCATCCTTTAACTCAAATGATAAAATATATCAGAGGTCATAGAGAAGTTCATGAAAGACTTCACTTACTTCTTGCATTTTGCAGGAGAAATGAATCCATTGTTATCTGCTTTGCTGTATCCTCTGAGCATGCAGGCGAGGAAAAACTGTAAGAGTCGCAAAGGAAAGCATTATTAAAAAAAGGTCCAAAATGACAAAGATACCCCCTCTATGATTATTATTCTATGGAATTTGAAGAGGAGTACAGGCCTTAAATCTGCCTGCAAACAGAGTTCATATAGTGTGTTTCAGATAAATGTTTTTTTAAAATATAGTTCCCATTTTTCAGGAATAATATTGTTTGTTTCATGATAAAATTGAGTAAAAAACACTTTGGTAAAATTTTACATCATCAATTTAATCTATAACTGTAAATATCCTACAATATTATGTCATTGTAAAAAAAAGTAGCAGCAGCAGATACACACATGCACATCCTGTACAGTAATTGTAGATTGGCTCTGGGTGAGCACACGCACTTAAGCCCTGTCCCTCCGTCCCTGTCAGACATCAAACAGGGGGCCTTGGCCACAGATCGCACACACGGGCATCCCCAGAGACCGCCTGATTGAAACCTGGCAACAGGACCAAACAGCTGCTTCAAACAAAAGACATCTGCATATTTCAGATTTGTTTTTCATAAATTAACACCGCAACCTGCCAAAAATCTGGGCGAGGGAGTCTATCGACTTGTGTATAATTAGATAAAGTTTACAAGCTTTGAAAGTTGGAAATTAGCATGAGGTAAAGGGGTGCTCACCGGGGACAGTAAGGGGGGGAGAGCTTACAGGCATGATTCTACCTTCTTTTGTAATGACGGGGAAGTGGTGGCGGTGGGGGGGTGCTAAAGCTAAGGGAAAACATACAAACACACACAACTCCTCTGGTGTCTGCTGAACAGTAGCTCCGTTTTGTTGTTCTCTTCTGAGAGGTTCAGGGTGTCAGCAGCATGCTGAAAGTAGGTGATGCTGAAAGCTACAGCCAATAAAAAAAAATGTCTTTTTTCACTCTGTGTTTGACCTGATGACACCTACTGTGCATCTGTGTGCACATGCATGTGTGTATCTCTGATAGGGCTCAGTGTTGCCTTTATGGGGTCAGATAGCGAGCTGTTTCACTTGTAAAAACCCCTTCAATTATTCAGTGAAGTCAAGTCTTCCCCTTTATCTCCCGCTTGTCTCCTGGTGTGTTTGGGGACAGCAGGGAGAACGTAGGCTAAAGAGAGGGATGGAGAGGAGGGAGGGAGGGAGGTAGGGAGGGATGGATGGATGGATGGATGGATGGGAAGGAGCGGATGTCTCCTCAAAAGCATTGCTGCCTAATTACTAGCTCATTTAGATCAGCAACCACAGTTATAAATAACCCAACAGCTGGCGCGATGGAACCAGACAACACCAAACACGGAAATGCAGCACAATATCACAGTCAGCTGAAATAAGCGTTGGAATGATAATGGTGTCTGTGGTGCACGGAGAGAGACTGATGTGTCTCAACATGGTTGTGCTGTTTACAATCTAAAACCCTCAAATGGGCCCAGGGTAAGGGAGAGGTTAAGGTATAAGAATAGATGTAGAGTTCATTCCAAAACTCCATGTTCATTTTGAAACATATTTGTTGCCTGAACATTAGATCTTTAATGTCAATATATTTAAGTCTTCCCATTAAGTCAAAATGCTCTTACCATATAACCAAAGGTTTAGAGATAAGCAGTAGATGTGATACACAGATGAATAAAAACAATAAAACGGTTGGTCCCATTTACTGGGTTTGGAAGCCATTCTTCAGCCTCTGGTGTTTTCATACCTTTTGCAACAAAATGTGATGTGTTGTGCTTGCGTTTTAACAAGTTGATAGCTGTTTCCAGTATTTGTGTGGAAACAAAGAGCAAAGGAAACGGATCCGGTGAATCATGAAATGTTTGCTGACTTTCCCAGTTGTTGTTCCCACTTGAAGGTGTGTTTATGTGAATTCCCATTCTCATTCCAATCATTCCAACCACATGAATGCAGCACAAATGCCCAATCTCACAATGTTAACAAAAAGGAAAAATCCACCTCGTGATTTGGGCCAACTCCAAAATTGAACGGGTTCTTTCTTCATGAAAATCAAGTCAGTAGTTTTTCTGTAATCCTGCCATCAAAAGAGACAAACTAAACAAGCAAACTAACAAGTATGATCTTCTTTGTAAAAAAAAAAATATAATCAACAAGTTTAGATATTCAATTACTTGGGCTCCTTATTTTCTCATGTTTGTCATGTGACTTTGTGTCTTTGGTCATGGTTATGTTCTCTGAAAATTCTTCTTTTCCCACAACAGGAAATCTATTAATAAAAACTAATTTTGTCGGTTTCTGAATGTTTCCTCAATACAATCTTTCTGTTGGGGTCAAGTGTACTTCTATCCTGTTTTGCAAATGAAACAACCTCACCTGAGAAAAGGTATCAGTGCAAAAATACCCAGCTAACAGCTCCTGATTCCTGCCTAAAATACTGTCATCTGTGAATCCCCCGGGCTAAAGGAAAGATTTGAAGCATTTCTCAGTTTGTGTCAAAGCTCCCACAAATGCAGGGCTGCTTCTTCTGTTAAGTGATTATACAGACAACTTGGGAGTGATATAATTACCTCAAACATGGCAACCCTAGTGGTGGAGCTTGTGGAGGTGATAATATATGGTAATTACCAGTTTCTAGGGCTGAACAATCTGGAAAGAATGTATTTAAGATAAAAGCATGAAAACATCCCCGGCAGCGATTTTACATGTACAGCGTGGTGTTTGCACTGTAAAGGAAGACAATGGCTGTAAACATTTAAGAAATGATAATGAGATAAATGCTGTATCCCTTCCGGAGAACACATGTATTTTTGTTCATAGATGTACAGTGTAACAGCCCTCACATGGAAAGATTTAACAATGGAAAGATTAAAACCTTTATCCCCAGAAACCAAGTAAATAAAATGACTGTCTAGACACTTCTAATTAGGTTTTGATTGTAATTAAAATTTTATCGTTATTTCAATAGTTCATTCTGTTCACTTGAGGGGACTGTAAAATCATTCATGTTTATTTCAGCCCAAAAATAAGTGTCTACACCATTTATAAGTCTGTCTAGAGTAATATTAAATAATCTTTTTTCTTACTTATTTAAGTATCTCCAGATGATCCAACTGACATAAATTGAAGGTAAATGAAAGATTTTTCTATCAATTAAGCCCTGAAATTCTGTTAACGTCTTTGTGGCAAGACGTAACTGTCAATTCTTTGTCCCATTAACACAAACCTTCACAGGGGAAACACAACTCTCAGACTGAACTCTCCGCGAGCATCAAGGGAACTCTGGTTTTCAAAAGGTATTCATTCAGTCGGAGCTCTTTGACGAAAGGCCTGTGATACAGTGGATCTGCTTTGGTCGTTGTCTCCTGACGGACATTTTGGCAGCAGATGACGGCTCCTCAGTTCGAGACGAGGAGACCAAAAGACTGTAGCTCTCTGTTAGCAAACAATGGGCAGGTTTCTGTTTCAGCAAAGTGAAAGAGCAGAGTGAGAAAGGTGATCTTCATGTCCCAGAACACACTCGCAGAAATGAAAAATCTGATGGGGCGAATCCAGTTTTCCACCCTAAGATTAGAGACATTTAATATTGCAATATATAATGTATAAACATGTGTGTCATCTGGTGGTTCACTTGGACGATCGCCTACATATTGTAGAACCTGGTTCAGACTAAATGAGATCAGGTGGGTGAGATTAAGATATCAATTTACAGCATTTATCTTTATGTTTCTCGTTTTTCAGGTTTGCTGACACTCGGATATTTAAAAGCCTATTGGGTCTATTAAAATAAACTTTGCCTTGCAAGCATCACTGTCATAGCTACAACAGTGTAACTAATTTCCAACATCTCTAAACCCAGAGTGATGGAAGGACTCGGGGAATAGGAGATGTTAACAGTGGGCGGGCCCTCCTGTTGTAGGAAACTCCGGTGAGGGGTGTTCGCCATATGCTCGCCGGGTTCCGAGGGAAAAGGGCTCGGAGGATAAAAGTGAGCGCAGCAGCGACGGCCCTCCATCAGTGTGTTCAAAGCCTCCATATGAAAATGACTGTGTACAAGACTTCTACTGAGGCCAAATTTAGATCAAAGGAAACCCCAGGCAGGAGGGGAATAGAGGGAGGGGGGCGGGGTTGGTTTGGGCAGACAGGGAGTTGTGCATGAAATGGAAGTTTGTGCAATGTGATGAGCAAATCTGTGTGTGCATGGGAATGTTAATAATAATAAGTGAGGAAATTTGTCAATTTATTTCCCCCCCTTACTCTGAGGATGTCAATACCAAATTGGAGCTGTTTACTTGTGATGTGACTGGATGAAATGAAGTTGTGTTTTTTCCAGGTCACCAAACTGGCAGTTTTACTGTACACACTCTGTACAGGATTGAATTCAGACATGGGACATGTAGGGGATGCAAATTAGCTTTTGATGTTTGAGTTACAGTTATTTGTTTCTTAAATTTCTCTCTTGCAGCAGAAAGAAATCTACCCATCTATGTTAGCTAGCGGTCTCTCCAATATCTACTGTACATGCAGTTATGATTGTAACTTTGTGATTAATTTGATCTCTTTAAAAAAAGTTGTCTTCACGTTTCTGAACTGCACTTCCCAGAGATCAACTGTCATTCAAACAGAGTGGTAAACTAGGAAAAGGTTGGTGTTGGTCTATATTTTTCTTACTGTCAACAAATCACATGAAAAGCACAAAACTAACAACATGTTAGCCAATCTCTGATTTATTTTCCGACTTCCCCTGGCAATGATTCTTACAGACTAGGGTATAGGTTAGGAACGATAGGTACATGTCCCTGCCAAAATTTTGGGAGGACAGAATTGTCCCTACCTATGTGAACAAACTCGTTCGCATCATCTTTGATCTGTCCTTAGTCAACCAATTTTTATGGAGTTTACACTGAACGTAGAAGCATCATGAAGTTCCCAGAAGAGGCCCAAAGTCCTAGTAAATGCTGCTTTTGAGAAAATGTTACTTCAACAAGAGTAAATTGTGCATTTGTTGGGGATTATTTTCAGCCTTGGATTAATATATTAATATATAATTCATCCACTATTTAGTGTTTCTCACTACCTGCCCTCCATAAACAGAACTACCAAAAACTGGATGCTTAAAACAGCCACTATTAATGCATTCTTGAACTAACTGTGCGCTTAATAAGTATACTGTCATTTAAAGATATAAAGCAGAACAGTGAAAATGTATTTATATAAAAGTGTTAGAGTTCTGCTTTAGAATGACTATAAATCACAGTCTTAAAGTTCCTGATCTTACTGGTGGAACAAACACTAACACTGATATATTAGAGGCTCAGCCGGCTCCACTTCTCTCATCTTTCTTCCATCTCTTCACCTCCTTTCCTTAATCTCACTCACCCTCCTCCTCCTCCTTCTCTTCGCTCCTCCCTCCTCTCCTCCTTGCTTCCTGCCTCTCCAGAGAGGAGGTCACATGCTGTAGACCTGCTCTGTGCCATCTGGCTGACTTCCTGTCATCCTTACCCCAGGAGAGAGAGACTCTGCAGGGTATACGACTGGAGAAACCCCCCCTTCTCTTCCACCTCCTCCTCCTGCCTCCTCCAGGCCTCCGCACACCTGAGCAGAAAGGGTGAGAAAAACACATAGGGAGAAAAACAGAAGGAGGAGAAAAGAGTGGGAGAGAGCAAGACAAAGATTACAGTGGGGGAGAAAGAGATAAGGGCAGAAAACACAGAGGGAGAAAGGGAGGAAAATTAGCAAAACATGCGAGCAAAAAAAAATGCAACTCTGAAGAAAAAAATAATCAAGTAGGATTTTAAACTATGTGGTTTAGGAGGGAAAGAACAAGCTGGTGCCATAATAATGACCAATCAGATTATCACCACAACCAAAATGCTGAGAGGCAGTTTCAATGTTATTATATGTGTTTGAAAATCAAAATGAACGGAAAGAGCAGGCCCTGCACTCTTTCCTTTAATCAGAGAGGATAATGCATATTAAGTTCTGATTTTTTTTGTTGCTCGACATTAACCATGAAAAGTCAGAAACATCATTAGTGAAATTGTGGTTGAATTTCCAGCGAGGTCCATCATGAAAGCATAGCCCACTTTGCTTTTCACCTTCCTCTCACACATCTCTGTCTAACTCAAGAACATTAGAATTGGTTGAAAGTGCATACATGCCAGATTAATCTTAATGTCCCACCCATGGTCTTGCATATTCATATAAATATAACATGACTGCCGCTCACATCTGAATTTATTGGTTTTCCTCCTCCGCAAATTAGGGGGCCTCCAATTGATGAATATTTTAGCACATGTGCACTCTGCGGGACATTTATCATCGGCTTTGCTATTATAAACAGAATAAATGAGCAGTCGAAGTAGGCTGCTGCTACAGTGTGCCGTACACAGACACGCCGCCCCTCTGCGCTCTCCTGCTTTAGCCTTCCTTCACAACTGCTGCTGCTGCGTCTTAATTCTGCAAAATGGCTTCCTCTTGGCTTCTCCCTCACGTTACACAACACCTCCCACCACATAGGGGTAAAAGTTTACCGTAATGTTGTATGTTGCACATTTGTCCATAAACAGTGACTATGAAGATCATGACAGAAAGGTCTTGGCATCTAATCTGTAATACCCAAAGCAGAGCTGCAGTCAAGACAACCTTAGTTGAATCTATGTTAAGTGAAGCCCTAAGGGGGTCGAGACAGAGGTTAATTGGATATACTAAAATTATGGTATTTCATTACAGATATTAAGTTTTGGAGGTTAGCCTAATAAAAGGATGAAAATGTTAGAATAAAGGTATTGCTTAACTGATTTTTTCCTTGGTGCTGAGCAAATCACTGCCTTCTGCAAGATGCCCTAAAGATCATCTGTCAATCAAATAGTTTGCATGATGTTCATATTGTTCGCATTGCATATCTGAGTTTTCCACAGAAGTTTATACCTCCTGGTGAGTAGACCAGCAAATATTAAAGAGATAGTTTGCATTGTTTGAAGAGGGGTTGTATGAGGCTTTATCAAAGCATTACCTACAGTAGATGGTGGTTGGCATGCCCCCAGTTTGGAAAAGCTTGTGGAGCTACTGGCATGGAAGATAAGCTATTTACTGCTGCGAACGAAGACTTAAAAAAGGCCCACCTTTAAAAAAAATCAACATCAGTTTAAGTGTATACTATATTTAGACAATTTTCACTACTTTACCTTGCCATCAGACAGCCTCTTTCTTGGCCTCCAGTTTTCACAGATGTTTCCACTCTCTCTGTTTTTGCTGTTTAGTCTCCCTCTGCAAAAGTTCTTCTTCTGTATACCCCAGCTCATGAAGGTATCCTCGTTTCCACAATGAATGTCATTTCATCGTTGCAAAACAGTTGACTTGCAGCATAATACAGGAATATGGTAGTTTTACTGTTGAGAAAATGTAATACCAAGGAAAAGGCTGTCTGATGCAAAGTAAAGCAGTGAAAATATTCTAAATACAGCAAATTTTCAGTTTTTGGGTGGCTAAAGTATGTTTTGTAGCTGCCCTTGTCCACAGCAGTACACTGCTTCCGTACTTCCTACCTGCTTCTTCAAACTGGGGGCGTGCCGATTGCCATCTACTGTAGCTAAGATACTGAGTATGGATAAGTACCTCATACAACCCCAAACTTTTCCCTTAGGGTTTTCTATCTAAGGTCAACATAATTCTACTTTGAAAAACCCAGTCTAATTTCAGAATCTGAAAACCCTGCCTTAAAAAGGCCTTGATGTGTTTCCTGTCCCTGATGGTCCATTCAAAATAACTGGGAACTGGGAAACGTTCTCAGTAAATGTTTGACTTGTTCAGAGTCCTGAAATCACACCAGTCATGTTGGCCAACAAAATAATGAAACAGAAAGCCAAATCGAAAATGAGACCACAACTGCCCCGCTTTGATGTTCTCTTCCCCTCTTTCCCCTCTTCATCTCAGCCATCCACTGCTGGGTAAAAGTGCAGTTGGACGCCCTTTAGCACTTCCTTTTCGCCTCATGTGACCAAAGAGGGCTGCTGGGATTCTTTCAGATGGACGCCAAACCACCTTAGGCAGCATCGAACCAACGCTGAAGCCCACTGATCTGACACTGCAGAACCAGGCATTGTTTCAAATGCTCTCATTCACAGTCCCAGCCATTGGCAGACACTGTGAAATGGGTGAAATCCCAGCTTGGTGAAGCTGGCACAGAAACCCAGCATCCTGGATCCCTTCCACTTCAGAGAGCTCTGCCACATGCTAACTGTCATCCATGAGGCACTGCTAGCCCAAAGGGGGGTCTGGCAGAATGGGTGGGGGTGTGAGGGAGAATGGGGGAGTAAAGGGGGGTGGTATAAACATTGGGAGATACCCTTCACATACAAACATGGAAGACAGCATGGACTCCTTGGAGATACAGCACCAGAGGCCATCAGAGGTGATTATTATTTATGCAGACACTATTCTGAGTTGAGCTTCATATTCTCCAGCTTGTCTCACTCACCTGGCATCTGCCCAGTGTGAACCATCCCTGGGATCCACAGCAATGATGAGCCCCCCCTACCTCACACACACAAACCTCCTTGTCCTCATTGCTGTCTACGCCTGGTAGATCCCCTGGCATGTTCGCTCCTCCTTCATAAACACTAGCAGCTGCTTGGGCAATTAGCCATTAGCTCTTTACTTTTTACTATAATACCCGGTCCTCAGAAATCTCCACAATTAGCTCCTTAATTGCTTCTAAACAACCCAGGCGTAACCGATAAATAGAAGAAGGCGGTAGGTAGTTAGGAGAAGAGACAGGCTTCTGGGAAAGAATCAAGCTAGCTCGGAGAGTCCGGGCTAAACTGTTCTTCCTCTCGCCTCCCTGTGCAGCCATTGGCAATTTTTTTTTTCTGCCGTGACACGGCTTGGAAAGGCTTGCAGGGGGAGGAATCACAGAGCGGGTAAAAACACAAGGCAGCAGAGGGCTGATGCCTCATATTCAAATTGAAGCTGACACATCCATGCCCTTTATTCTGTGGTCTAACTATCACTTCTGAGAAATGCTAACATTCAGTGTGACAGAGGGTGTTACGGTGACTTTTAGACGGGCGGGAGATGGCGCCCCCCAGGCATGGATTTGCGTGGCAGCGTTATATGACACAGCCCGCTTGACAGAGCAATGGGGATACCCCCAAGATTGGCTGAATGCATTAAAGGAAGGCATGAAACGTAGCTAACTGTTGATTAAATCGTTGTTACATCCATACTGGCGGTTCCAGTTAACCTGTTTAACATTGACAACAGCTACGCCACTAACATGACAACGGCCTGTGGGCCTGAATGTGCTGTTTGTTGTGTACGGCATCACAATAGACATCTGTATCTAAGGAAAGAAATGGGTTAATAAAGTAAATAATTATATAAATTATTTGATTAGTCCAAAAAAGAAAAGATAATCAATACCACCAGCAAAAATGAAAATATTGTGGCTTCTCAAATGTGAGAAATTGCTGCTTTTCTCTGTATTTTATTTTATTTTTTACTTTTTATAATTTGAGTAATCATTTGATAATTTCAATATGCATTTGCTCCAGAATTCAAGGTCAGGGTGGGAAAACTGATGATGAAATAGCATTTAACAATGCACTAGAACTGGACAATTGTACGCCATTATTTCATTCTGTCAGCAACAGTATTGACATTATTTCAAGTTTTGTGTTTTTGTCTGTACTTGATTCTGTTGGTTGTTTAACTGTTTGGTGAATGTCTGAGTTATGTTCTTTCTTTTTTTCTATAATAAAAACATTCACACATTTATATCAACTTGGAGTATCTGGGGCACCTGAATGTTCTTCTTCAGAAGCTTTTTTTTCACTAGGTGAGAATGAGTTTGCCCGAAAGATGACACATGTTGCAGTTTCCCCTTAACAACCATGCATTTATCGTTAGCGATGGCTAAATATCTGCTGATGTTTTGATGAAACAAGAAAAATACTTTAACTAGAGAAGTGGAGGCCCTGACTATGGGTCGTCTGTTCGTAACAGTTTCTGGCGTTGTATCAAAGAAAGACAGCTGATTGGCTTCCCCAATTCTCTATATTGATAAACTGCTTCCAAATGAAAACAATCAAAGCAGAATCAAGTATAATCAAGCATAGTAATTCACTGCAGCTTGTGTGTGTGTGTGTGTGTGTGTGTGTGTCTATTGCAAAAAAAAAATCAGCAGCACCTCTGTAAAACATTTTCTACGCAAATCTCCCTGCATCCAGTCTACTCTGACTTTACTTACTGTATCTCAATTTCTCTTTCTCTCTTTCTGTCACACACATACGCACGCATGCACACACACACACACACACACACACACACACACACACACACACACACACACACAATACCAAGGAGGTATACAAGCACCATCTAGTGCTTTATTCTGGAAATTGCTCTGCAGAATGTCAGAAATGTGTCTTCAGTTCTTTTTCATTTATAATTTTGTTCTTAATTTAATCAACTTTAACATCCCAGAATTCTTAATGCAGAGATCTGCCTGTATATTTTTACATCACATAATGCGTAAGATAAAAACCCATCACATTCAGCAAATCTGCATCAATGCAAAACAGTATAAAACACACAATAACCGACTCATTAAGTTCTTTACTTGCTCTTCCTGTCCACCCTGACCTTTGACCTCTGAGGTGAAATACATGCATATATTTCATAAGGTAAGGGCAATAAACACACTTAATGCCTTATAGCATCATCTACATATGACTTAAAAATCATTAAAATTTCCATCAATCTCTTATCAAAAAATTGGTTTCCTTTCAGATTTTTTTAATACTTTATACTTGATCAAAGGAGTCATGTGTTGAGTGGAAACTGAACTGTGTGTGTGTGTGTGTGTGTGTGTGTGTGTGTGTGTGCCTGCATGACATAATAAAATATGAGTGCAACATGAGTCATATTCCTCCTTTCCTCAGCTTTCACAGATAAGAGGATGATGACGGTGGAAACATGGAGTAGTTTCAAAAACACAAAGACTTCTGGAATCATTGACTCACATGTCACTCACCTGTTACCACTGAAGCAATTATTCCTGTCTAAGATGTGAAGCCACAATTTTTAAAGTTCACGCAAAAAAATGCCAAAAATAGTTTAAAGGAATGGTATTAGGAAGGTTTAGCCGAGTCCCAAACAGATTCCAAGACTCTTTTGATTGTGACTAAAGACCAAAAAAGGTAATAAAAACAGTTAAAGGGTTTTTGTCTAAAGCAAAACTTGAAGTTTCTTCAGCAGAATTACCACCATATACTGTATGTATGTAATGACAGAAAACAATGCTTCAAATGTGTATGTTGCTGCAAAGAAGCTACGAATTCTAAAATGTGGGTGCTTCACACACATCTTCAACCAGAAGATCTACACAGTCAGCACAGTTTTGAGATGATTTGGTCAACCCACTTCAGTAACCAACCAAATGTATCCCCTTCACTGGCCAAGAAAGGGTTTTTGCAGAATATTATGTCACTGGGAAGTTGACCTTTGACGTTCTGAATATTTAATATCATTACTTGACCATTTTATCCAATTAGAAAGAGCAAATACAAAAGCAACTACACTTTCACACTTTCTGTAGTACTGGAGACAAAACAACTTCATTGGACTGAGTAAAGATAAAATATATAAATAATAAAGATTTTTTAGGGTGGAAAAGTCACAATGACCCCCACCAACAGCCAAAATCAAGACAAATCCAGGTTAAATTAAAAAACAAGAAAAATATTCTGGAGACAGAGACTGTTTTTAAAACACTCTTTAAACACTGAAACAGAAGATAAGCTGCTGACCAGACCAAGCCTCACTGAGATACCTACCCTAAGTGCATCGTATCAATCGTTTCTCTGACCTTTGATCTTAAGGCTCTAAAGTTATCACTTCAGATTGGTTATGAAAGTATTTTCGCCTTAATGCACCTCAGCGAGCCGCAGTCAAGATGCTGACATTTGACTAACTCTAGTGACTTAAGTTTAAAATCCTTCTCCACTCAGTAATGTGCTGTTGTTTGACCTTCACTGTGCAGAATGATGTATATGCACAGTTTGATGCTACAAGGATGCTTTCACATTCGTCTGCTGAAACAGGAAAGTTTCTCTGTGCTCAGCTTAAATCTGATTTTAAGACATGTGCGTACAAGAATGATCTGTGACATCAAAAATTTTGGAAGCTAGTTTAAAGCCAATGATGGTCATATGTGCAGCTTACACAAGTGTGATGTGGAAACTCAAAGTGTCTGCTCATTTTCTGAGAATGGACTTTTGACTGAAGAAGGGGACATCTTGTTTCCAGACGTTAAACTTTGATTAAAATTTTTTGGCATATTTGTGTATTCAGCATTTTTCAATCAGGAAGAAAAGGGAGATGTATTTTCTTTTTTTTCCTTATTTATATTTTTTGTTGAACAACCATATCGGACACAAATTAAATGAAAAAGGCTGATTCTTTTGGATTAGGAAAGCGGATATTATGTTCTGGTATTCTGCATATTTGAATGACTGCGAACAAGATGGGACATCAAGGTAAATTAAAAAAATGCTAATTAAATTCTTATGCTTGCATTCCAGATTTTTCCATAGAGACTGAATATTTTCTTGCTTGTAGTCTTGGTTTATCGGCTAAATTCAAATGTTTGTACAAAAATACAAAACATCAGACATTTTTGGGGATATAAAGTTGTGGACTTGTTGCCATCAACGTTCCCAGTATTCACCTTTATCATTTAAAAAAATACTATATTATATCATTGAGTAAACTCATATCCTCACATTGGCAATAAGAAGTTGACAAAGGTACAGCAAAAACCGATCCTAACAGTCTGATATTCATAGAGGGAAACCAGTTACAGACACAGTAACAGCGTGGTAACCTCAACAGACCATTTTTGCCAAACACCATGTAATATGAATTGTGCCTACAAATTTGTTTGAGTCCTATAATAAACATTTATGAAAAGTACAATTGATTTATTTGACAATATGCATGCAAGCCACACAAACAACAAACCTTCACAACAAGGCCTCGGCAAACAAACAAGCTTCAGGCCCAATGAAGCCTGCACAATTACAGGCTAAACATATGGGTAGACCTACTTAGTAGTGCCCCTCTGTCTGCCATAATATTTACTGTACAGCTTGCAACCAGCCATGAGTAATACAGATTTAATGTCTGTCTTTCATAAAAATCCTAAATAAAGAACCAAGTTTGGGAGCCTCTGCTGCTCCTGTTTTCTTGAAACTCACTTTGAAATTGAAGAACTGTAATGATAATTACTTTTTCAGAGCAGTGATAATGTTGCCAGAAACAACATGTTGAGACACATTTTATTTTAATGTTTACTGCATGTGGTTCTGTAATCCAAAGTACTGGGACAAAACTGAAGTCCAGGCACTGTCAGGGGTCCTTGAAGAGGTTTCAGGGGATCCCAGCATTATCAGTTCTCCAAGATAAACAGCACACTGATATAATATGTTAGAATTACTTCACTGTTTCTCACTTAATCTGGTGTAAATTAAACCATTAATATTCAGGTGTAAGAAATGTCTGGATCTTTTACTTCAGTGAGCAACATAAGTTCAAAATACTCCAAAGTCCTGTATTACTTTTTAATTAATTAAAAGTTCACAAGTATAAACAACAAACTGTAATCTATTTAAAATATAAACGTATTCATTGTGGAGGCAAAATAGGCGCTGTCAGGGCTCATTATAAGTTATTAACCCTATAAAGCCAAGTGTATCATATTTGATACATAACTTTTTGAGACCTCTACAACATCAGTGTGGTATTTTTTTCCTGAAAAACTTGATGAATACATGAATTGATGATTAAAAAAACTGAGCAACAAATTTCACAAAAATACCAGATGTAACAAAAATGATTTGCTGGTTCCACTGGTGGACCTGTCATTGCTGCGTGAAAACTTCATATCAGCAGATGTATGATGTTGTTTTATATGGAAAAAAATATTTTGTATGTTTGAGGAAAATGTTAAAAGGAAAGTCAAAGTTTTATTTGGTTAAAAATATTAGGTTTTATGTGATTATGTGAGTTCAAGAAAAGCAAATTGTGAGCAACAAATTGCACAAAAAGACCTGATGTATCAAATATGATCCATATTAAATTCATATATGAAAATTTATATTGAATTTAAAAAAATGTTAGCCGGTTCAACAAACACTCCAGTTTTGAAAATTTAGAATTTTCTGGCAATTATTTCACGGTTCAGGCTTTATAGGGTTAAACTGGTTATTATTAGGCTAAACATTAAATACATTCAGTAATGTAGAGCTACCCATTTTATGTACTTACTATTAAATGTTTGTTTAATTTACTGAAAGAATTCATTGTATTTTACATGCTAATAAAGCTTTTTTTTTTCTTAAATGTAATATTAAATGATCTGTAAGTAAATAGGCAGAGGCTATAGCTGCCAGATAATTGCAGTGGAATCAAAAGTGTTACAAGCCTACAGTGATTCCTTTAAAATGCAGTTAAGTTGGGGTATTAAGTAGCATAAAAGTAAAATATTTCAGTGAAGCACATGTATCTCAGAATTGTACATACAGTAAGTACTGAGCTAGGTTACTTAGCTAAGTAGGACTAATTTCCACCACTATAAAGAGTTTTTCGGCAAATAGTTGCTACTATTTTGGCACTACTGAAAGCCACGGAACATGATAGTAAATATGCTGATACGAATATATGTGTACAGACTTGAAAACAGTTCAATAAATCTTGTACCTGCCTCTCAAAACCAGTTGTTGTGCCGTTGAACGAACTTCGCCAACCAAAAGAGAAAACTGCCCGGCATCCGTACTTCGATGACGTCACAGCTAATCATGGCGGCTTGTTTGGAATGAACGAGCAAAAGGCAGTCACGAAAACATAAAGAAATAAAGTAACAGCCTCTGTTTTCCAAGCCACGAAGCATCCGCGAAGCAGTTAAAACAATAATGTCGAGCGGAAGTCGCGCTGTTGTTGCTGTTTCAGTGAAGGATGACAGAGCCGAGGACACATGTTGCTGCTGCAGAGTTCACTGAGCTGTGGAGCAGTGTGTCCACACTCAGACACAACAAAGTACAGGACAAGAAAACGCCCGGTACAACAACATCAACAACTTCAGCCATGTGTAACGGTGAGGCTGCGGATCTGTTTAGGTAGATAGCGATCTGCTGCTCGGTACGATTAGCTAAACTGCTGAGTTAAAAACATCCATCCCTGTGTGCACACGGGGAGGAGTGGCAGGCAGCGACGGCCATTAGGCGACCAAACACAATATGTGGGAGCGACAACATGCCAGCTGACTTTATTACTTTAACTAATATCACTATACATGCTGATATGTTTTTAGAAACCACATGTATCCATTAATTATTAATAATGTTGTTCCAGGTGTGGGATCATTGAAACACAACAATCCCTGATCAGTCTACTTAAATGTATAGCATTAAGTGGATAAATCTGATTCATTTAGATAAATTACTGATTAGTTTTCTGATTAAACAGTTGATCAGTTAACTATCAACAAGTAGTGAAAAATCACTTTCACAGTTTCACAAATGTCAAGATATTCAGTTTATTAAGAAACAAAACAGAAAAAACTTTTTTTAAAATCCACATTTTGTACACTCAAAACCATTTTTTACATGAAAAGGCATGAAAAATAGCACACTTCAATCAATCGATTATCAAAATAGTTGAGCTCTACTTGGCACATGTTTTGAAATTTAATTTTGCCACCAAAGTTACAAATCATATTAGATGTTATTATGATTTGTGTTCGTAATGCATGTTTTTTTAGGAGTGTAAACCTACTATTTAAATTTTGCCCCAATTCCTGTGTATACTAAAGCTATAAAAAGCTGATATTTTGTGCTGTTCCTATGTTTCTCCTAGATCTGTGTTCGTGTCAGCATGACACGAGAAGAATACATACTGTATATACTGGCCCAACCATAATGTTAAGTTAAAGGCACATAACTAACTGTAATCAGAGCAAATGAACTGTGATGTTTTCATTTAGTTGATATAACACTTGGTATCTGTTTGATCCACAGATCTGCAGAGTCCTCAGCGCAGAGGCTGCAGCAGATACCCCGGCTTGAATAATGGGGATTCTCCAGGTGATGTGGAACCATCACAGGACATCTTCTGGGATTCCACATCGCCCACAGCAGATACAGGTAAATGACACAGATACTCAACACGGAAACCACATTTTATTTTCATATGCTGTTATTTATACAGGCTGCCACATCTAAGTTACTATATTAACAACAACAAGCTCACCTGCTGAACATGTTTTTTGCTGTTTTAGTGTTTGGATGGAAACAATTACATACAACTACCTGTTGTGTTACCATGCAGAAACTTGTCGGTCATAAATGCCTTTCAGAAAGAAATTTAAAGTAAAAAAGTCCTACTCTGTGTTTGACTGAAAACTATTTATCATATTACATCTTTGGTCACATTTGTCATGTGTATTTTACATTTTTTATGACTTTTTGAAGTATAATAAGTATTTGTTTTCTGCTTTCAGGGCTGGGGCTCAGGAACACTAGAGTAGTGGAAATATCAGATATTGTAAACCGTATTGCTCCAAAGGTCAGTTGTTTCTCATTTTCTTAGTGCTGTCACTCAGTTTGGTGTGCTGTACTCAGGTTTTAGGTTAGTTTGGTGGATATTTTTAAAACAAATCTTATACTTTGTGCTTATGTCTTACACAGGATGTGAAACTGAAGAGGACTGAATCTCCTCTGCTGCAGTGGATAGGTGACAGCGCCGTCCCTTGCACACCGGATGTTCCAAAGCCAAGATTCAAGAAGAGGTCCTCTCGGTGCGTAATCACTTTATTTACCCAGATACTCACTGACTATGGACTTGTGGTTTTATCCCAGACATTAACAAACACTATTTGCAAGCACTTAAGTTAATTTTAACCTTTAGCACTTGATTTTTTTAAATTAGTACCTGTAGTTTCTGTCTTTTTAAAAATGATTTTCCTTGCTTCCTCTTTGCAGGCAGAGCAGTGTGGAGGACCTCATGAAACTGGCCAGGCAGTTTGACGAGAATATGCAGCAAGACAGGGAGACTTCGAAACAGCTTAACACTGTCAACAATAACCTCAATGAATGTGTAAACACTTCTAAAATAAAACTGCCAGAGACATCATCCCCTAGCAATGTGAAGGACCTGAAGTGTCCATCCTCAGCGGATAAGGTGGAGGCAGAGCTGCACGCCCTGTTTGACTGCTCCACTCAGAGGTTCAGCGGCCGGCTCAGCCAGGGCTCCTCAGCTTCTGCCCATTCACAGGAAATAAAACACCAACCTCTGACTTCAACTTCAGCTGAACCCCGACAACCAGAGCTCAAGTCAGCTGACAGGTCTGGCACAGCTGCACGTCCTGATGAAGACAGAGGCTCTTGTGGTTTTAGTGCAAACAATTGTGACGACTTTGATGACGACTGGGAGAATGATGACCTACTTAATGACTCTGTTTTGCTGGCGATGACCCAGAATCCTGACCAGCAGCATGACACCAACGTTAAAACCACCATGCAGTCTAACAGTAAGACAAACACTATCAAGTCCACCTCTGTTTGCAAGCCCACTGCAAGCACAAACTCTGCACATCAGCCATCAAACCTGCACTCAAAGACAAGCTGCAGTGCACTCCAGGAATTGTGTCCCAAGCCAAAGACTAGCAACCGAAGCACTTTCAAGTTACAGCCCAACCCTCACTTTCAGCCCAAGACGGCTGCCAAGGTGATTTCCAAGACCAGCTTCACTGTTATACAGCCACAATCCAAGTTGTCTGACCAGAAATCTGCCACCACAAAGACACTGTCTATTCCTATTCCTGACAAGAACACTAATGATGAGAAGGGGACTGATGTAGCTGCAGAGTCTGTTAAAGGCATTTCAGACAGCTTATGGGATGATGGGGACGATGACGAGCTGCTCTACCAGGTATGTGACAGCGTCGAGAGGATCTCCAACAGTCAACCGCAGCTAGTGAGCCCCAACACCTGCCAAGAAAAACAAGATATCACTGGAGATGGACAGCGAAAAACCCCTGCGCCTCTGCCAATCGACACGTCCCGATTCACGATCGCTGGTGCCAGCGCTAATAGACAGTCGCCATGTGCTTTTGTCCGTTCTAACTCATTACCGGAGACTAGCAGTGGAACTTTGAACTACCAAGGATGGAATATTCCCATGAATGGTGCCAGCAACAAATCACAGATGTCTCACAGCCTCCCAGGAAGCCATGTGAGTCTGGGCACATTCAACCAGTGCAAGGATTCCTCTGGAACTTTCCAGGCCGGGAATAGCAGTGTGGATGTGAAGCCGCATACAGTGACAGCCCGGGCACCGCAGAACTCCAAGTCCCATCACACAGCCTTCAAGAGAAATGTGTCTGACTCAGCAGCTATATGCAACAAAGGTAAGCTGTCTTAAATATGATATTTGCCCCTGGGCTATATTGAAACCTGATGCATATATTAGAATACACAGGATTGCATGCATAATACACTTACTTTTCTTAAAAATGTAGGAAATTAATATATAAATACTAAGTGAAGTACATAATAACTACAGGTATATCCGTCAATGATAACATGCAGGGTTGTTACACTTTCCATTTCATCTCCTGTCCTCTGTACTTTGCTATAAGATTGGATATTGAAGTGAAAACTCTCAAGTAAAACAGATGTCACACGTTGTTCTAATAATCATTGACAGTTCAGTGCATGTGCACATGAACAGTTCTTCCCCAAAGCAAGCAAACATAGTGCAATGGCTTTAATTTGGGATGCTGTCAAGAGTCCAAACCAAAGCTTCATTGCCAACGAATAGCAGACTGATTTTCTTCGAGACATGGACGGAGTTTTGTTCTCGCAAATGGGCTTCACCATGGGTGCCCACTGGTCCTAGTTATGTTAGCTAAATTTTTATGTTATCAAATTAAAACTAATTTGTTCGACGTCATGGCAATGAAACACAAGTTCAGATTTATGGCCTTTTTTGTTCCAGGTCTTTGCAAATGTTTTAATTCTCAATGTTTCTTAGCAAATTGTAATCAGTGTTTCCATTTATGTTTCTCACATCCTTTTCTGCTTCCCAGTTTTTGTCACAAACCAGATGACGTTGAAGTGCTCTGCAGCTGAGATTGAGAGGAAGAAGCAGGAGGCCTTGGCGAGGAGGCGACAGCGAATGCAAAAAGCCCCAAAACCATAGAGGAGCTCTGTTCTGACTGAAGAAATATTAATATACTGCAATGAGTTTTTACAAAACTCTTCATTACATTCCAGTTCAGCCACTTTCTTTTCAAGAAGTTCCCGATGATAACATCTAAGATGATATCATGTTAGTGTTAATAGTTCAGTATTAAAGATTTATAACCGAAAGGACTTGGTGTCCATTAAAAAGAAGTGATTGTCTGTTGAAGAGCTGCTGGACGTTTATGAGAAGTGAGTTTTTTTGCACAGATAGATGCAAGTCATAATAGATAAGAGATTTTCTTGAGCTTTTACACATACTGACTGAATAAATAGTTTACATCTACTGAACTTGAAATACTTCTAAATGCTGAATAACACAATGTTCTGTTCAGCTGGCTGCACATATTTTGGATTTAAAAACTTCCTTTGCTGATGTTTGTCTTTGTTTAAAAGTAATAAATAATTTCATTCCTTCTCGAACTCTAATACTAACACACATTAAAACACTGACAGGCATTAAAACACAGTGTGCATGTTTTTGATTATGTGCCTGCAACTGCTCTTGATGCATACTTAAAATATTCATCAGT
This sequence comes from Centropristis striata, assembly GCF_030273125.1. Classification (NCBI taxonomy): domain Eukaryota; kingdom Metazoa; phylum Chordata; class Actinopteri; order Perciformes; family Serranidae; genus Centropristis; species Centropristis striata. The sequence goes on along the minus strand of NC_081536.1, from coordinate 21,722,855 downwards.
TTTCGTAACTTTGTAATCAAAAGAGCATTGCTTTAATCTAAGTAAACGAAGACAGCATCGTAATAACTTTTCTTTGGGGCCAAACTACAAATAAGAAAAGAACATGTCTATTATAGATAGCAGATTTTGTTCTGGGAATATTTTTTGTTTGTTTTCTTTTCCTCTACATTTTGCCTGTGTCACACTTTTCATTCATTTAGTTTTGCACAGAATTAAGTGTCATACTGTAAAAAGATGTTTGTGACCTCTTAGTGCCTTAGTATGCTGCAACAACTTGATTCCAGCCGCTGTGACTTCACAACAACATGATGGCAGTTCTTCTAATTATCTGTCATGATGTTTATGGTCTTTATGAACACTTGTACTGTTACCATTTTCTATTCTTTTGCTACTTGTCAAACCCAAAACAAAGGAATAAACATTAGAGACTGAATAAACTGCTCCAATCATACTTTGTGTGAAAATTTTAAAGGGATACTTCACCTGCAAAATGCAAAGCTACAGTACTGTGCAAAAGTCTAAGGCAGGTGTGAAAAAATGCCTAGAAGAATTGATGCTGGTTTGAAGGCAAAGGGTGTTCACACCAAATATTTACGTGATTTGAAATTTCTTCTGTTCACTCACTTTGCATTTTGCTAATTGATAAAAATGAATTAACATTTCTATTTTTGAAAGCATTATTTTTTACAGCACACCTGCGTAAGACTTGCACAGTACTGTATATCAAAACATGCGTTTCCAAACCCTTACACAATTAGAAGCGTTTGTAAAACCGATGTTATGATATAGTCTTGCTGTTAAATGTGAGTCCCACTGAAGACACTGTAAAGCTGTTTTTACAGGCTGAGTATCCATGAGTAAACTGAACCACATATAATATTAGATGAGTTCCCCTTAAAAAGACACTTTGTAGATCTCTTTTTGCTACATTATTGGCTCTACTTTTGAATCAAACAGCTGGTCAGGATTGTGAGTGCACACAGACCGTCTCCTCACTCCAGTTATTGGCACCCATTACTCTAACCTCTGTGTATTGCAGGACTGTTGACAGGTCGTGCAGATATGATGGGCCCATTTCGCAAACACTCAAATCTGTTTTCAACAAGTTGCTGCCTGAAAAGGAAGACCATTGTGGACGTGCAATAGCCTCAGTGTTGCACATATTATTGTTATTAGACATGAGGGATTATTTTAATATGAGGGCTAATTTGTCCTCTGGCCTCTTATCACTCCACTCACCTGCTGTACTGTGTGTGAGGGTAGTACAATGTTCCTCTTTGTAATCCCAAGAGAATTCCTCAGTGTTCCTCCCTCAGCCATTACATGACTGTGAGTTCCCAGGTGTGTGTGTGTGTGTGTGTGTGTGTGTGTGTGTGTGTGTGTGTGTGACGGGTGGTCTGCAGGTGTGTATATCTGAGTATTTAGCCCATTCTGAGCACGTAATAAGCCCCATCCTCCTCCCTGCCCTGTCTGTTTCTCCTCCCCACCCAGTCCGACTGTAAATCAGATGGCAGGGCAATTTGGCAACAGCATAAAGGCCCCTGGTTTTTATGACTATGATTATGGTTATGATGATGACTAGTATTTATTTCAACTATCTGATGAAACCCTTGGCTAAAGCTAACAGGTGTCGAGCAGGTACAATATCGTGCTCGCTGAAGGATCCCTGTAATGTCGCCACAGAGAGCGAAATATCGTCCACCAAACAGAAGAATGGGCTGTTTCAGCGCCCACTCGTTACGCCGTACATGAAGCAATTTCTGATTATTGGATGGGAGTGGAGCGTCACAACGTCCTCTTTGTAGAGAAAGAATGATTTATGGCTGTTAGTCAGGCATAAGGCAGTAATTGCCGCAGTGACGATTATGTTACCATGGCACCTGTTTAAACTGTCTATTTTTATGTGAATGTTTGCATTTTTGGAAGAGGGGAATTTGCAGCTTGAAACTGATGTGTGGAGACATTAATTGAAGTTGGGAAAGGGTCCGGGATAGTGTGGTAACAATTTAGTGGGAAAAGGAGAGCGCGTGATGGACAGGTTTGTGTTGTGTTATCTGATATGTTAGGGAAAGTTTGCAAAGAACCAAAACAATCTGGAATATTTTCTTGAGCACATGAGACAGAAGCACTCTATTCACCAAGTATGGGAAAAATAAGATGAAATATGTGCTAATAATTTTGAAATAACTATCTGTACATTGCTTTATTCTGTAAAAAAAATGATTCAGACAATATATGCTAACATACAATGCAAGATAGTAGTTCAAGCTCGATGATACACTTATCCATACATGTAACTCTTCATGTACACATTTAGCACTCAGTAATAATGATTAGAGATTTCACACTGGAGGCGTGACAGCTGACAGGCTGTTGCTCTCTGCCGAACCTGACCTCTGAACTCTCCTGTGTAGGTGTTTAAGTGAAAAGAAGATTTCTCCTTCATGGATCAAAACAATATATTTGTTGAAACCCTGGAGTATGACAGGTTCAGGACTACACCGATGAAGGATATGGAGGAAAAAAATGAATTCACATTTGCTCTGGATGGGTGAATTAAATGAGTTATGGTCTTCTCTGCTTCAAAAACTGCTGTGAAGGTTCCTTTAAGTGTGCCTGACACGTACCTCCAGGAATGTATTCGAAGGTGAAGCCCAGACTTTTGATTCGTTGAATAGAGATGACCTACCACTCAGGCATAATCTATCAGGTCAGGTCAAGGGATGCGTTCCAATAATCAGAGTACCAGAATGCATGTATAGTATGCTAAAAATAGCAGGACGTTCAACTACGTCCAGTTGCTTTTTGCATTATATGACCCACAATCCTCTGCACAGCGTATATGAGAGAGAGGGTCAAAGTTCAAGATGCAATATTATGACAAAGAGCGTTTTCCCTATTGTATTCATATTGCATGCAACATACTTTGTAAGGGCAGCTAAAGTATGTACGAGAATTAAAAAGAAAAACTGAACATTTTGAATGCAGCAATTGTCTAAATTATAAAAGTCCTACATTGTTCCTGTCCTAAAATACAACCATACTGGAGCGTTTACTTAATTGGTGCCCTTAGGCTGGCAGGAGATCAACAAGTCCTCATGCTTTAAAGTAACAGTCGCTGTTTTTAACATTTCGTAAACGTTGTAGAACAGTCGCTGTTTCCTCATGTCAAGGCTACATAAGTACTTCCCTAAGGTTAGGGCAAAAAACATCATGGTAAGCCATTATAGCAAAACAATGTATGGGCCATCTTTTTTTAAAGTGGTGGTTATTGTTGAAAATAGCAAATTAATGCAAGGAATTGTTGGTAGTGGGGCAGAAGAAACCGGAAGCGAAGTAGTTACGTTAATGATGTGCGCACAAACTTTGGTCTCCTATTAATGACTACTGAACTAATAGGAGCAAAGGAAAAGTGGATTGTAAAATACTTGGATCACAAGAGTGCTTCAGTGCTGATTTGTGAGATCCACTACCCATAAATGCAGAAGAAAAACAGGAAAATCATACTGGATTTGCTCTTACTTGTATTTTGTAATCTAAATGTCATTAGGTTGAATGACTACAATAATCTGAGCAAGTAAAGTTCAATTTAATTTAGTTTCTTTGTCACTTAACTGCTTAAAGTAGAGGCATGTAATGTGAAGAGAAAGCTGTTCAAGCATCCAGTTTTTTCCCACTCCTTAAAATCTTGTAATCTTACTGTAGAAATCTGAGGTGATACTGTTTTAGGAACCAGAGCTGGAAGACTATTCCCCCTGTTCCTCTCCCTGCCGGTTTTTCTCCACTCATCCCAGTATGGGGTTGAAGTGGCGGAAGTGAGTAATGACACCTGGAGGCGCACTGGTGTGCTGGATTACAGATGCATTTGCAGTAGATTAATATGAGCCAAAATTTTCCAAGGGCACCCACTGTTTCCGCAAAACAGACTCCAAGAACAGCAAACATACATTAACCGTCTTTAGAAATACGACCTGAGGTAGCTATTGCCTCCTTAAACCAGAGTGCACAGCAGCCATTGGAGATAGCATCTCTAATCGCTTTCCCATGCTGTGAGGCCACGCTGCAGAAAGGCTAAACACTGTTATCATAGCTCACAGATTACCTCCCAATGTACGACTAATGCATATCACACATACATCAGCTTCTTCTTTTTCCACTCTTTCTTTACTTTCCAACCCGGGCTATCTCTGTCTCTCATCTGTTTGTATATCTGTGTCCCTCTCCGTGTCTGTCTCACATACACACACGCACACACACACAGGAGGAGGAGGTGTGCAGCACTGTGGCAGCAGCCTGTCAGCAGCGTAAATGACCTGTGAAGAGTTTCACGGTGCGTGTCATTAGGCAGCTTTAGATTTGTTTCAACAGCGCTTTACCTGAGGGCTCCATTCATGGGCCCCCAGGTATGACTGCCCGCCCCACTGGGGGGGAAGTCGAGGGGGCAGTTGCCAAATTCCCCCACTCCCTCCATGGAGGACAGTGATGGAAAGCCCATGAGCATGATCGGGCAACACTTAAGTGTAGAGTTCAGGGTGTTTTGGGAGTCTAGAAGTGCAGGAGAGTCGTCTTTTAAATCACTATAGGGACACATTTTTGCTGATGTTGTTTTACTGGAAACATTTTACTATAATTAACATTTATTAATTGGTTTCATCATTAAATTTCCAAGAAACCTAACAAGGAACCTTACATTTTTTCTTTAAACGGTTCCCTAATATACATATACACCAAGATAGACTTATTTCTGTCATTAAACACAATATTTAGAGTGGCATGGGTGAATGGATGGATGTACAGCATTCACACTGGAACCTTGATGTATTGTTTTCATTGTGAAAACAACACACCTCTAACTAGTCATTCTAAGAGTCCTAAGGGATTTTTTTTTTCACCCACCTGAGGCAAACTAGTTGACACTCTTATCCAGGTAATTTACAACTTGTTAATCAGAGTTTCTTTTCTAGGAATATAAGTCATGTAAAGGTCAGCATCACCCAGATGTAACAGTGATAAGGAGTAAGGAGGTCTCTACTAAAGTCTTGTTATTATAATCTAAATCATTGCTATGGAATGAAAGGAGTAAGAGAAAAAACACCTCTCGTGAAGGATTTATTAGCCCACTGAAAGCTCTGCAATCATCTCAACTTTCTAGAATTCTATGTCTTGCACACTGTTCAACTTGGGATTATCATGTGTTATTTTTTATCTTCTCCATCCAACTGATCCCGTATTGATATCCCGGCATCACCACGCTTTATTAAGCATGCTGATAAGAGTCTGCAGTCTTAACCGTGTTTTGAGAAACAAGACTCTCTTGCACACATCCAACAAATATCCCTGTTGCCACATTCCTCCGGCCTATATCTGCCAACACCTTTGCGCTACAATGGCTTTGGCCCTTTTTTCCCCAGCCTGTAATAGTCAGCGTGGGCTGTAATGGTCTGTTGACAGGTTTAGGCTGAGGTAATTTTGTTGCTGGGCTTTACAGTGAGGTGCCAAATCTTCCCCTGAGGACAAAAAGGAGCAGCAGATGCAGGGAAGCTAGCTGTTAGCTTTCTAATATGCACTTTGTTATTGGCCGATTGTTAGTATAAAAGTTTGGATAGACAGAGCCTGCAAATCATTTTTATATCACATAATGTCAGCTCATCTTCAAGGACATGGAGGTAATTGCAGGGTTAGTTGTTGCTTTGTGGTACAGTAGAGTAAGAGACTCAATATGTTAGCAAGGCGCTAAAATGTTAAGTGGTGCTAGCTTCTGGGAGTTGTGTGCTCTCGAGTTAAAATCGCCCCCGCTGTGCAGAAACACAGTTCATTATTTGAAGCAGGACTGCATAAAGAGAGGCCAGCTGAGTGGAACTCCAGCTGCTGGACTCTCTCTCTCACACACACACACACACACACACACACACACAAATGTAGAAACACACCATGGAAAATGCAAGGAAAAGCAAGACTGTTGAGGCCAAGGGGTTCCCTTAGCAATGTGCAAAGCAGATCAACCACACACACACACACACACACACTGAATACACAAGCACCTGCCAGCTGACCATCTCCTGTGGGATGCAGGTCCCAGGGGTTCCCCAGTGCCCCAGAGCCACACAACTACTACATGCACACACACACACATTGGTCATTGTGACCTTTCAGAGTCATGCTAGGTCCTGCCTGTGCCTGCATGCTGATGATGATGAGTAGCTAATGATGGTCTCTTTGTACTTTGAGATCATCTGGCTCTCATTTAAGACTGGTGGCAAGATGAGAGAGAGGTCACATTACACAGTGTTCAGAGCCTGGATGTGTTTGTAATGTAAGGGTTTTTTAACTAAAGCAATTCACGTAGCCAGCAATGAATATAATAATATGACGATCTTGCTACAATATGGAAAATGTTACTGTTTTAGTCTCCAGATTTTCTATTTTATGAGTTTATATTTCTGTTTTTTCTTTTAGTGTTTACTGATCATGCCAAATAACTTCCCAGTCTTTTAAAACAAACTGTATTTTTTTTGCCAAACACATCTTGTCAATGTCTGCTGGGAGATTTTTCCCTGCACTAAATGCCTCAAACAACAAATGTTAGAGGCTTCAGGACCTGGATATGTAAGGAAGAACAATTGCAAGTAGCTATCTATTGATATTAAAGAGTTTTACATTTTAAAAAAAGGATTGTTTGTCTACTGACTCCTGCACAAAACACACACAAAAGCTACAACCTTTACTCCAGTCACATAATCCTAATTTCAATCTTGGCCCTAAAAATTAAATCTAACCTTCAAATAGCTTCTTAAATATGTGAAGTCTTAACTTGAAAACAGATTCTTAATCTCTTTATCCATGTGAGGTCAGTTTCTCTTTGAAAATAAAAAAATACGAGAACAAACAAAATCCCTGTTTGGAGTTGGAGATTGGTCCAGGTCCAGAGAACAGCGTTGCCTGCTCATTATCAGTAACTCCATTTCCTGGCTCTGATAAATTATGACAGATACAAGAGGTGTAAAGAGGCTCATATGGACAAAAGATCAACACTCTCTCACACAGTTATAAGACGATAATTCTTTGTTATGTTCACTAATATGCACCCTGTTTTTCTGCCTCATACTCACAAACACAACGTATGCCAAGTAAAAAAAGCAAAGGGAAGGAATGCCAGCACACAGCAAAGCAATGTTTGCAGCACAGTCTTCTCCTCAAAGGCAAATTGGGAGTCCCCAGTCAAATTACTCGAGCTGTTTCCAAATGCAAATATGTGTTATCAAATCAACAAAGCAACTAAAGATGCAAATCGTGAGATCCGTGCTGCTCGTTTAGCATCTGTTGGGAGGAAAAGAAATGAAACATTTCCATCAAGGCTTTGCCCTGTGTTTCCTCCGCTGAGAGCGAGACACAGATTTGTATGTTTTTTGTTTGATTTGGTTTTGAAAGTCTTCGCGAGGAAGCGGGGCCCTCCCAGCAGCGTGGGAATTCACCATGCGTTTAGGAAACGAAACAGTCCCAGTTTTTTGGGCGGTTAGCTAGTCGCCAAGTTTGCAGTATGTAAAGAGAGGTTGGAAACAGGGGAGACATCTGAGCCAAAATGAAGGTTCATCCCTGCAGCTAATATACACTCTGCCCCAGAATGGAGGTAGGTATTAAATGTCCAGGGTGAGCTAGCCTCATACAACGGATTTATCATTCTTTTTCAAACACTCAAACTGTGTGTCTGAACTGTTTATAGAGTGATGTGTGATTCGTTTCACACACAATATAAATAAGGTAACATACAATTCATGTAGTTATTTGTGTTTTCAAGTGAGTGAAAAGAGTTAGTATTCTAGTATTCTACTTTAGTGTTCTGGCAGTATAACAGGGGTCATACTGGTATCACCGGGATATTACTTCTTTAACAGACTGCACAGTGTGAGGGTTGATGGGGAAGACAGAAGTGTGTGCAACAAATCCAAGAAAGCCATGAATCAGTTGTGGCCCTACAGCATTGCAAACACATGAGGAGAGCCTTACGACGAGGGAGTATTATTTATAGACTGCTTTCAGAGGGACAATCCATAAAATTTGCGTTTGCTTTTATTTTTATTTTGGCCAAATCTTTGCGGGTGATCATCACAGCTGGGGCATTTCATCAGAAATCAATCACTTTTTGACCCTACTCGTTTTGATTTAAACACGTTTACCCTCAGAGTACTTTAAAGATGAGATGAGATGTAAATGTATTAAAAAAAAGTCATTACACGTTTTTTGGCAATTAAGATTTAAGGACAAAAAAACCCACATAAATTTCATATTAATTTATTTTAGACGAAAAGTATTAACCTTATTTGTAAGCTTTCCGATGACCAGAGAGCCATACTGTTGTGTATTTCTGAAGACGTTATCTAAGTCTTTAGGTCAGGTTGGACTGCCATGTGGGTCAAATATGATAACCCTCCTGAAATGTGATTCTGGCAAACCAAACCATGTTCTAACATGGTCTCTCTCATTTTGGTTAGGATGTTGGAAAAATCTTGTCCTTAGATTTGATTCTCAAAAAGTTCTTCCATAGTGCTTTTTCTTTTGTTTGTTGAACAGAACTGTTACGGACATTAACTCCCCACTTCTTTTATTTAGCCCCCAAAAAATTGCTGTTGCTGCTGCTGGCAATATCCAGGGCATCATTTCATGTGCAGCAGAGAAGTTTTCCCACAGAAGACCACAGACAGTGAGTGTTTAGTGCATTGAAGGAAAAGGCTTTTATTAAGCATGCACGCTTCACAATGTATTTATAAGAAACAGAGAGAAGCCAAATCAATTGTTTAAACATATTGGATTTCATTATTTAAACAGTTCCTGACACAAAAGTAGAGACATTTATTAATATGTATCTGTTTCTGATTGTCATATTGCCCTCTGAGTTTTTTTTGGTACGTCAAAGATTTTTTTATACATAATCTTTTAGTTTCATATGCTGAGGATCAGTGTGAATACATTGCCCACACGACATGTGACCACCTCACCCCAGCATTGGTTTTGTCTATCAATAGTGCTGAAACATGCCTGTCCCGTGTCACACATGCCACCTTGACATATAAGGCCTGTTTACATGCTACTAACCCCCCCACCACACACACACACACACACACACACACACACACCATCACCCAGCCGCCCACACACAACCCACACTAAAGGTTACCATGCCGGGATTTTAATCTACATGTGAAATGTGCTCTCCTACGCTTCTTCTTCTGTCTAGTCAGCAATCTGGCTATTGCCCTGTGATTCAGAGAGCCTCACTTTATTGATTGAATGGGTTTTAGTCAGGAACACACACACTGGAAAACATATATCCATCCACGTACACACACACTGGTGACTTTGTTGCAAATGGAGGGAGGGAGAGGGATGAGTGTCAGGCCTAGCGTGATGGGCGAACATCAATCATTGCTTGTCAGCCTCGCCTTTTTTTCTCCACCCCAACCCCCCCTCCGCCTCCTCTCACTTTTCTTCTGCCTCACTGATCAGCCTTTGTTTTGAATGGTGGTGGTGGTGGTGGTGGTGGTGTGTGTGTGTGCGTGTGTGTGTGTGCGTGTGTGTGTGTGCGTGTGTGTGTGTGTGTGTGTGTGTAGAGAATGCGGTCCGACCACATGGACAAGACGCGGGCTATTTGCAGGTGTTATCGTTCTCAGCTGCCAATTAAGTCTTGTGTCGTTTACTCTCGTACCTCCGGGTCATGACAAATGCAATGCATTTTAATAAGTTTTACATGTGATAGGCATTAGGGACCTGTTGTCCTCTGTATGTGCGCCTGCATGACTAAGTGCATTACAGTTTGTGTGTGTGCATGTGTAGAAATGATGCATCACTGCGTTTCTTTCCCTGTGTGATCAGATCATTCACAGTATGTTTGTGAGTGGAGGTATTCTGAGCAACAACAACGGTTTTCAAAGGTTTTTATGAATAAAAAGCTAACCCATCAGTGTCTATGTTTTGTTTTTCTTGATGAAAAGGTGATAGTGCACTGCAGAAATGTTACAGGTCTTGGGGAGTACTACTGCAAGTAGTTTTAGTAGTAATAGTTGTATAGCCTTTTTGTTGGCTGTTGTTCATGACCCTTCTTCACTCTGTATCACCAACTGGTCTATAGTTCTGTACATAATTATTTTAAGCCAAACACTGTTCTTTTTTGTAATCTTAAACAGGTGTTCTGTTTCTTATGTGTCACAATATTACCAGCTTTAAAACAGCTACTGTCACCTGTTTAAAACAGTGACCATGACGTGTTTAAAACCATTATTTAATTGGATTTTATACAAACCGTGTTGCATACGATTTCAGAAGGTCATGAGAATATGTTGCAATGCTCTCAAATTGCAGTGCTTCAGTGGTGGAGAAGACTTTAAATTGTCAATTCACAAGATGCATTCATTTCTTAAAACATCTTGATTCAAAACAGGTGGAAATACAGAAATACCACAGCACTTTTAACACCTCTATGATAGAAACAAAATAAATGATTTTTGCTAAATGTAAAATGTGTCTATCTATGGTTGTTTCTTTCCATTTGCCTGTCTCTGTGTCCATCTGACTTTCTGTGTGCCTCGTGCTTAAGATTTCAGAGAAACCCGAGGATAAGAAGACATCCGGAACTAATAGACTTTCCAAAAACTTGAGCTCAGAGTATGACGATTTATGAATCGGCCCGGGACAAGTGCTGCGTCTGTTTGTCAGGGAAACATATATTTCTCCTTTTCCCTTTTTGGAAAAATGGATTTGGCCCTCCACCAATCACTAGAAGCGTGTTCTCTTCATGTTGTGCCAAAAACTACAGCATGCTTCTCTTTCTCTGTTGGTCGTTCTGACTCTATTTGTTATTATGCTTTGTTTTGTGTGGAGAAAGCCCCAGTGTGTCTTATTTGTAATGGGTGCCAGGGGCTGGGGGAGATGTGTTTTCAATTACCACTTGGTAGAATGACTGATGGTAAGACAATCAAGCACAGAACTGCAGCTCAGTGTGTGTGTGTGTGTGTGTCCGTGTGTGTGTTCGTCCATGTGTGACTATGTTTGTATGTGTGTCAGCTTGCATGTGCATTGCTGCTTTGTGCATGTTTGTGTGTGAATGCCTGCATCTGTGTTTTTATGTGATTTGCGCTTTGATTTTTTCCCATATTCCGCTTTCGTTTTGCATTATAACATCTAAAGTCAGTGATTCTTCCAGCCAAAACACAACGCAAGAAGAAAGACTAATGCTTAGAATTATCACTTAAATCACCCAACATGATCCTCAGGGATTTCCCCAAAACATTTGTAGTCCTCTGGTTTTGCGCCAAAATCTCGTCCCCTCAAAATCAGACCAAAACCAGAGGAAGGATATGGAACCAAAACCAAAACAATGAAATGAAATGAATGAAAAATTACATTAAAGCACTGGTGGTCTAATACTGAAGGCTTGTCCTCACAAAACCTGAACTGGATAGACACATGATTTCACAGCTTGCTTTGATAATCTGATCTGACTGTAAAAAAAATAAATATTGTGGAGCATTGACTTAAACTGGCTCAACCATAACATCCAGACACATTTAAAGACTTGACTTTTCAGAATTCTTATTGTTGTCTATATCCACCGTGCAATAAGGTAAACAATGTGAGTCTCATGAGATTTTTACACAATATGTGAGCCATACTTTCTAATGTCCATCCTATATGTCCCTTATTCATGTGCATGAAAAGTGTGTCCCTCAGTCCCTGTTCGCCGCTGGATTATAGAGCCCTGGAGTCTGCTGCTGCCTGAAATGTCCAGGACACAGATGGAGCCTATGAATGATTAATCACAGGTGATGTAGTTCACAGCCAACCAGTCACAACTCCGAGGTGTGTAATATGTGAATAATAAATTGTCTTAATCTTTTTTTTAAGAACTGCACAAGTAAAGGTGAAATTATTAGATTTATGTTAAATAAGAATTAGCCTGGTTAAATGCATCATACGAAACATTTTTCTTTGCTTATATTTAAAAAGAACCACACACATAGACACAAACACACATGCACACACTCGCATAAGCACACACTGTGATAGAGAAAGGACATATTAGAGCAGTTTATTGTATATTTATGAGCCCACATAATGCACCACATTTACTCCATATTCATTTAAAATATTAAAGACCTTCCTCTCTCCTTTCTGGTAAGTAATGACACAATGCAAGAGCACAAGTTTTGGGGAGTTGAAATGGAAAAAAAGAGAATGTAATGCACATTGTAGAAAAGAAGCATATAAGAATTGATCATTTGTTTTTGAGGAAATAATTAAAATATGCAAAGTAAAGCCTAATTACTCTGTGTGTGACTCTGGCTGCTCATCATAATTAAAAATCACGGAAGACAGTCACATCACATGCATACAACGTATTTGATATACATGTGACATGCAGACAAATAGTATGTGACATCAACGATTCATAAAATGAAACCATTTAGCAGTAAAAAAGTTAATTTATGGTTCACAGCCTCCATTCACCGCTCCCTCTTTTTCCTCTGGAACGACAACAGTGACCTCTAGTGTGGCTGCTGTCCTGAAGCCCTGACAGCACGGCTCATTCTGCAGCCCACAGTGCAGTGAAAAGATCACATGCACCCTCAGTGACAGAAAATTAATTTCACTCTTGACCCTTTTATTCCCTTCTGCTTCGTTTAATAAACACATTGCGTTATGGTTTGAGTGATAGCAGGGCAGCATGTTTGAACCTGCTGCCTTCTGTAGAAGCTGCAGGTGATTCTGCTGCAGACCCACATGAGTCAGAATAGGATTTCAAAATAATTTCTTGTGTTTATTGTACTCAGCTTGCAAAACCAGATGGGTGGAGTTCAACATGGGGAAGTAAGTTTAGACAATCTTTGGAAAGTATTTAAAAACATTGCAGTACACGATTCAGTGACAGAAAACTTCCTTGACATTATCTGAGCTGCCTTTGTTCAGAAAATGTAATCTGGTACCTCTGGAAGGATAATTATTTTCAAAAAATACAACATAGCAATTATAGATTAAAATATGTAGAGTGAATCTGACAGTATAATCTAATGATCTTTGACAACTTAAAAAAGAAGAAAAATGTAACATTATATATTAGATTTTACTTCAAACAGACAGATACTGTCCACATACTGTGTAACTCAACAGTCTGTATTATAAGTACGAGTATATCATGTCCTAAAAGTGCTGTGCATTCAATGGTGGTTTCAAAGCTGAATTTCCTTCAAAGCAATAAATGGCATCACACTAAATCATAAATCTTGTGACCTTATTTTTTATACACATGCATACAAACATGCACACCACAGGCACCTGCACACATGCAGACACTCCAACAACACCCTTGTGACAACAAACTCCCCACCACTACAAATGTCAACCAACCCCAAATCACTGCATCCCACAAACTTCTCTCTCTCTCTCTCTCTCTCTCTCTCTCACACACACACACACACACACACACACACACACACACACACACTTGTTCTCCACCAGCTAGGCCCTTTAGCCTCAGGCACTCCACAATGAAATTTTCATGCAGCCATATGGAGGAGTATTGGTGATAGAGATTTACTGTCAGGGCTACACGTCCCGCTGGAGAAAACAAGGAAGTCTGAACATATTGGCTTCTGTAAATCAGAAGGAGAGGAGAGAAGAGGAGAGGAGGATTTCCATACCGCTCTTGGATCTCACTCGTGCTACTGCTGAAAACAGAAGTTTACGCAGGAAAAGAAGCGTTTTTGTGTATTTATTAGTTCCATGTGTGTGTGTGTGTGTGTGTGTATTCACGCTGTACAGTATTTGTGTCAAAGTTGAGCATGGCAGGTACAGGAGCAAAACAGTGCGAGTGTTGACCCCTATTCTTTACGGTGGTATTATGAAGGAAATGGAGGAAATGACGCTCAGAACCTTTAAATTGACCATGAAGTTTAGAAAAACAACCCTCTGAGAGGAAAGGTCACTGTTATTGGAAGACAAAGAATGCTGACTGATACCATGTTTGCACTGATGCAACGCCTTCCCTACAGCTGTGTGTATGTGTGTGTACATTTTAAGCAGCAGGCTTAACTGGTTCTCTGCAGAAACAGTAATTAGCACTGAGTGACAGAGGAGACAACACAAACACGATGTTGGTCAAAGAAAATAACTTCTGGGAAAGTGTTCCTATGATCTCACAAACCCTCCCATGTTTGAACTTAAAGGCTCCAAGACAAATGTGAACCAGGTCCCCAGTGTTACGGGGTGGGAATGCTGAGGGGGATTATGGTACGTGGTTGTCCTTCTTGATAGCCTTGTTAGCATGCATACATGCTAATGACTGGATTTAGGATGCATGGATGATTAGGCAAAGACAAGCAGGCTGAGGGTTGATGGTGTAATGAGTCTGTGGTTCAACAAAGAAGATTGGAAGATTGTTTGGAATAAGGAGAAGCCTATAGGCCAAGTAGTTTTATCACAAAGCAAGCAATCACACCTGCTGCTATAACAAAAGCTACAGTAATAAAGAATCAGCCCAGCCGCAAATTATCTCAAATATACATTGTGCATTGCATTGTATCTTAAATGGTAGGTACTATTATTAATTATTGATTCATAATGTTACTCTATAGATTGTAGCTTGAGAGATGGCACAACCTAATGGGTCACTAACTTCGTCAAGAGCGGTATCAATCTTCTAAAAAATATACTCTCAGCAAGAAAGTAAAGCAGTTTTTTCCACGAAAATGTCACACTTACACTGTCACACCTAAAAAGAGTTTGGGCACCAAGTCTGAATTCTGAGATGCACCTTAAAAAAATCTGTCGTTCGAAAAAGTTGTTAGGTACTAGCCTGGCTAACACCAGACTAATCACAAATGAGATTACTCATGCCGTTCATTTCTCCGTAGAGGAGGCGTGGTTTGCGATCCTCCAGAGCCGTTTATTGGGTGCTAAGAAAGTCTATCAAAAGCGTCTGTAGGTAGCTCTTCGCCAATCTTATCAGTTATACCAGATGACGTATGTAGAGCGACAGAAATTGATGTTTGTTGTGTGTGTGTCTGTGAGATAGTGTTGCTTGCTGCTTTGCTTCTCCAGTTCTCGCTTTCTGCAAGATTATTTATTTTCACGCTTTATTCCCCCTCATGTCATTCAGCCACACACATCCACTGATTTTATGGGCAATAAACAAGCTGCTGCAGGTCTCTCGGCGGCTCTGCTCTCCCCCGGCTTCCTGCGAGATCACCGGCGTTACGGTAGCGGGGCTAGTATCGGCGCTAGTAGCAGCGCTAGTAGCGGCGCTAGTAGCGGGGCTAGTAGCGGGGCTATTAGCGGCGCTAGTAGCGGGGCTAGTAGCGGGGCTAGTAGCGGCGCTAGTAGCGGGGCTAGTAGCGGGGCTATTAGCGGCGCTAGTAGCGGGGCTAGTAGCGGGGCTATTAGCGGCGCTAGTAGCGGGGCTAGTAGCGGGGCTAGTAGCGGCGCTAGTAGCGGGGCTAGTAGCGGGGCTATTAGCGGCGCTAGTAGCGGGGCTAGTTGGTAGATTAGTAGATTAGACTTTTCCCAAATCCTGTAGGAAGCAAGGCTAAAACATCCTTTTTGGATGTGAAACAGGAGTGTAAAGTCAAATATTGTTCTTGTTTAAAATCAACTTTACTCTCAACAATTTAAAACACCATCTACAGCTAAAGAGAGTTTCGCGTCTGCTGCAGCCATGTTGGATCCGTAAGAAAACTACAAAACTACAAGCTTCCGTCTGCCGAGTAGTACGCATCATCAGCTTGCCGTCCCTCCCTGTTCTGTGATTGGATCCCTAAAACAGGGCTAAGAAACGGCCCTGGTTGCCAGACTGCCTGGAGGTTCGAAATGAAATTCGAGCGCGCAAGGCAGTATGGGTATACCCAGGCTAGTTAGGTACAGAAACTGGCAAGTAAAAGGAGTGCACAAAATTGGCAGAAGTCCATTTTGATGCATCAGACACAATCGGACCAGTTAACATCCTGTTGATCCTGATCAGTACATTACTTCTGCAGAAGTTAATTCATAGATAGAGCTTTTTTTTTTACCTCTTTTGAGCATTTTTTTGGTGCAAAAATATGCAAAATGTGAGACTGATCCAAAGCCAGTTATGACATGGTTCACACAAGATAAATGATTAAACATAAGGTCATATAAAGAAGTCCCCTTATATTTCCACCTATAGTTCCTATAGATGCACATGTCTTTTAGAAAGTTTATTGCTTTTTAAACAATGCCGAGTTTTTTTTAATTCCATTGATTCGTTGTCAAAATCTTCTTGTCTTTTATCAAACGCTAACAGTGCAGGGATCGTCTCTCTGCCTCTCTCTGTCTCTGAGCTGAAGCTGAATCCGTGCCAGTGTCAGAGAGCAGTGTAAACATCCAGGTCTCAGCTCGGGGCCTGTCGGTCCAGACCGCACAAGGCCCCCAGCCCCAGCCTCAGCCAGCACATTCCCCCCGCGTCACTCAAAGACCACAACAATCCCGTCTTTGTCGGCCAGTGATTGATGACACACAGGAATTTCATTCACGACCGCCCCGTGTTTTGGGGTTACCGTGACGACCAGGTGAAAACAGAGCACATCGGGGGTATCGAGTTTCCCAACCTTGATCACAGAGGAAGAGGTAAAGAGAAAAAAAAGGAGAAGCAACAACGGAGAGGTCACTGTAGGAGTTAAACAAACAGCCATAGTTGTTATCTTAGTAGATAAGCGCTGGGAATTATCTTGTTGATTGTTCACAGGTCCAGTCGATGCTGAGACCGCTGTGTGACGTGAAACGGAACATTTCCTCCTCAGGTTTACCGTTTATAGTTTCACTGAAGAGACCATAAAGTTTTTAAGATAATTTGTTTAAGGTTTAACAATTTGATATGGGATCATTTTGGACAGTTTGCATCAGTTTTACACAAGCAAAGTACACAAATGTGTTCATAGGCACAAGGGAGGCCAAGCATGCATCACTTATCCACATAAATAAAGACTCCCTCTCTCTGCCTGTCCCTCGTACGTGCAAACACACACACACACACACACACACACACACACACACACACACACACACACACACACACACACACACACACACACACTCTATCTCTAATGCACACACTTGCACATACATTCACATTAAGCACACTCATTTAATGGATATAGCTAGTTGGTAAAGTGCACCATTAAGACAGACGTGAGCCTGAGCATAACAAAGCTCTGATGTAATATTCATGCCTTCTCATTCTGGGCTAATGCTGTTTTCCTCCATTCCAAAGCAATGGATTTGCACATAACATGTCTCTATAAAGAGTCTTAAGGAGGAGATTTTCTCAGAGCACTCGATCACCTTGTTCCACAGAGGGTAATTAGGAATTTGTTTGTTCACATATCCGTCTGATAGACATGCACACATTAAAATAGAGAGGTCAGAGCTGCAGCAGGCAAGTTAAGGCTTCCTTTCCCAAGGGCATTTTGCCAGAGATGGACACGCTGGGAATCAAACTTAAAAATTAATCTTTAGTGCTTGATGGTAGGTATGGATTTACTTAAGTTAAGCAGTCAAAGCTACTATATCACTGTAATGACCATATCAGAAAGCCATGGAGTTGACTGACTGTGGACAGCAAGCAGGCCTAATGGCCATTTTGTGTCTTGGATCCAAATGTAGCTACTTTATGTGTCAGCGTGCCTATACTACATTTAGTTCTAAGTGCGTCAATGCAAATAATAAACAAACAAAATAACAAAACAGTAGCATTTGCATGACAACTTAATTTGTAATAAGAGTATGTTTGTATGTGTTTATGTATCTGTTGTTTTTTTATGTTGTATGTTTTGCTATTGGGTCTAGAGCCTGTAATAAAGTTTATATATATATATATATATATATTGTATAAACATCTTGGCCATAGAAGTAGAATAAGAATATAATGGATATTAAACTGAATCCTGTTGTCATTTGACGAGAACAAAAGGAAATGGCAATTTCTGTTAGTCGTTACTGTGACAACACGTCACAATAACTTGGAGACAGACAACTGGCTAGTTAGCTATTTAGCTTCTCCGTCTCAAGAGCTGCTGTCCTCTCTCCTCCAGGTGAAGAAGTGTCCAAGCAGCAGGAAGTGAGACAGAGTTAGACCGGCCGCCTGCCACCATCCTTATTCAGCTTCTGCAACCAGTGTAATGGTAAAAGCATGGTTGAATTTAATATCTAACTAGTAATGGCTGACTCCACCTTTAATGCTTCATGTACAGAAAATGAGCTGGACAAAGTTATCAGCATCAGGATAGCAGTGTACTTTCCTACGCTGTGACAAGAGTGTCTGGATGAAGCATTAAGTTGTCAAATTTTATTGATTTGGTTGGTGGCTCTCGTGCTCTGTTCCATTCGGTTACTGCAAAACTTAACCTCAGTAAGTCCTCCACTTGTCACAGGTCAGTTTACAAGGCTTACACAAAAGTTAGTCTTCTAGGGCAACAGTACACATAAAAATGGCCACAGCTTTCACCATCCTTCTATGTTGATTTGGATGAAAACAACCATTGTTCTCTTATTCTGGGTCAATGGTTTTGGCAAAATCGACAAAACTGCACTACAGCTCAAACAACCAAGATGCACAAATGCAGTTTGTCACTTCAACACAATTTTACTGAATGTAGCCCTCAGTATCTTACTCAAGAGAGCAAAGCAAGTCCTCATTGTAGTTTTGTCCTGAATCATGACAGCAACCAGAAAGCCAATCTTTCACCATCAAGATTTTCTGCAGCTTATCGCCATGCACCTTAATGTCATTAAAGCTCCAAAATTGCTCCAAAAATCCTTGAAATCTCTGAATAAATAATTATCCAACAACATTTGAACCATTATTATATTTCATATCCTGATAAATGTACCTGACACAGCTGTCAAAAGTTTCAAGTTATCGAGAAGTAACAACATAAGTAAAAATTAAAGTCACATGATTCAAAAAACCTGTCTATAATGGAGCTTACATAATCAATCTCGTAACACTATAAAGTATTATGGATGGTAAAGGGGAACATGGTGACAGATTTGCAATACATATGGAGAGACATATACTTTTTGTTTCTTCCTTTTTGTAGATGAAGCTGATAAAACAATTGGTTTCAACATCCTGACATTCACACCTGATCAAAATAAAATGATGGTGGCTCTGATCCAGGAAGACAAAGAAGAAAATGCTGTGTACCCTGTAACCTCACGGACACAAAGGCCTTTTAGTGACACAGATTTGCGGCTAATAAAGCACTCAGCATATTTTAGCCTTCATCTGCCATGCAATAAATTAATATATGAAAATGTTGGATATCCTCATCTGAGCTCCCATCCAGACATGAATTATTCACCTCAGCATGGCTACTCCATTATGTACTCTGCCTGCCACCAAGGCTGGCTCCTCCTCAGCCCCATGCATGCAGAGACATTAGACCCCTCTCTCTTACACACACATATATACATACACAGTAACACACAGTGCATGTGCACATTCAGACATACATTGGAATCTGAATGCACATTTTAAACCTTATACTTATATTTGTATAGCACATATAGACATATGTGTTGTGTAAATACAGTAAGCACATGCCTGCACACAAGACATTAATGCATGCCAAGGCGTTCAATAAAAACTTCCTATGAAAAAGACATTTCTCTCTTTCACACACACACACACACACACACACACACACACACACACACACACACACAAGCACACACAGAAACCAAACAGTGTCCTCTTTATCTCCTGACTTGTAATCAGTGCCATGTCGAGATCATCTCTTCTCCCAACAGTGTACACACTGTAACCTATCATTCCACAAACCCCAAGTGTCATTATCGACTTCCCTCTCAGTTTAGAACACCACTCCTTTATCTGGAGTAAGTTGTTATCAGCTGTTTGTTTTGCACACAACCACAGGTAGTACAGAGGGAGAAGCGAGGAAGCGACCTCTGGCAGCCCAGACTGATGATGACAGCTTTACGGGCCCTGATTGGAATACAACCATCAATTATGGCGCACTGCACGTAAAAGTAGACAGTATCAAACTCGCTTGGCATGTCATCAAACTGCCAACTAGCCACACTGGCAAATAGCTGAACATAACAGCTTGTGGAGAAATCCTGCTCTAATCTATAGTGGGATTTTACACCGAAACAGGTGTAATATTAGAAAAGTATGCAAACAGCTGAGTCTATAATGGATTGTTTTTTATTAGCAGTGCAAGCTTAGTATCTTAATATATCTACATAAACGGTATCATCCTTTAATCACTGAAAACAAAGACTCTCACTTGCCCTTTTAAAGACAATGAAACGTTAAAGTTGTTAATAAAAAGACAGTTTGTAATGGATCTGAGATTTAAGATTTACACCCTCTTTTACAACATGATTGCTAGTGGAAAAACTCTCAGCTCACTTTAACTTGATTTATACACCTTGCGGAACACTTTACTGATAGAACAACAAAATATCAAGCGCAATTACAAAAAACAAAACAGGGAAACCATCTGTTTTTTAAATATAGACCAAGTATGAACATAAGCGTAACAACAACAAAAAAAACCCTGAAACACTCAGACAGTAAGAAGATTACCTTTGGCTGTCGCTGCAGTTCAGATTTATTACTGTAACATTATAACTCATTGAACACTCAATGGCAGAATTTATTTTGGGTCACCAGACTGAAATTTCAAGACTTCTCAGTTGCGGCGCAAACATTTAGGCTCATTTCATCCATATAGACCTTCTCCAGCCAAAGCGAAGTTTCCCTCCTGTTCTCAAAGAGGACAAAAACTTGAGAATAGCCCTTAAGTCAGTGATTAACTTTCTTCCCGTCTGCTGCAAGCCCAGCATGCCTCTAGTTCCAATAGTGCCGGCAGTGTGATACATTACACTACGTTCTCATTATGGCCACCTAGGGTTTTCCAACAGCTTGTACGGTCCGCGGTGAGTCTGCTCTCCCGTAGCGCTCGGAGGGTTGGGCACTGCTGCTAGCTAGCACCAGGTGTGAGGAGAAACTGGAGCTCCCTTTCCCCCCTTCCTGTACCACCACATGCATCTCAGAGCCAGAATCACTTTATTTTCATCAGGTACAAATGCACAAGGAGCTAAACTGGGCTTATTTACTTGCACCTGTGTAGGTTATCAGAACAAAAACTTTTCTGGGCTCAATTTCTGTCTTATTACTTATGGCTTATTATGTTGTATATTGAAGAAAAAAAGGAACTTCTGATCACTTATCCAGTGTTGCTAATAAAGGAAGTAAAACTTTCTTCTTTTAGATCGTTTTGCCCAGAAAAGTGGCCAGACTATAAATATGTTAGATCTTATATTAGATCTTGCTGCAATTAAATTATGTGAAAACACACAGTTACACATTAAAATGTGTAAAAACAATTTGACCCACAACTACATGTTATTTTTTTTTTACATATTATGTTACAGTATGTACTTATTCCAAATGTTTCCAATAATTTTCAACCCTAGAGAAATCTGTCAAGATAATGATTTATTATTTCATTACCACTCATTTGGCTGCCCATCAATGGCATCATATCCTTTTTTGTGCATGCGTCAGTGTTGTGATTGACTGCCAGAATCTGTCAGAAATTGACATTTTAATATGTTTTAAAATATGTTTTGAGACACATTTTCACAACTTTTTAGATCTTTGTCATTTTTAACTATGTTTTTTACCCAAATGAAGAATCTTAAGCCATCAGCTGTGTTTTTACTAGTTTAAATACCAGGTAAGTTTTAGAGAGGAGGAGTCATCTGTGGATAATTTGGACTTCTGGTAAAAAAAACTTCCCAAACTAGTTATCAGAGAAACAAGCTCTGCTCACAGCCCCTCTAAGATGCCCTCTGTCCACCAAACAGCATCAGAGAAACACAGGTTTTTAATGTGAGACTGCTTTATTCAGAGTTTTTCCAGTTTTAATCGCCTGGTCTTGGAGAGGAGGAGATCTTGGCAGATAATTTGGCTCCTAAACAAGAACACTGAAGGAATCCTAACCAGAAAGAGCTGATAGCAGGTAATAGACTATCCTGGAGCTCCGTCTTTTGTTATTGTTTGGATTGAGGGCCCCTAGCAGCAGAAAATGACAAATCTTGCATTTAAACTTGCTGTAATCAAAGCCTTTGTCTTGAATTAATGGATAAATATATAAATTATTAACCCGCTTCATTTACGCCACAAGAGTCCTGTTGACCCTGTACTATGTGTATTAGTGTGCACTGTGTGAGCTGCAAGTGTCAGTGAGAATTCCTGCACATGTATTATACTTGGCAATTAAAGCCATTTTTGATTGTATCAGGGAAAGAGAGGAAGCCTGCAGAGGACACTGTAGGTTTCGGGTGAGAGGGGAGCTGTAGCCTCAATCCACAGCATCACCCCATGAAACATGCATGCAATCAACAAGGTCATAGCTCCACCGACAGTTTCCAGCCAAACTCATCCATCACAGGGAAACTGGATCTGCGGGGGCCTCCATTCTGGCTCTGCACTGACCAACCCACCCGCACAGAACGGTCCATCAGCAGCACGCTAACACTAACAGGACTACAGAGCAGCAATACGATACACGATAAGCTCTCTCCTAACAGCTCTTGGACCAGTTCCAATACTTTTTCATTGTTTTTGCTCATTTTCTGCACCCCCTGGTTCCAAAACCAAAAGGCATTACCTCAGCTCCGATGAGGTGATGACTGAAATGTCAGTGGCTATAACATTAACGTGACATGGCGTAAAAATTTCTAAATGAAAACCAAGGAATGGAGCTCGGCGGGCTGTAATGTTTCAACATGAAACCCGGTCCCATTAATGTGGTCTGTGTTTTCAAACGAAGAGAGCGGCTCATTTGATGTCCGGCTCTCTCGCTCGTTCACTTTCAATGGGTGGAAATCAATTTCAAGCAGTAACGTAGAGAAGTTGGTCAGGCCTTTGGATGTTTTTCCCCTGAATCCTCTATGTGGTCAAAGTCACAGCAAATAGTGGAGACATTGATGATGGATTTTTTAAAGAAGTGATTGTGGTTTGCCATCTTTCGCTACATGTAATGAACAATAGTGCTCAATAAATATTAATTTATTTTCAGTTATAAAATGCAGTTAAAATGGGAGACCGTTGTATCTTTCCATCTGAACCAAAATCCTGCACTCTTCCAGTTTAATTACATTCTCTTCTCTGATGCAGTGTGCATATCAATCTCCTCTTTTCCCCTCTGTCACTCTCCTTTCGACAGCTTTATTCGCCTTGTCGACGACCACACATAATAAATTTGGGCCATCTACGCTTAATGTTTATTCTTTGTACGAGAGCTCCCTGTGACGAACCATTAAAAAACTAGATTTACTGCTCCGCTGAAAGCCACGCGTAGGGTTATCACGAAATTCCAGCATCACTTCCTCTTGATTTTGCTTGCCTATCCATATGCAGTGGGAGAACACGTTGATGGTGCATGCGCTTGCTCGGCTAAAGTAATACATTTCAATGCGCCAGTTAATCCTCTTTTCCTCGGCATGGGAAATGGCCAACCCCTTAAATCAGCCACAACACCGGACTCAGCGCGGCAGGAAGAGGAGCTGCTGTATCCAATGCCCCTGGCTGACCCTCTTTAAATAGGATGTCTGGATGTGTTATGGGGGCTATTGTTTCCTATAAACATCTAGCACCGGGGCAATAACAATCGCATCAGGCCAAATGAAGTTATCTGAGAATGGAATTAAACTCGGTGTGACCCTGCTGTCTGCTCGGCTCACAGGCCCTCCATTAATAATGCCTAATCTAATCAAGGAGCTAAGATGGATGGATGGGAGGTCTGGATGAGTGTGCGTGTGTTGTGTGTGTGTGTGTGTGTGTGTGTGTGTGCTTGTGCGTGTGTGTGTGTGTGTGTGTGTGTGTAGGGGGTTTGATGTCTGCACATATATGTGTGAGGCTGTACGTACATGCATGTTTGTGTTTCTCAGCACTTGTTTCTTCCATATGTACATACTGGCGTGTTTGCAGCTTTTTGTGCAATGTGTGTGTCCATATGTGTGCATGCCTGTATGTATATGTGTGTGTGTTACAGAGGATCAGGGCCAATGCCAGGCTCTATGCCAGACCAGTGTTCTTCTATTCAGGCCCTAACCAGACCCACGTCTGCTGCAAAGAGCTAATGAACACAAACAGAAGACAGAGGAGAAAAAGAGGGGGGAATATGAATGTGTGCATGTGAGTGTGTGCGAGCAAACGGGGAGAAAGAAGGGGAAAATGAAGACAGAGGAAATGGGGGAAGATAAGGAGGGAGAATGGACAAAGGAGAGTGGACGACAGACAGAAAGTACAAGGGAAAGAGGACCACCACATGGTTTCATCCTCTGTTATCTCACTCTTGGCAGAGACATGCCCTTGTAACTGATAGACAAATAACCCTACTGTGACTGATAAAGCCTGGTTACAGATGGAGAAAGAGAGGGAGGGTAAAGAAAAGGAAGGGAGGAAATGAGGAAGGGAGAGTGGGAGAATGGGCGCAAAGGAACAGACATGGAAGATAAAGAAAGGGTAAAGGAGAACTAAAGGGAGGAGGAGAGAAGGAGGAGGGAGGCAAGATCGTGGGAGTGTGCAAGGCAGGAAGGAATACTGGTGGGATGGAGAGATGGAGGAAGAAGGAGATAAAGAGATAGGACAGAGAGAAAGTTAGAGGGGATGACAGTGAACACAGACAAAACTATACGGACAGACATTACTCATTTAGTGTCGATTACTGGAAGAACAAGACTTCCATTTGTCTGTTAATAATTGTTTTGGTTTATAAATCCAAAGACACAAATGCTCAGAATATATAAATGCTCAGTACGCAATTTACAAAAACACAAATGCATACAGCACATAGTACATGAAAACACAACCACACAGATCTGCAATTCACCACAGGAATTAATAACACAGTTAATTAATTCATGGTCAGAAGTATGTGGACATGCAGTTTAGATCTGAGCTGCTGGTGGAGGCCCTTTCCTGAGTCAACATGACAACACTAAAGAACGTAAAGAGAATTGTTCAAAGCCCTGATATCATCCCCATCTAACACCTCTGGGATGAATTACAACACCAACTTAGAGCCTCAGAAGAGGTATTTTGCCAATGACTCCCAAAATGAAATAAAATGAAAGAACCGTTCTATTTAAGGTTGTCAAACAGTCACAGTTTAAAAACATGTGATTAATGTTGTGAAATGGAACTACTTGGTTAGGTTTAAACAACAAAAGTACTTGGTTAAGTTGAGGAGGAGATCATGCTTTTGGTAGAAAACAAACAATGTTACATGACATAACTGCTTACCTCCCTAAGCTCAAATAAGTCAACGTTAATTGTTTGTTCCACGCAGGACACTAAAGGCTGGCTGGTGGGATGTATGAACTATGTGGACTTTGTCACTCTTCATACTTCCTCCTTCATTCCTGCCACAATCACTACAGCCACTAGAGGTGGACGCCTCACAATCAACGTTTATATTGAACATAACAATCTGCTTTCACAGACCTCCTATAAGTCTTTTTTTTTGGGGCCAGGACAGCCATTGAATGCAATGTTCAACAATCAGTCATTATTAGGTGTCAACAGTTTTGCCATGTAGCGTACATGCTGGATTTCTGTGTTTACAGGTCCAACTTTACCAATGTATTTACTTTAAATGAGCTAATATAAATCCAGCAATCACAGTCTGTGGAATTGTACTGAAGAAGTTGTTTAAGTTAGTGTAAAGAGAGTCCAGATAATCTACTCAAGGCAAAACTTTACTCCACCAAGTTGGAAGAACAGTCACAATACACATGATATCCCTGAGAGAGAAATGTTCTTTGATTTGTGCTGGAGAGCAAGGGCTGCCATCAAATAACTGGTGATTTTTCAAAGACGAAAAATGATGTCAATGTAAAAAGAAAAAAAATCATTTTAAAGGAATAGTGAAGAAAATATAAACAGGAAGTCTGGGGAAGGGCAGAGAAAGTGCAATATTTAAAAGACAGACAGAGAGAAGAGAAGAGAAGAGAAGAGAAGAGAAGAGAAGAGAAGAGAAGAGAAGAGAAGAGAAGAGAAGAGAAGAGAAGAGAAGAGAAGAGAAGAGAAAGGAGGGAAGAGAAAGGAGGGAAGCAGAGAAGGGTTCAAAAGCTCTTGGAAAATCGTTGCTATAATAATAATCTGCTTCCTGCTCTATTGATGGAGAAAAAAATGACGTTTCCAAACATCTGAGAGATCCAGACATGGGAATTTGTAAATGAGAGCCAGACCTGGTTCAAATAGTATTTGCAAACACTATTGATGGTTTGTTTTAACTCACTGTGAGTGCCAGATGGGGAGATTTACCACAAAAGACAATGAAAAAAGTGTGAATGATTTGACATAAAGGAAAAAAAACATATGAGGCATAAAGCAGTTTCTGATAGATTGAGCAGGTTAAAACAAAAGTCAGCATGCTTGAGACACATTATGAGTGCTCAGATTTACAAGGATTTATACGTAAACGAATAAGTACAGTTGTATTATTCAAAATCTACAGTAACCTGGGCCTATTGTACATACATTGTGGATCTTGTTCATAAAACACAGCATAACAATTTAAAGGTACACAGCAAAGATTTCTTGTTTACACTCAGTTCCTGGCATCGAACAAACATGTTGAATGCATTTACTTCCTTTGGCAGTGTGAAAAAATAGACATTTCATGTGATAGACATGGCCAATTTTAGTGGTAAATGCCACTTTCATTCAGCATTACAATGATGTATTTTTGCATGCCGGCTTTACCTTCTCCACTTTGTCCTACAGCTTTTTTCTGCTATTCTATCATCTTTGTTTTTCATGTTTAATGGCTACACTTTTATGCACTCTGGAACTTACGATACAAAAAAATGGGGGGCCAATCATCAGAAAATTGTGCCATAGCGCTACTATTGGTTAAAACTCCACAGCATTTTTCATAATAGGAGATGTAATAATTTAGACTGTCGTCAGAAATGTGTTTTGCAGTCATAAACAGGGGCCAAACGTGCAATCATCTAAACTATCTCTAAAGGTCGTGCAAGACAAATTTGTCCAAATTAAGACAACGTGAGATCAGGTAGTGCAGCGTGTCGACATGTTTACACGCTTATAGTGCATCCTGATTACGAGACGCTGATGCATTTGGGTTGAATATTGTCTGAGGAAATGATGGCATAACTACAGTATGTGTTTTGGTGAGGGAAACAAAAATCATGTGTCAGTGTATATGCTTAAATGCCAGGTCCAAATATAATCCACCTACAGGACATCAGATCCAGACACAATCTGGACACAAGATTCCTGTTCAGTTAAAGGAGGACTCACTGTTTCAGCCTCTCCAACAGTTTATTCTCTCCCTTCGTCCTGTTCCTCCTTGTCGCTCTCTCTTTATCAGCCCCTCGGCCCGTATATATTCATGAGGCCTTATCTTTATATCACCCCTCTTCTTTTTTTATTAGATGTTGTTTCAACTTTGAACTGTGCTGGGAGTCGATGGACATTTCTCTTTTTCATGGGAAAATCGACTGACTGAAACTCACACTAAAGGCGAGCATGGACAAATTATATGTGTGTGTTCATCTGCACTTAACCTGTACATTATCAGTAATCATCATTAGTTTATTTAGCTGTTTTTTAACTAAAAGTAACTGTAGTTTTCCCAATTTATAAAACATTTAAAGGTATTTACTCCAAACAAGATGTTT
Source organism: Centropristis striata (assembly GCF_030273125.1). Classification (NCBI taxonomy): domain Eukaryota; kingdom Metazoa; phylum Chordata; class Actinopteri; order Perciformes; family Serranidae; genus Centropristis; species Centropristis striata. Next base: position 21,695,105 of record NC_081536.1, on the reverse strand, counting down.
AACCTAATTCTAGCCACATACTTTTTATTTTTTAAACCTAAAAAGTTGTTTCGGCACCGAAAGCCAATGAAAGTGAAAGTGAAATGTAACAAACCAACAGCTGGTTACGTTTAAGCATTTGCATCTACTAGAAAGTGGAGAAAGCCCCTACTACCCCACACCTGTAAGGATGACCACTGATAATTCTGTGATAACATTCAAAATGGAGCCAATAACAATGCAATAAAGGCAATAAATCAGAATTGCAATAAATTGTTAATTGTTTTAAACTTTTTTTTTTCTAATTTCCCCTCCATTTTGTTTTGTTTTGCCATGGTACACAACACATTTTGATAATATTCAAGTATTCATGGGACACATTAGTTGTTCCAAATATGACCTAAAGTAGGTTATGATGTAATCCTGAAACACTGTCGCTGATAAAGATGAATTACAACACACTGCCTGGCTGTCTGGCTCAAACCCCTTCTCATAAGTTGCTGCAAGTTGTAGCAGTGTAGTAATTTAACGTTTATTAAGTTATCAGCAACATTTTCTAATTGTAAGAAACTCTGTTTTGTTTAGTTTTTTGGCTCCGTTGAAACAGTTTGTCATGTTTATCCATATGTTTTTATTTGTTTTGCTTGCTCATTCCTGATTTCATTACGCTATCTAAGGTTTCCTCTGACAAAGAGGTTCTTAACATCCAAAATGAAATGAACCCGGGATAAGAAAGTGCATGCTGCACTACTTAAGATATAAAATATGGCCTGTGTCGCTGAAAAATGCATTCCAGCGAGGCTAACTACTGGGGGCATGGATTGGTCATGACATAAAGAATCAGATAAGCTCACCAACTAGCTTACCTTGCTGTTCCTTTTTCTGCACTCAGCCTCTTCCTCCCCTCTCCTCCTTCCCCTTTCTGACATAAACAACTCTCTAATTTACGACCAATAATATCCTGATTCAATCACCTGATTGATTTTGGACTTGTATCCCACTAATAAATCTCAGCTCTTCTTCTCTTATTGAGTCCGCCGTCGGATCTCCACGCTCTCCCACCCAAACACACACAATCATGCACACACACACACGCACACACATATAGTCTAATGGTATTAGAAAATCAAAGTCTCTCATTTTGTCTCAGTATATCTGCAGGGCCTGGTAATAGATCTGGCTGTACTTATATCCGGAGAAGGGAGGAGGAGGAGGAGGAGGAGGAGGAGGAGGAGGAGGAGGAGGAGGAGGAGGAGGAGGAGGAGGAGGAGGAGGAGGAGGAGGAGGATAGGAGGAGGACTACATGCAGGGGGGAAAAGTGGAATTAAGCAGAAGAAGATGAAGAGGATATAAAAAAAGAGTAAAATGGAGAGCATAAGAGCAGCAGATATAAAAAGCTAATCAGGATGTGTGGGGTTCAGTGTGTGGACTGAGGCTGAATTTACTGAATTAGGACATCTTTATCTGGTCGGCAGCAGAGCGACAGGAATAGTAAACTACAGCAGGCGGTGGTCATAAAGTGTTCTGCACTAAGATGGGCTTCAATCTGCTGCAGCTTTCAGTGCAAATCACCGTGGATAAAAGCACCACCTAAATATCCTAAACAGGCATGGAGGTATTTTAATGTGCATTATGTTGCCTGGTTAAAAGGATATAAAAGCTGCTGGTATCATGTGAAAGAGGATCGAATGCCAAACATGTCATACTAGCTTTACAGAAAACAGCATCAGTCCAAAGTTCTGCAAAATCTGAGTGAGGGAAAGGGTTTCCTCAACCTCTGACCTCTGAATGTAAATGGACTCTGTTGGTACTCACAAGTCTCTCCTTAACAGAAATGCCTGCTTTATAATAATCACATGTAGCTTTTTCTCATGAGTTATTTTCACCTATTTTATTTGACTAAAGAGTATTGGAATTGCATAAATTGGATATGACTGCAAAGCTGTCCAATTTCATTCGTGTGTGATGATGTTTTTTATAGTCATAGTAGCCATTTGGTTGTAGTGTGACCATATCTTTTAATTAGCTGTAACCTCCAGGATAAGCCTCATTTTCTTGCAGAAATCTCCAAAAGTTTTCATATCAAATTTATTTCATGGATTTTTCAGCAGTGTTCCTCAAGGTCTTGCATACTTTATATACAGTATAGTGGGAAAATGCAGCAACAACTATTATGAACATTTTAACAAGATGCACAAAAGAAAGGAAAAAAAAACAAAAGTTTCAGCAGAGGAAATCACCTTTTCGAAGCAGATTTATACAGCTGCATTTACAAACACCACTACAGGATAATAAAAGTCTTGTCTATATGCTGACAGGCATGTACAGCAGCTCGGCATTAGTCTGAAGAGTGCTGTCTGTATAAAAATACATATGATATATGTGGCCACACACACGCACACTCTGTGTAATCACATCTGACTTTACGTCCGTACACACGTTAGCCAGTCCTCTTGCTGTGCACCTTGTGGCCTCCCCCCCACTAATATAATTAAATCCTACTACAAACTTTCCCTTTGAAACAAATTAATTAAGATGCTATTATTTAGCCATTGAGAGGTTAATGACCACCATTAGCAACAAAGGCTACATCCACCATCATCAGCCAAACTTGGTTATTTGGTCCATTTTGGTTATTTACTGAGCCGGAGATTGATGGCTGCTGATACTGCTCGTGACGCTAATTAGCTTTTAAAACATAACACACTCCATCACTGCTCAGGCCGTACGGCAACCAGAGAACAATCCCATCATCCTTTGCTCCTGTCTGAACATAGAGGACAGTGAAGCAAATGGGATTTAGAAAGGACATTCTGTTCTATACGGTGTGTGTATGTATATATATATATATATATATATATATATATATATATATATATATTTACATATAATTCCAAAATATTATGCGGTTCTACCAAGATGGTTATCTAGTACCCATAAAATATTATAAAACAAAAAAAAGCACTAAATCTATCGTGTTTACCTTTAATTTGTTCTTTAAATGGAAATTTTGTTTGTTTTATTATATAAACTAATATGTTGCCATCAGTCATGTCATAGTAAATTGTTTTTACAATCATAGAAAGGGGTATGACATTAAAGCTTAAGGCTACAATCACTGTTCAGGGGAAATTTACAACTTTGATTTTATACGTTCAACTTAAAGTGAAGGATATGTATTTGTTATATGATTTGACGAGCTTCTCCTGTACAACATCTTTGTTAAATTAAACCTTGAAGGTATATGATTCATGAGAAAGATTGCTAGCTTTGGTATTGGATGATCTGGGAATGAGACTCAGCAATCAACTATCTTTCTCAAGCATCACATACTGCACCTTTAAAGATTCTTTAAAAAAAACTACATATGCATGAGAGTTTACATCACTGAATCAACAAGCCAATCCACAGGAGTGTTTCCAGAATTGGCGCCCTTACCAGTGACAGGAGATCAACAAGCTCCAATATGTATGTAAAAGTCTATGGTTAGGCACTACGAGAGACAGTTAAAAAAGTCAAAATAAATGCACATTAATGCCAGAAGTGAGGTGAAATGCAAATTAAGTTACAAAACTTTTGGTTTCACACGGGACATAAACACCTGTCTTCATGGTCAGAGGAAGCCGCTAATTAAAAACGTATATAAAAAGATATATATAAATATATAAAACTTCATATTAAAGGAGAAAAATGTGTGGCATGTCTTTTAATAAAAGAGCTGATATTCACACCACATTTCTAGTTGTGTACAATGTATACTGTTGATGGAGCGGTCATATGCAAATGTCCTGCATCACATCCAAGCAGAGCAACTAATCTACAGCTGTGACAACAATAATCCTGTTCTACAAACACACAAACCATCCCGGCCATAACACCAATATTATAAGACACAATAACATTCTCCTTCACCTTCGTTTCACACTTCACAGAGTTGAATTAACGGCCAGGCATCATGATGTCATCGAGACGACAGTCGGGGTCTGGCGAGCGTTACACCCGGCCCCATCGGGTCACCTGATTGGTGGACCCTGGAGCCATGGCCAATGGGAACACTGGTTGAAATCACAGAGGGGGCCGGATGAGTAATGGCCACACTAGTAAAGGGCACTCAAATGACATTGTGGGGATAACAGAACTTATTGTCAAGCGTTTACACTGCGGGCGATTTACGGCCGCTCCATAAATGTTTATTAGCTTTTCCTCTATTTATAACTTCTGAAAATCATGATGGGCCTGACTACGCCCTTGTGTCTCTGCACTTTTATGATCTGGGTGAACATACCCTGACGAGCAGCACTGAGGGATCTTTGTGTGCACACTGCATGTGTGTGTTTGTGTGTGAGAGTCTACAATTTATAGCACCTACAGTATATTTGTGTGCATGTATGTATTTTCACAGGGCTCTTATGTATATGGTTTTACATCTGAAACACACACCCACAGCGTCTCTCTCTCTATCTCTCTCTCTCTGTCTCTCTCTCTCTCTCTCTCTCTCCCACTCCCACTCCCACACACATGCAGCTGTTCTGTACAGGCATGTGATTTAAGATGGATGACTCTGACAGGCTTTTATCTGCAAGTGTGTAAATCAGCACAACTTTACATCAGGAGAAGTCGACACTCTTAACCAAACTGAAAAATCACTGTGCCACAGGGGTCTAAAAAGAAGAAGACAGGGAAACACTCACACATATAAATGCTTAGATTTATAACATTGTTAAATGATTATTAAAGTGATTTTACAATATAATGTTCTACACTGAAAAAAGAACCAACTTAATTGAATTGTTTCATTTGGTAACACCTAAATGAACTAAGTTCTTTCAAATTAATTTAATAAGTTAGATTAACACAATTGATTTTAAATTAATTTGAAAGAACTTAATTCATTTAGGTGTTACCAAATGAAACAATTCAATTAAGTTGGTTCAACTATTTTCTTTTTTCAGTGTACATTGTATTCACAAGAATAAATATTGCTCAAGACTCAACATAATAAGTCATTTTGTGAGGAGGTCTTGCTAAAATATTTGATAGTTTGTAGATGATTCAGAAGCCATATGTTTCATTTAAACTGATTAGTGTTGTGATTGGATGTTACCATTACAGAATTACACAGATTAAAAACATTAGCATATGACAGGTATGTTGTTCTAAAGCTTTTTTGAAAAGAACTTTTTGTCACATTGCTGCAAATCTCACTATATCCTGACAGTAGAACATGTGACAGACAAAACATCAAGAAACAGAAACAGAATCAGAGATATATGATTATTGGTGGACAGCTAGCTGGCTTTGATTGACACTGTGTTACAGACTCCTCCCAGCTCTGATTGGTTGTTTTCCTTTGAACACAGTGGATTCCTGCAAAACCATTTGCATGGACCTGTCTACCTTTTAACTACAGTATGTGTTATGTACTATACTACCAATGTAACATGAGTAGCCTTTAGCCTGACATGTCAAAAAGTTTCGACACCCCTGTTGTTCATGAACTTTTACCATTATTATTCAATGAAAGAAAGATGACATGATGCAGTGATATACCTGTTTGCTGTAGGCATGAAGGCTGCACCATGGAGAGAAAAACTATACATTATGTATACCTGGTAGCCACTGGTGGTCAGTGTCAGTAGACAAACCTAACATACCCTACGGTTTACAGAGCAGAAGAAAAAAGTTTTTGTACACATTTCTGTCGTACGATTGTGTGAGTTTTTTCCCCCAAATTGTATCCAATAAATAACCCAGTCCAATAATTCACCAGGTGTGTTGGCAGAACATAACAATACTAAGAACAGCACTGTACTTCTACAACCTCTTGGGTCTTAAAATGTGTACCAGTCCAGAATGAAAAACAGCTTCACTGTTTGAAATTACTTCAATATGTTGAGATGTGCATAGAAAAGCCAAAACAATTCAACCTTAGATGAATGAAACTAGTAAATATCATTGCCATAAAGCCAGAGCTTCTCCTAATAATAATTAATTATTGGCATTGGTAGGAGAGGGTAAAATGTTCCTGCATCTGACGCCCTCAGCCCCCTCCGCCTCCGTCGACTAGTCATGCTGAAGGTACTTCTACAAATTGAGGTAGCCGTGCTATTCTCCCTGGCCGCCTGCCTTTAAACGTTAATCACTGGCTCAGGCTTTCAAGTGCGGGCCAACTGTGGTCATCTGTGACAGCAGAGGTGTAACTTTATGAAATAATTACTTCACAGGCCTTCGGAGTATGTTGAGGGCTGAAAATAAACAGCACTGGGGGAGAGCAGGGGGAGGAAAGGCAGAACGGAGAGACGGCCAGCAAATGAAATGCAAACGCTAGCCGCTCTCCCTCTCTGGGACAGAGATTTATGGGAGATGTACATGACATGGCAGCAGCTCAGAAGAAACCCCTCTCTCTCTCCTCTTCTCTCATCTATCTCTCTTTATCTCTCCCCCTCCCTTGATCCCATCGCAGCTGTTCCAGCCCTGGCCCACTTGCTGCACCTGCCCAAAAAGGCCCTCGATCAAGGCTAGCACGAACAAATCTAACAACTCTTAAAGGGACACTGCTACCCTTTAATGTTTTCGTGTAAAATTCAGGATCTGACGTTGTTGTTTTTTTTGCCTCTGTTTGCTAAACAACAGTGAAATAGTGTGAAGCCTCTCCCTGATTAGAACTGTCTAGTCTGTCTGTCTTCCTTGCTGTTAACTCCCTTCTGACTTTCAACCAAGGTGAAGAGATTTCCAAAATTTACAGCATCATGCTTTAACCCCAAGTCGCATGATTTCTCTGAGCTGTAACCACTCCTGGCGCTGTCCGGACAGAGGCTGTCTAGTGCTAGTCCCAGTGTCTGGGCGTCCGGGTTGATTTATATGACTGAGGCCAGTGGAAATCATCACTGACTCCCTGTCCCAGACAGGAAATCAAAGAGAGGGAGACAGCATAATCAGTGGAGCAGCCTGACCTGGATTCAGAGCGTTCACAACCTTCACGGCAGGCAGCTGCTATCAGCACAGGCCCGGCTGGTTTTTGAGATCAAAATTTGCAGATGTGAAATACAAGAACGTGTTTGTGGAATTATTTCAAAAGCTATAGGTGATAAAGTCTGCAAACAGATAGGAAGAAAGAAGTGTTTTGCCAGTTTTACTATAGACCATTTTCTAAACGACATGTTCGCTTTCCATTTGCAAACCATGCAAGATTCAAGATTAAAAAAGATTAGTATGACCGAGAGGCTATACAGACAGAAGCCCAAAGCAAATACATACTGTACATCATCCACAACACAGCACAAGATCGATATCTTCTACATTGTCAACTTGAATCATGGAAAGAGACGACACAATGACATCCAGAGTTATAGTTTGTTATAAAAAAAAAACAGTTGTCAAGGGCAATTTTATTTTTTTTGTTAAAGGTTTTTATATTTATGATAATGCTGTGGAGCCTTTCAAAGCCAATCAATAATGTTCTGTATGGATAAGTATGACTTGGTCTCAACTGTGATGGATTACTGAACTCAAGCAGGCTCCAAGAGTCTTTTAATTGATAATTGGCTTCCTAAACTGTTTTTTAAAAATTCTAAAACTTACATCATTTGAAGATGGTCAACAAAAATGTATAATAAAGTAAATATTAATCATGTCTAGGGCCTAAAATGTGCACAAGCAATTAGTATTAGCTATCTTTTAAAAAATAATAATATTGGTCACCATCAAAATCTGCATCTTCTCCGTCTATAACTCCAGTTGCCCTTGTATTCACTTGGCCAGATGCTCTTGTGTACATCAATGTTTTTATTAAGTATTCATAAAAAGTCTCTCTGGTGTCCCTGTAATGGATATACAGTAATTCATCACAGTTATTAATGCAGGGAAAGAAACTAATAATTATGTATATGAGGTCATTTTGCTTGAAGATGAAGGAAACGGTGAGTGTGTGGCCCTTCTGCACCACGGTTGCATTAGATAACAGTTATTAATGTATCCCTCACGGGCGTGTCAGTGTTTATGTATATGTTTGTTTGTCTGTGAGTGCACACAAGTAATGTGTGAAATGGTCAATATGTGTGTTTGTGCATGCAAATGTTCTCGTGTGCTCATGTATCTTAGTGAAGAATGTGCCTCTAATTCTCGTTAGAGCCTTAATGCAGCCATGAGTTGACAGACTGCCTCAGCCGACCGCCATGTGCATTAAACTGACTGAGGGAAGATAAACGCACAGTACCCAGATTAAAGTGACAAATAGACTCTGCATGCAAAGTGGCAAAGGTAAATTGTGTTGCTAAATGCGAGTGGAGACAGTTTCTGTGACTGCAGCGCCCGGGCTATCTGTGATAAATGAGGGATAAGTGCTAGAGCACCCAAGTAGAAGCCACTAAATTTCACATTGCCCTCTGACCACTTGTTTCCCTCCAAAATCATCAGAGGCAAAGTAAAGCGCTGGTTGTAAATCAACTAAATGCACTGATATGCAAAAATGCATCATTTTAAATGAACCTCTGATTTTTTTTTCTTAGCTGAGTGAGAACACATCTGTTGGGTGGATTATTTTAGGGTGCTCACTGAAATATGCAGAGAGAAATGGTGATACGATAGAACAGGCAGCATTTGCTTGCTTGTTTGTGCAAGCAGCTTATTATGACCCATGTTTATGTTTATTGTTGGTAGTAATAGTGATGGGAGCAAAAAAGAAAGTCAGGTGAAGTTGTATAAAATGTGATAAAGCTTGCGTAAAGACAAGCTGTGGATGGATCAAGCAAACATGGTACTTAGACCCAGGAGGCCGCTGCTCATATCAACTTTCACATATTTGAATTTGCAGATTGGTCTCCCCTTGTCACACTTGGGGAGGGTGGGAGGAATGAACAAGCGGCAGACTTTCACCCAGGAGAACGGGGTTTGTGTCCCGTGTGAAAACAAAAGTAAACAATTTTTATGTAATTTCAGTCAATCACATTTTGAGAGTCACATTTTTAACATATCTTACTTTAGTCACGTCACACCTGTAACTACTTCACTTCCGGCATTTACATACATTTATTTACTGTTTAAACTGTCTTTTATAACATCTAACCAGAACATTTTTTACCCTAAACTTTGATTAGTGTTTTTTGGCCTAAATTCGCTGAAACTACAGTCTTTTTTACAACCGCGAACCGTATGTGTATGTATAATGCCACTGTACTGTGAGCTGCAAAACGCTCACATGAGTTGTTATGGGGGGTACTGACAAACGGCCTATTCTGTCGTTTAGGTTAGAGATCTTGTTGGAATTAACAAATTCACACAAGTTAACTTTCTATGGGCATTTAATTTAACTTGATGTAACATGGTTAACATACATAACATACTTAGCTACGAGACTTAGGTTACATAACATACTTATTCAAACTCAAACCATGAACATTTTGTTACAAAAGCTGAGCCCATTACACGTTGGTGAAATATTACATTAAGACATCACGAACACCTTTTCAAATTACAAATACTGACATCAAAGAACATTGCTAACCTCAAAACCAGGTCATGCTGAATTATTTTGTATCCTCTCACTGTATTAGACGACTTGAATTTGCTCTATTTGTGACACACTGAAGTCCATACATGTTTCCCCAACAGTTGTCTTCATACCCACACATTAGTGTATGACAGGTATGTTGTAGCCTACGTGAGCCATGTTCCAGTAGCCCAGAGCAGACCATGCACCCAAATCATGTCTGCATGTTTTCCTTCTCACATGACAAGTCAAGAATCAAACTGCTGCACAGACACCACACTCAACTCTGAGCAGCAGCAGTAACACAAGTAGTTCAGTAGCAGCAACAGCAGCAATAATGGTAAGTTTGGATATCAGTCTGAGCTGTCACTAAAGACATAGATTTGGTGGCTGTCGTCAGAGAGCTTTAGCAGTTAATTGTCGAAGCAGTAGCAGGGAAAGTAGTAGGCATCCATGTCTGCCACAAAGTAGGTTTGCATATAAGTATTTTGCTAACAAAATTGATTCTAGTGAATGCGGCTGCCACAGAATTATGTTTAAATATGTTTCTTACACAAAACATAAAGACTTAATTGAACGTTTAAAATCAAAGCAGTGAAGTGGAAAGTTACATTCGGGCCCTTAAATGTTGGATCCTACACTTCCCATGATGCAAATTAAAAATGTGTGTTACAACCTTCCTGTCTGGTAAAAACCAACAGCTTTTATGCTGCAATTTTGTACCAATGCTGGCTGCTGGTCTGAGACAGGACACAAAGCTACAGATGTATGTTTGTTTGTTGTTTCAGATGATGGATTAGTTCACAGCAATACATTACACTGCCATCTTCTGACAAAAGTATGTTTATGTAACTTTATTCACTCTAAACCTGTCGATGGAAACGTCCCTAATTCGTATTTTCATTTATGCAACTTTTCAAAATTGGAAACACGGCCAGTGTCAGATGGAATCCTAATTAGGATTAGGATTAGCAGTTGATTAAAAAAAAGAGTCACAGACTGTCTTTGTTTGTACTCACAGCTTATAACGACATATGTTTACATTTGTAGTTAGGGGGCGACCTCTAGTGGCCATAGTAGGTATAATGGGAGCAAAGGAGGAAGTCAGGTGATTCAGCCTCGAGAGGAGACTGCTGTTTGTGTAACCAAAGTCAATGGTGAGTTATTTGAACATACTCTCAATTGTATTCCATATGTATATGCCATCTACTTAACTACCTAAGTTATGTAACAAATAAACATACTTATTTTGACCCAGATCATGCTGTTTTTGTAAAGGTAATCAAGTAGTTTGTTTGTTGCCTAAAACTAACCAAACGGTGACACAATGTTAACCACGGGTTTAAAGCTGCAAATTACACATGCTGCATGTCAATCTAATTCATATGAGATTGATAGTCTTGGTATTAACATGAGCAGCTTTTGTAACTCTAGCAGAAGTTACAGTAACATCAGCATTACTACAGGTGCTGTAATCGCTCGTACTGTAACAGTGGTGTGTGTTTGTGTTTGTCAGTGAGGCAGAAAGACAGGTGGCTGATAAGGGTGCCGCAGGAAACATTGATTTATTGCTTAATTTGCATCTTGGAAAAAATATGTTGTGTTGAAACACAACTTTATTCTGCTGCCTGTGGGTTACGACATCACACTGTACTCTTCAACTGCACCTGTGCCTCACCCTCACGCAGATACCGCCAAACACCGTTTTGGCAAGAAAAATGTATGCAAAGTTCTACATGACAACACGAGGTAAGAAGAGCTGTGCCGGTTTCCAGGCTGAAGCTGCAGGAATTATTAATGATGAATTGTCTGGCCGGTTGGTTTAGGCAACAGTTTCCAGAGTAAACAAAAGAACTGGATCCACACAATTATCAGATACAGGGGATTAACGTTAGGAATTTATGCTGAAAGTTGAACCAAGTGTCAAGCTTTAGCTGCAGAAATTAACACTGACGCATCAAAGTTGTGGTAGAATATAGACCGAAACAGCATTGAAACTGTGCTTGGTTGATGCTAAATGCTCAAAATTAAACATAAAAAACTGTTATATGAATATGTAAAGGCATTGTGAAACAGCATTTTAAAGGCTTCTTTTATGTTAATGACTTCAAGTGTTTGGTTTTTAAAACTATGCTGAGGTTGAACATATTATTATGAATGTTGGAAAACATATCATTTTTACACATTCACCAAAGAGGAAATGTTTTCAATGCCTGAAAATAATAAAATAAAACCACATATTAATAAAACCACATATTTCTGGAGCGGATCTGTATCACAGGGCAGATACACTATTATTCTTTTAAATTTTACTTTGGTTAGCATTGGGAGATAGGTGTCTGCACTCTCCAGCTGCCCGTCTAAGTTACATTATTTTACTTATTTTATTCTTTTAATCTGAAAATACCTTAACATTTCAATTTGTTGTTGAAAACTGTCTCCGCTGCAAAATGTGGCTTATTTTTTAAATTAATTTTTACACAAAAAATTCCATCTATTACTGTTATACAAAAAAATGTATATTAATGAGCATTTCATTTCCTTCCCCACATTGCAGTGAGTCAGAAGACACTATCAAGAGCTACATTGTGGAAAGGAGAAACACACAGCCATTGCTACATAAAGCCATCAGCACAGTTGTTTCCCCAAAGTTGTTCTTGCCTGGTAATGCACCAACAAACCAGTAAACACAATCATGTATGTATCATGAACTCAGCCTTCCTAAATTAGAGACCAACCCTGATGACGTGACCCACACCTCCTTTTTTCCCCCTCGTGGTCAATGTGTGTCCATTTAGGTCATTTGTGTGTGTGATTTTGGTCTGTGCATTCCCTTCTGTGTTTGAAGATGTTGTGTGTCTGCATGTGAGTGTTTATATGTTTCAACACAGACCTGCCACTTTGGCCTGCGGGGCTGAAACATGAACCAACAGAGCAGAGTTTACATCAGTACACAGCAATCACAGGAGCCAGCTTCGCCTCTGACCACATCAGTGTGGCCTTCGAAACATAAACACAGTTGATTTAAGAACTGATATAGACATATAAAAAGGTGGATGAACTACATTTTACATTTGCCCTTTAGACATGGAGCTGGCAGTCTTATCCAGAGTGACATTTGTTTTGAGTTTCTCTAAGTGATCACCGGAAGGTGAAAAGCCATTGGGTTTTTATTATTTTTACTTTAATTTAAACTAAGCAAATTTGTACTCTGATGGCTCTATATGACAGCAGGAAGTAACTGTTTGAACTGTTGCTTGTTTAAAGAAATTTATTACCTCCGCCAAGGAGGTTATGTTTTCTTTTTGGCTTGTTTGTCAGCAGCATTATAGACAAAAATCGCGTGCCCATTTTTTTTTAATCAGTGGAAGGTTGTAGCATGGGCCAAGTAAAAAAATGTAAACTTTAAAGCAGATCTGAATCACTGGGTGGATGCACCAACTATGTTTTACTTTCATTAATATTTTGAGATAGGGCATGGCCTTGGGGGAGGTCCGTGCTCTCCTAGTGCTGTTCTAGTTACTTTTAAATTCTGCCATGTGATCCATGAAGTAAACTATAGGCTGTGATTATATTAAAAAATTGTGTTTTCAGTGTCTTGCAGTGATTTTTTTGAGTTGAGTTTTGATTTATCTGGAGCAGTGATTTTTTTTTCTTTCATCAACATTTTCCTTAAGCAGAAAATTTACAGCACATCTGTTAGAGGGAAGGAGACTTTCTTATATGTTGCAGCCTATTAGAATAATAAACTGGCATTTATTTACATGAAATGCATGAATTCTTTCAGCTGACACTTAAAGCACTCTCATATCTTCTACATACGTACTGCAAATTTATGAGATCAAATTTTTTTGTAGCTTTAAAATATAGTAAAGTATCCCATTTTTCAACAAATCAAGTTGTGTCATCCATGCATAAAAGTAGTTTCAGGATCTTTTAACTGTGATGAAAAGGAGAATTCAGCGTCTTAAGTTGGAATCGAGAGCTGTAGACTTTGGGCTGCTACATTTTTGTCAAGTGAAAGAGCCAAAGTAACCAAAACAAGTATCCCTCCCGTCGCTGCTGATCTAATCTGTTGTTGGGAGATTTACAGCACAAACTAATGGGAGTTTTGAAGCAGGGAGGAAATATTTTCCTCCATCAGAAAAGGGGGAGGGGATTTAATCTGTCGTATTTTTTAGTGAAACTATGTAATTTTCCCCTTCTTCTAGTTCAGGCAAAGAGGAGGATGATATAAATCAAATGAAGGGCCTCCGTCCTCAGGGCCCGGAGAGCTGAAACCCAAACCAAGCCGAGGTTAATGGAAGTTCAACTCAAGATTTATTTTAATTGTTCCATTGTAATTTCTTTAACTCAAACAAAATGTCTCCTTTTGTTGAAGGCATTCGCTAAATTATACCACATCTGAAGTGGAAAATGTAGAGTGTCAAAAAACTTTTTTTCCCCTCCACTCTCTGGGTTAAATCAATAGAGCGATACAGGATTAAAGCCAGTGATTAAACGCTGGTTTCAAGAAGCAGAGTGGGAGTACTGGAATTCTCAAAAGCAAATGAGAAAATATTACAACACTTCTTTTTCTTTTAGAATGAAAAAAGGCAGCACATTTAAACAAAAGATGTTCTTAATTATTATTTCTTTCTTTTAATAATGCATCATTCAATTTTCAAAGCATAGTCTGAGGCTTACATCTTAGTTCAGAAGTAACAGGATTTATATCGTGTTTAAAAAGTTATAAATACAGGTGAGTATTGACCCATTATAATATCTCCTTAGTTAAACTACAGTGTGCACTGCCTCCCAGTGGGACACAAAAGCCAGTCTAACATTACTCATTCGATGACAAGCAAATTAATTACGCACAAAGAGCTACTCTGGAGTTTCAGTAACTTATAACAATAGCACATGCAGATCAAACGGACGGTCCATTCATAACTATTAGACAGGTGCAACATTGTCAAGCAACACAGTGAAGGCCAACTCCTGCCCTTGATCAGTGAGCCGACGTCCGTCCTTGATCGCTGCCAGGGGAACTTGGTTCTGCATGAATCAGTGCAGGAAGACGCCACATGAGGCATGACAACCACACAAGCTTCAGTAGGAGTGTTTGCAAACAGGAACTAGCTGGTAATCTACTTCCCTCTCCCTGCCTGCAGCCCCAGCTGTGCAGGGGCCTATTTTAGACATCCAAACTGCATGCTGGGATACACTGACACCCCGCGAGTAGTGATCAGCGTGTGTTGCCATGAAAGAAGTGTGTGTGTGTGTGTGTGTGTGTGTGTGTGTGTGGCGAGGTTGGGAGCTGATGATATTATTACTAATTATTGAAATAACTTCCTGCCACCTGTCTTGCTGCTGCCTCGTGCCAAAGTACAGAACATAGTGATGAAACTGTTGAAGGAGCTTCTGCAGAAGTGACAGCTGATTTGGCAAACGGATGTGCTGTAAGCTCATCATGGATCAGCGTGGATGATATTGTTTTCACCTTGTGCGACTGTCTGTGTTTGTGTGTGTGTGTGTGTGTGTGTGTGTGTGTGTGTGCGTCTGTGTGCGTCATCATGGCAAAATGTCAGCAAGTGCCCCATACCATATGACTGCATAGGTTGTTTGTTCCTATCCACTAATACGACCCACAGGAACGCTTAATACATGTTAAACTCATCATTAACATTATCAGACATCACAGTTCGGATGGGTTTTGACAACAAAACTACTTCAAGTTTAAGTTCAGGAAAGAAAACTAAATGGTAAGACTTAGTAAAACACATTTAAGCTTGAAATAACTTCTGCCAGATGTGAGGTCGTAATGCTAGTTATGTAGGTTATGTAGAACAGAACAAAGCTATGCATGGAAGTTAAATTGCATATATGCAATTTAACAATTTAACTTCCATACATAGACATTTTATTTTGAAAGGTTACTTGTGGCCTCCATTGTAAAATTGTGTAATTGACACTAGAAAATAATACTAACTTTTAATATGAAGTTAACTTGAAGTATTTAAGTGACTTAATAGTATTGGATTGAAAATGATTGAATAGTGTTGAAGTAAAGTGAAGAAATTATAAAGATTGAAAATGTTCAAAGAAGTCAAATTACTTTATTAAAACATCATCACTTTGGATCAACACAAAATACACAGGTTGAATGAACATGAATAATTTGCGTTAATTTAACTCAATTGTTTAAGGTGATGCCAAAGCAAAATATATGTGTGCAACCACTTTCCATTATTGGAATAAGTAAATCCAACAGTTTCCTTTTTTCAGTATGTAACTAAAATAACAACAGTACAATTAGTTTAAGTGTGGACACATATACGTGTCTCCTGGTTTGAAAGTCCTGTGTGGACCTTTTCATTCTTCATACTGCATATCCTACTTCCTACTAAGTTCTAATTAATAAAATATTCTATCATACAGAGACAATACAAACTACTTTTCAGAAATATCTAGATAGAGCATGATTTTAACAAGCTTTACCTCTTGTAATGTTTTTGCTGAGTGTTAACTTTGGCATCTCACAAAAAGTCTTGAAGGAATATTTAGTGTGCTGGTTTCATTTAAACTATGTTGAAACAACACACTGATTAAAGCAAATATAGTGTCTTTAGCTTATAAGGTTTGAAAGTAGCTGAAGTCCTGAACTAACGCCTGGAGGATGTACATAAACTATGTTCTGTGTCACAAATCCGCCTTGAGTCATCACCCATGCCCTGGATCACTCTGCTCCTACTTACATCCAAATCCTCAGCCACACTAAGTACCAGAGCTCATGTAACTCACGCCAGCACAGATCTGCCTTGCCTCTTTAACACCTCTTCTGACCGGTCAAAGTGCTGAGCCAGCAGGGCTACGCTGAAATGAAACTGCTTTTAATGTTACAGAGTTTTAATCTGTCAAATTGTGTTGATGAATCATAACATTATGGATTTTTACTAATGATTCTCAGCAATAGTCTGTCCTTCCTCACCACAGCTGCTTCTCAGTGTACACATTTATGTCCAAGTGTGTTTTTGTTCAACTCCTCATTAAAAAAATAACGCTAAATATCAAAAATGTAGAGTTTAGAACAAAACAAAATAAATTTGTAACCAAGCGCAAATTTGAAATTGGCTGTAACCACCACATACACAACCTCACAAACACTTGGCTTGAGTTATAAAAGGAGGAATGTCTTAATTATAGGCAAACTTTCACCAATGACAAAGGAACTCCATTGATGCCTCCAACAAGTGTCAATAACAAGAGGTTCATCATTTTGGCCATGGTACGTGAAACAAAACAAACAAACATACTCTCATAAACGGGTATGATTTCTTATTAAAAGTTTTGCATCACGGATCATAAAAAAACCTACAAAATATGACATGTGGCCAGTGCTGATTTCAACATGATGCAGACACCGCAGCACATTGACATGTGTCAACAGCTATTGTACGACACAACTGCTGTTTTTTGAACATGTTACTGTTGTAAATTGGTTAGGTTTAGGCACATCAACTTAGCTTTCCTAAGGATAGGAGAAAAGAACAGGGTTAGGCTTTAAGTCCACTACTTGCAGACAATATATCAACAAAAAAAAGGATACAAACACCGGCCTCCTAGTTGAAAAACTGGGGTTTGGTCAGGCCCTCCACCTCCACCTCCACCTCACCCGGTAATTGGCCCACATTACCTGGTTTCGTCAGTTGACAAAATTTCATGGGATAAGTTCCAATTCCAGTGCATTACTTTTTCGTAGGAAATTATATAAACTGTTCATCAGGACAGCCTGAAATAAAACACACCTACTCACACGCACACACTTGACTTCCATGCCAAATTTCAGCTTCCTATGCACTGAAAGTGTGAAATTTTACTGGACCGACCAATCAACTGACCAACTGAGCAACTAATTACCATAAATATGCTTGTCTTGTCTACTACTATAATTTACTACCCCACTTCAGGTCATCAAAAAAGTGGCGACCAGTTTTAGCAGGTCCAGGCTGGTCTGGACCTCCGTAACAGCACCAGGCATGGTCAGTCTAAGATTTGGCACACAGATACTTATTCTCCTTTCCTGTTTTAGATATGTGCTCTGTAAAGTTTGATTATTATTAATACTCCATGACTCATCACTTCTTCCATCCACTTTTAAGGTGAGGCTATATCGCTAAACCTGCAGAGAGACAGACTAGCTGTCACTATGTCGCCTTTACAGCTCCATGTGCTGGAAGACAAATGGGTATAAGTATACCTGCTACACTCTGTGGCATGATGGGAGGCTGTGCCAGGCATACCGGCCCAGACCACAACTAGACCGCTTTCCACTACAAGATGGTGGTGTTTAAACCCGCTGCTATCTGTGAGCAGAGACTGAGACGCTGATATTTCACACTGTCTTGATTTTCTCCCAGGCTATATGATGCCGGGCTGGCAGCCATGTTGGAGCTGTAACTGCAGAGGGAGATAAGTGTCGTGACTCCAAGGTTTCATTACCTCCCGCACAGTTTAGCACTGGATAGCATTAGCTGTTAATGGCCCTTCTAACTAAAAGGGGTGATTCAGACAGACAGCATTCAGCCCATAAAGCCACCATGGAAAGCATCTTTCTAAATAAGGACATGCTCTTAAAACACAAGGTGTCGTTTTCAACACTCCACGTGTCCGCTTTCAGATAGCACGCATTTGTGACACTTTTCAAGAGTATTATGTGTTTATTAACACACGCTGATTCAAGTTTGTAATGTTTGGTTAAAACAAGTCAAGTTAAGTCTTGAAGAATGATGCAAGACTATGCTGACAGACTAATTTATTAAGGCTCTAAAATACTTATGATGGAGCTCAAAAATAATGTTTGTGAGCGTGAAAGTACTTGATGGCATTTAGATTGGTGATTGATTTGTCATGATGAATAAACATCTGCATAATTATACGCATTTAAGTGCTAAATTAAGATTATTTTGAGCCATGAAACAAACAGCTTGATTTGTAGTTCTATAGCCAAAAGGAAGACATCAACACAAGTAAACTAATATTAGCTTTAAGATTTGCCTTGATGGTCATAAGATGAAAGCTGTACCTCGGCTCATCTACAAGTATGTAACAAGGTTAGCAAGATTTGATTTCAAGGAATCTAAATTTAGCCAGGCAACTTATTAAATCAAATAGAAAAAAGATGTACAATCAGAGTTTGGGGCTGCTAAGATCTATTATTTAATAAGAGACTCCCGACGTAATCTAAAGTGTATCCAAGAAATTTACTGCTGTGCACTGATGTTCTTGAAATTAGATCTGTCTTATTTGCTTTTTATTCATATGCCTAACGTGCATGTGTGTGAATAAATATATGACATAATTTCATTGTTCTGCTTGACTCTGCTCAATTTGTGCTTGTAAAATGAAATGAAGATTGTGCGTGCATTTGACTGTGTGCGGCTGTAATAGATTCTCAGCAGGGAATATGTCCAATTCCAAATCACTAATGCACCCCTTTCCATTTGTTTTAACCACATACTGTATGTCAGTGTGTAAATATGTGGTTGTGCATTGCAGAGAGGAAGAAAAAAGACATTTAATATCCTCATCGTACCGCTATCTCACACTGCCAGAGCTGTATTGTGAGTGTATTCATTGGTGGACTCTTAAATTAAACTACTAATGTTACTTACAATTTTTTGATAAACATTAAAGATATGTTTATAGTACAGACAGTCGCATCAAACGTTTTTTTCCTTGGCTCTGTTAAAATCCCTGCATCTTAAATTGACATGTTTAACAGGTCCCCTGATTGGCCTTTGACAGAGAATACATTTATTATACACTAAGTTATGTGACACCGTATACTGCCTGTGTATGTGCTGTATGGCTAGGTTTTCCATGCTGTAAAATTGGGTATTAAAGGTCAAGGGCCGTTTGGGCATGTCGAGTGGATTTGGCAGCACATAACAGGCATCTTGTCTCTCTGATATGTAATAAAAATCTAACAAATTAAAAGCCCCGTGCAGCTCCCAAGACTGGTGACATTTACACACTGATCACTCTGTTTATGGCGACGGCGTTTGCCAAACTCGGGCTGTTGTCTCGACATGTGGCATTGACCTATTTTTATCCCAAATATAGTCAGTTATGTTGGCGTCTTTGCACTTGTGAGAGGGCTGGTGCAACAAGGGAAAGGTCAGATGTATACTTGAAGTATGGCCGTGCACTGTGCTGCAGGGTAATGAAGAGGGCAGGGACCGTTTTGTTTAATTGCTCACATTCAGAACCGCTTTATGGCATGCCGTCTGCGACTTTATATTTGCAATCAGAAATGTCACTTGACGGACTATGAAGAGTAATTAAACAGATGTTACACATGTTCAATATATGATTTCTTTAAATATTCAAAACAATAGCTGTCCAGTGGCACTGTCAGCTTCCAACGGCCCATTTTCCATTAAAACAAGCATATGGTCATGTGCCATCAGCTTCATACGCACCCTTAACTGACCATGTGTCTGACAGATATCATGCCTCTTTGATACAGTGATATATGGCATACACACAGTGTTGGAACATTATGTTAAAACATAGCATGTTGTCGGCAGGGGATACAGACTCAAAGAGTGTTTGCGCTGGTTCACAATGTTCGGCGGCCTTATCATTCCGAAACTAATCCTGCTTGTTCGTCCCTGGACTCACAAACAGCAGAGTCGGGTTTCTACCCCTCTTCAGTCTACTCTGGGACTGTGATGACAGGGGACAATCCTGTAATAGAGTTCAGCTCTTATTATCAACATGCTGTAAAACTGTATGAAGGTGATTTTCATGGACTAACATGGAATGTTTGCCTATTTATCACATCTGATCTATGGACTGATCTGACACATGCTATATAAACTGCTGTTATCCTATGCTTTGCTGACAGTAACGGGTCTTTTTTTTATTCTGTTAAAGCTGTTAATCAAAAACTATAGTGTACTAATAGTGTTTTCTGTAATTTATCTCAACTTCTGTCATTCTCAATCATTTGACCTTTTTTATCAATCCACTGTTGTCTCAAGATAGCCTCACATGTCTTGGGATTAGGCCTCTTTTCTATCACACAAATTTAAATAATTACATTTTTTTTCTACATAAATAAATTCTAACAAATGCTTCATCACAGACAGACATGACCATCATTAACATGACTGGCTACCCCAGATCATTAGCCTCACTGCAAGCACAGGTATTTGACAAGTCCAATACAACTTTGCATGGATACATAAAAGCTGGTACAAAAAAGGTCCATTAAAATAAGTGTGTGCCACGTGCACGCTCACCAAAATAGGTTATCATTTTCATACAACATCCAGCCCAACCACACCCCCCTTGGACACCACATTGGAAAGGTCCTGGAGCTGCCATTCATCCTGCATGGTCTCTTGCTGCCCTCTAGAGTACTGTTACACCTCTTTCTTACACACAAACACACACACACACACACACACACACACACACACATGTTCAGTCGCCAAAGGGCCCTGAGAAGATCAGTGAAACAGGGAAAGTCCAAATAAGTAAGTGATGATTAATTCCTGGACCACAAACTGAAGTTATGAATCTATAGATTGATAGAAAACATATTTATGCCAAATTAAACTGCTCCTGTCCTGCACCTACATATACAAAGCATAAATGCATTTCTTCCAGGTGTCATACTAGAGGAAGTGGAGTACATTATGAGTGTAGCTACAGCAGAGGTTGTGGTATAATAGTGGTAGTAGTGGCTGTAGGAATAAAAATATTGGTTGCTGTGTAGTCAACAGAGTTAACTCCAGTCCATGAGTGCCTCTTCAGCGCACTGTTGTAATAGTTAAAACAACTCTTTAAAACATGACGGTGCCTGCGGTCTGGAGATTCATCTTTCCCTTTGCATAGCTATGTGGTGATGTCTTCATCAGCGAGGCGTGTAGCGAGTTGCTTCCGTGATCCGTTTAGTGTCGGCAGAAGTCCTGCACGTCCCCTCAGGTAAGCCTCTGTCAGGCTCCAGACAGATAAAGCAATATGAAGAATAACAAAGCAGACGACGTATCCCAGAGTTCCTCCTCGAGGCGATCGGGCAGTTTGTTTTTGCCCAAGACCTGTCAAATTCTGAAGAAAGGCTTACAGAGGGAATAACCCCGAGAGGTGAGCGAATGGTGCAAGACAAAAAACAGACGTTCAGCCTTATAACTTTTCAGTGGAAATATGCACAATATGTTCTACCACAAAGACCTGACAAGTGTTAATCATATCAGAGTGATGTGTTTACAGCAATACGTTGAAATGAAATATTAAATATATTCATCCATCTGTCATTCTTTCTACCGATGTGGTTACCCACTTTTTTTATCAGATGGGAACTTTTGCAATGATAATGACCTTGTTTAAGATGGGATGGTGTTGACAGGGACACTGTGGATTGGCCTGCTTTTTTCTTTTTTTTCTTTGACTGGCTGCTGAGTGGCCATCCAGGGCGGGCAAGGTGTCAGACAGCCTCTCGGGTCCTCAGGCCATCTGTTTGGGGTCCTACTTTAGCAGGGGAGATATGTGGCCGTTTTCTGCTTAATTAGGTCCAGTAAACAGGCACTCATCAAAAAGCAGCTGCTAACGTCCCCATTAAGATACAAACACACACACGCACACACCGGGGCACAAAAACAGCCGTGCTGCAGAGATAAAAATCAAACAAACACATCAGTAATGGCTGCAGTGATGATTAAGGTCAGCTCAAGGGGTGAACTCTCTCACCTTGACCTCTTGACCCACACAGACACCTGAGAACCGGTTATGTTGAGCCGTAACAGATATTTCGCAATCCTGTGTGTCTTAGTGTGACTTGTTTACCACTGCAGTGAGTCTGTTTGCTGCACATGTGTGTGTATGTGTGTGTGTGTGTGTGTGTGTGTGTGTGTGTGTGTAAAGACGGAATAGTTGCCACATTATCACCTCAGAAAAATCACAGGGAGCATGAGAGTGCTAACAATCAAAAGCCTAATAGCACAATTATGGAGCTGTGTGGATCGCCTCCACAGTAAAACAAAACAAGCCAACAGGAGAAGCAAGAGCCACATTTCCACATCTCACACCCAGCCTCCTTGTTTGTGATTTCACACAACAAAGTTGTAAACTGGAGGGAAATATACTTAACCACACTGGACGCTTGCCAAATTTCCATAGGGCATTAGCAACCAACTGGTGCAGGCTCATTAAAGAGCAGAGAAACCTATAACCATTAAAAGGCCATTAGGCAGCATGTAATTTTGTGGAACTAAATGGCGGAGAGTAATCAAAAGCACATGAAGCCCAGCTGGGCGACTGGGCAAACTGTTTCGATTAGGGAGGAATCCATCATCGACAATGGCAGCTTTTTGGGGGGTCAATTTTCCTGTGCACTCGATCACTTTCACTCTCTCTGCTTGCGGTTTTCATCTTTTTTGTTATGAGGATCATAGTTACAGTAAAGCTGCAGTAGACAACATTTCTATGCAAAAAATACAAAAAAAAAGCCATAACCTGCTCCTTAAAATGATGTTCCTATACAATGAAACTGCATTTTTAATAGGATTCTTTTCCTATGAAAGTGACGTCTTACGCTCATTTGCATATTGATGACTTATTATGTCAGCCTCGTGCATGGTGCAAGAGGAAAGGAATAGATCTTATGCTGTTGCCAGAAGAGCCTTGGACTGTGACAAATAAATAAATATTTCATGTTTTTTCCCTGATGGTCTGGATAAGTCACTGAATTTGTTGCTAGTAGTCTTTGCTTGCCACTAATAAGGTCTCAAGAGTTGTTAAATGTAGCGAAAAGTCGCCAAGCTGGCACCACAAGTTCTATGTAACATGTTATGTACGTTGTGTACCAATTGCATTTATTTTAACCAATTGCATAACAATTGTCGGATATTTAGCTACCATGTTGTTTCCAAAGACTTAAATAGGTAATTTCTGTGGTTTTATCTATTTTGATTTGAAAAAAAATTAGGCAGGGTGTTTTTTAGTGTATATTTGAGCGACACAAGTGACAATTATTGCACACTTCACTTCCACTTTAAAGTTCATTAACACACCAAAGTCAGAATGTCTTTTAGATGAATGCACCAGGGGGTGTAGGGGTGTAGGTAAGGATACGTTTGTAAAAAAATAATAATAATAATAAAAAAAAGGATTTAATTTAGTCATGTTATCTTGCATTAACTTTCAGTAGTGCAATTTCCCATTTCATTGAACAACACCTGTATTTCCCTCATGCTTTATGTGGGGTTTTTGTAAAAAAAAAAAATTCTAAGAGATTTTATTATAAATAAATAAGAAGTAATACTTGCTGTGCATCTCTCTGTGTATGTACAATGTATCAAGACGCAAAAGTTGGGTGAATCTACAATCTATAAAACTTCTTCCAGTTTCATATAAATACCTTGTTTCTTCATCAGTAACTGCCCATCAGCCACACATGCTGCATTGACAATTCACATGCACAAAGGTTTAATCACCACCTTAACTATAATTTTCACCCCAGGCTAAAGCACTTTAGAGAAAGCCAACTACCCTGGGTCTTGTAAAAGTCGTGTCAAATTCTCAGACCGGCTCCCTGTAGTGGTAAATGGTGTCCAAGAGTAAGTTTATTACGTGTAAAATGTCATTAGGCCGGTCAAGGCACATATTTTTCAGGCCGCTCTGGCTTTGGAGGTCATTGTGACAGGCCAGACTCTGATTAGTCAAATTAGGAGAGAATTTGAACTGACACGCCTTTCAGGGGGTTAAATCAAGTACATGCCACCTTGTTTCAATCAAAAAGTATTCACACTCACGCCAGAACATTGGAAACATTCATCCTCTTTATATTAAAGCTTGGGGGTCTTAAGTACACTGTTGGCTCGTAAAGAGAGACTTGATGAGAAAAAGCAGGTTTAAAGCATATCCGAAAGTCTTTACAGGAGCCACAGAAAAGAAAAAATAACAAGTTTCTTCTATATAAAGACATTTCTGCGGAGCAAACTGTGGACTTCCCATATTAGGAATATATAAAGAGAGTTCACATTTACATATTTCATGTTGCGTAATAGACTGATACAAAGGAATAAACATCCATTCATGGTTCTCCCATAAAACACATAACAAGTGGAAAGGAGAGACAATCACTGTACCAAGAAAAAAACATATACAGTCTCGTGCAAAGGTCTTTGGCAGGTGTGAAAAAAATTCCTAGAAGAATTGATGCTGGTTTGGTCACACCAAATATTGATTTGATTTAGATCTTTCTCCTGTTCACTGACTTTGCATTTTGTTAATGGATAAAAAGAAACTATTAACATTTCTATTTTCGAAAGCATTCTTATTCTACAGCATTTTTCACACAAACTTTTGCACAGTACTGTATATAGAAGTTTTAAAGATGTATTTTGCGACCCGAAATAAACTAGTGTCTGTGAATGACTTATGTATTAGACCACTAACTCGACCGAACTTCACCAACAAACACATATACCAAATTGCTTCCCATGTGTACAAACAATAAGGAGAAAAGGTATTTAAAATCGAGCAAGACAGCAAGAACATCAAGTGTAAAGAAGGGGGAGGAAAGTGAAGGAGGATCTAATATGTCAGGTGGTGGAAAGTGGAGAAGAGAGGGACATGAAGGGTTTTTCTTTCAACACCTCATTTACTACAGCTGCACATCTGTCTGTTTAACCGGTCGCGGCACATAGGAAACATCAGGGCTTCACGCACTGTCCATTCCTCACAATAAAACTGTATGAAGGCCATGGTGGTCGAAGGGGAATACCAAACCTGAACTAGGGTAATAAACTGGCTTTTTTGTGGATGTTTAAAATTCATGAGATTGAAGAGATGACTGTTATTTCTGTTTTGCAAATATAAAAACTAGAAATCCAGGTCTTCTACACACACTGTAGGTCAGTCTTAATAAGAGCATTAGCTGCTTAAAATTGAAATGCATTGCTTTCATTTGCAGCATACACACTTTTAATCTAAAAGAGTGCGCAGAAATTATTTGTTGAAATGCAAATTTACGCCAACTGAGTTTTTATTTGTCCGTTTTGTAGAGGACAGATGTTGCAAATCCAACTCAATTTAGTTGATTTCATTTATTTTACAGAGTCACTGACATCAAGCCAAGACTTTTAAACATGCAGGCCAGTTAATCTGGGAAATGACGGGGGGAAAGTGAGTGTTTGCCTCGTAAAAGGTGCCGCATGCCTTTGCAAAAGAAAGTAAAGTTGGAAAACACAATTCATTACCACCCACTTTACAGCCGTCCATAGTTACTGAAAAAGCTTTTGGTTTTAGTCTGATGATCTCTTAAATGTTGTATTTATGTAGAGTGCATGCTGTGCGAGTGCCTCCACTTTATTTCTTTGCTGTTTCTTGTTTTCTGCTCCCTTGTGTGCTGCTCTACTGCATGAATAAAATCTGAAAAAATAATCTACATTTAAGGGATGAAGAATTTATGTATTAAAATTAATAAAAGTCCTAAAAAATATTTTATATTCAATCATGTATGTACTGTAGGGTGGCTTTATCTGACTCAATTTTACTGGTAAAATTGTAAAATATTTTACATGTACAGTAATTATTGCAGCATTTATTATTATTATTTATTTTTATAGCCAACACCACCACAAAATATTTTTGTAAGTTTATTGTATACTTTTGTATTTCATTTGTAATTATAATTTCTTATTTATATTTAGTTGATTGTCCTTTTTATTTTAGTTATCTTACATTTTAGATATTTACCCTAAAATGTATCCTGTAAAGGTAATTTGCCGTCATACAAACATATGATAATATAATAATACAAAAAGAGCATCAAATATAGACATTGCGTTTATACAGCAGGACAGTATTGTGCGTATAAGTACAGTATTGTAAGTATAATCCTTTCATAATTTTTATGCATTAAAAATGTCTGACTAATGAAACCACACAATGCAGCATTTAAAGAACCCCCTTGTAGTGATAATGTACTGTATTATGTAATGACAGCCACTGCTCATACAGTATGTTCTTTACCAGACTCCATCATCTTTAGAGAGAGGTGCAGGTTTACCAGAGGTTCATTCTGTCTGCAGGGCACAATCACATGATGCAACCTCCCGTACCTCTTTGATGAAAAGAAGGTGAAAGTCGGCTAATTATTTCACATGTTCCACAGGTAATAACTAGTGGGGAGTCAGGTGAAAACGGCAACTCTGAGCTCATTAAGGACCCTGTGTTTCAGAGATTTTGGCACTTCAGACGCTTTCTGTCCATTTGAAGTTGGGGGGGAACGTGGTGATCATTAATTTCATGCAGGAGAACGGACAACCTCTAAAGAGGTGGATGAGTGCGAGGCAAACTGATGTGGAATCAAATATCACTCCTCACACAGGCGGCCAATTAAAACGGAGCATGTTAGCTGCAGGATGGGTCTTGGTATAAGAGGTGTAAGTCATGGTGTTGGCATGTCTGCTGCAGCAATTAAGAAGAGCATGATCTGGGTTACAAAATACGGGATAATATAAAAGTATTCAAAGAAGTGTAATGGAGACCCTTGATAACACCTTTTGAATCATTCTTATCTACATGAAAATAATAAAAGACAAATTATGTAAAAATGGCAGTTTGGCTATTTGGCACTGCTTGGTGACCTTAACCCATCATGTTGCATTCATCACACTGCAATGCACATTAGTGTGTCCTCTCTCTGTCTGAAGAGAAAATAATTTCATAATCATTATACTGATGAAAAGCTTGGATCAGTGTCCAAAGTTATAACTCAAGCTTAGGCTAGCGGATGTCTGTGTCATTTTGACCCGGTGCATCATCTGCAGCACATTAACAATGATATTAGAGTCATTATTTTGGCTTTCTTTTACCTTGAAATATATAGTACGCTGACAGAAAGAAACTCTTCTGCTGTTTATGACTGTGAGCTGCCAAAAGGTCCATGCTTCAAACCCAGATCTCCTTTCAACGTTTGAAGAAGACAAAACTGTTTAAACACTTTTATTTTTATTTTACCAACATCATCTCTGGTTGACTTCATGCCCCCATAATGTATATCTAAAGAGTGCCAGATAATGAAGAATACATTTATGTATTTGCAGTAAGTATTTACATTAACATATCTGCTGCACAGCCTTTGATAAGAACTGAAAAGTAGCAGCTAAGGACAGGTGGATGGATTTTAACAGGGGTAATGCTTTGGGTTTTTCAGCAGAATTACAGAAAAACTACTGCTTTTACTACAATTTACAATATAAACATTGGCAAACATAATCCATATTCAACATGGAGCAAAAAGAAGTAATGTTCATTTTAAATAAGTCACAATATTACTTGTCCCTCACTTATCAAAGTTATCAAACTAATAATCTAATCTTTTACTTTGGAATATAAACTATAGTTGTGTTATTGGCCCTCTCTTTAAGGTTATGCTATGCTGTCACTGTGTTGATGACATTCACACAAAAATAGCCTAGTATTCCAATGGAAAACTAAAAAGTTTTCATGTTGCACTATCCCCCAGAGCACGCTCAGGTTATTTTGTGCAATGGAACAACTCTGTCTGTCTTCTCTGCTCCCTCACCAACCTCCCCCTCCACCTCCACCTCCACCTCCTGAGCAGTGTCTGACTGCTGTGTCCCTTGGCTGTGTCAGGCACTTAAGCCCCTGACTAGTCTGATTTACAGGGATGAAAAAAGGGGGAGTTTCGATGTTAGTCGATGAACTACAGCTATGCTAGCTTTCAGCGCTGTCCTGACTCTGCCGTAACAGTATTTTACCGCCGCCCAACAAATTTACTGCAGCATCCAGCTTTGGGGTTTGACATGTGCAGGAATCGCAGCCAAAGACGTAACAAAGCCAACAAAGTCCTGCTGCTCCAGACAACCACAGGCAGCCGCTGCAGACACAACTAACAGCACACAGACAAAGCTAATAATTAGCATCTGACATGACAAGGAGCTGTGAATTATATCACAGTCATGCTCGATTTCCAAACAGTCACACAAGAATTCATTTCTTATTATGGATGCTATTACAGTATTCAGCATTGTCCTCTGTGGTGTTTCAAGAAGGTTTTTCTTATTAACCATGTGCTAGTTAGGTTTGTTATATTCTTATTTTTGTGTTAATAGTCCTAGAAGGTATCCACAGTTTAAACTAATTTAAATCATATATATTTTCAGCTGTAAATAAACATCAAAACATTTTCTTTTTGAGTGCAGAAGGCAAATCATGATGGATTTTAAGCCTTGGTAAAAGTGATTTTTGTACTTGTACTGCAAAATGAGGTCATTCTTTACAAAAGGTTATGCACATAAATGTACTTTATAACACTTCACATTGTACAAGATATATAGTATTAGTGCTATTATCTCCCTGCTGAGTCGTTCCAGCATCACCCTCTCACCACAGATTCATCCCATATTTCCACATCAACCTCACCCTGCGATGGATGTGCAGGACACTGAAAGGCCCCACTATGCAGCCCTTCTCACAGCCACTACATCATATCTGGAGCTAAGAACACAGTAACCCAATATCTGGAGTTTCCCCTCAGTTCGCCGGAGTTCCCACCCACCTCTGAGGTCCACCCTTGGCTTCAGCCCTATGATTCACAGAGGACAGGAAAAGGCTGAGTGGAGACATGTAGTCCATTACTGGAGGAGACGAAAGGAGGGTGGATGATGGGGGAGGAAGAGGAGTGGACAGGAGATGGCGGGAGATATGTGGGATGGAAGACTGGAGGAAGGGGATTTTGCTAGTCTCCAACAGTTCATAACATGACTCCCACAGGCCAAGAGGAGCTGCTGGGGTGGAGAAGGGTGGAGCAGAATAAAATATGTCTTCATATCTTTGAAGGAATCATTTCTCATCACACAGAAAAGTGCATGACTCAGTGCAGCTAATTGAAATCAGTGATCTAACATTTAATAAGACAAAGTGTTTCCTCTTCCTAGTATTGCTATGCTGCAATTGTTCAACCAAACAGCCACATCTGGAACCGTCATGGAGGCCGAGAGAAGAAATGTGCAAAGAATGGCTTCACAAAAACAGATGCATGACACCAAAAGACAAGGAAAAGAAGTTAAATGTAGTTATTGTGACAAAGTAACTGCTCGATATAGGCCAACTCTGGAACATTCATTTGGACTTAAGGCCCTTGATGCAACACTCTGTTTCTCGCACACAAAATACAAGCATCCCATTCACTTCTGCTCCATTAAGAAAAGTTGCCATGCAAAACAGGATCTTGTTCCACTTTACATAGATTGATAGCTCAGTACATTCCTTCAGTGACCATGAAAGTAGGGCTTTAACTGGTCAACACCTCCTGCTCTCCTCAACATACTCAACACAAACAAATACACTTACATTTAATAATCAAATACCTGCTTTAGTTTCCCCTGTATCATCTCCTTATTTAGCTTAACACCTTTCAACATGCAACCTCAAATCTCTCCTGCCTCAGTGTTTTTTTTTACAATGTTCTGCACTTTCCTCACCTGCCTATTGACCTCCTTCACTGCTTCCTGTTCAGAACACCTGACTGACTCACCTGCCTGCCAGCTGCTCCTAATCCCCAATCAGTTCTTGTATTTATAGAGGCTAGCTAACAACCATTCCTGTTTGCCTGAAATCTGCTTGGATTAACTGTTGCCAGCTAGTTCATGTTTGTTTGTTTTTTTGACCTGCATGTTTGACCTGTTGCCAACTGTAAACCTTTACGCCACCAGACTCCTGTGACAAAATCTGTAATTTCCCCCTCAGAGAACAAAGGAGCTGCTGGTCTACTGCTGCCTCTATCAGATTCAGTTTGTTTGTCTAATTGTTTTTGGTGTTTTCGTATGTATTCACCAAAGTCACACAAGAACACAAATAAACAAACAAAACGATCGAGGCAGCAGTGGAACAGCAACTTTAGCTCAGCAAGATAAAATTACTGTTTTTATAACGGAGTCTGGTTGCTTTTAAGAGAGGATAGATTATGGCTTCAGTTCCCCTCACGAAAACTTAAACATGGGTGTTTGAAGGCAAGGTAAAGCAGTGAAAGTATTCTAAATATAAATTACACTTAAACCAACTTTTTTTTTTAAGTAGCTAAAATACGTTTTTCTCCCGCCCCCCTCTACAGAAGTGCATTGCTTTACCCACTTACCGGGTATTTAAAACAGCAATAGAAAATGAGCTCAAATATGAAAGTAATAGATAAGTACTTTCATTTCATTATCACTAAAAACGCCATCCAACTTCCTTAAACAGTTTAAAATGTCTCATCAAAATAACTTGCTGTGTTCAAGTGTCCTCAGATAACCACAGAGAATCTCAGAATGACTCTCCTTAAGCCGCTCGCTATCGCCCAAAATGTGTCTCCTTTGCTCCAGAGGACCCCTGCTGCTTTGTGGTGAGTGGTCTGTATTTATTTATATCGACAGAGAGAAGAGGTGGAGAAAGCTGAGATGATGAGAAGGAAGGATACCCACCCAACACATACTAGGACATGGCACTCCAGAGACGCACTGCACCTGCTGTGGCCCCTGGCACGCAAGTCTCATCTCCACAAACACCTCATATATTATACACACACACACACACACACACACACACACACACCAACTTCTTTTTAGCTCTGTCCATGTTAATTTCTTTACTTTTTGTGTCATTTGTGCTCTTTGTCCAAGCCTTATGAAGGAAAAAATAATAGAACTGTATTGGAAGTTAGTAGGGTTTGTTTCATACAGACAGTCTTATTGAAGTTAACAGTAAGTAACTTCAAGGAGAATTACACTAGGGGGAAAAATGCCGTAAGAGGAGTCCAATGCAATTAATGTCATCAGGTGAATGCTCACTTCTATTCAGTGATGTTGAGGATAGTTTTGACATGCACTATGATCAGGTATCACTTCCTTCTTTTCTATCAGCGAGATCACTTCAGTCCGCCTGTGCATCAAAATGCATTTGACAAAGTGACAACACTGGAAGCAAAAGGTACACCAGAGTCTCAGATTGTCATCGCTGCTACAACGCTGACAGATTAATCTTAAATCTCTGATTCAAACGATGTCGCATCCTATTTTAGATCCACTCCTTTCATTAAATCAGTCCACTGCTGCCCACATTACAAATAGAAACCAAATGGACTCTGATAAAAATCTGTGTCTACATGCTGGATTTGGTTTCATGGGTAAAACTGAGATTTGCTCAGTTCACATATTTCTTCTTCTTTCCTTGGTATGTGGTCTCTTTATACATTTGTGGTGCGTTCTAAAAATGGCTGTTAGGGCCAAAGGTAATTACCTGTCTGGAAAGCTCTAGTCGTGTGCAGGGTTGGGCCAATTCAGTAGGATGGAGGACGGAGACGGGATTGTTTATTTGTCAAACATGGTTATTACCTCTGTCAGGCCCCCTTTTGAAATCCCAGGCTTTTGAAACACTGATGCCGATGTAAAAGAAAAAGTGTTTTTCTAGTCAATTTAAGCCTCAGAAAACTCAAACAATAAACAGGTTCCTCGGAAAGCTAATATTTTCTGAATCAGATATTTATTTAAAAGGCAACGCTGGACGAGCTACAGATTATTTGTATGATCAAAAAGCACTTTTCGCTGTTCAGTTCGCAAAGCTTTCAAGTCGCGCCACGTTCAAATAAATATGGAAAACGGCCTGAAGTTTAAAATCACACACAGATGATGAGGGCTGATGTGTGTAGTCACACGCCGTGGGAGCCCATGTGCTCACTGCAGGAATATAAATGGAGTTTTTAATTGTTTCTGACTCAGGTCTGTGGGCTGGGTCTGGGTAAAGCCAATTAGGAGACTGGAGGAAACAGTGAAGGATTGTCTGCGGAAAAGGGCTCTGACTTTCTGGTGCGCAGGCAGACAGTGTACGCTGTTGTGTGTTATCGTGCACGTACATGTCTGTTTGTGTGCACTTTATGTGAGAGTACTGGAGCGTACTTTGTGTCTGCATCCGTACGCATGCATGTGTGTGTGAGAGTGCACTTTGAGTTTGGGGGAAGAAAATGTCATATGGCATATCTGATTACGTGTTGCAATGTTTTTTGTACAGTATTTAGTTTTTTCCCCCCGAAACTGAAAGTCCTGGCCATTGCAATGGTATCTGGAGATTGAAATCAGACCCAGAACTCTGGTCAGACTTGGAACTAAAATAGAGGGAAAAGTAATGCCGCGAAACCAGCTCTTTGGTTTTATGTGACTTATGTGGTGCTTAAATTTCACCCATTGTTTTGCATAGTCAAAACAGTGTTTCAGGATGAAGAGAAAAGCGGTCAGTAAAATTTATGGTGCAGTTCACCAAAGTGAAACTTCATACAGTATGTGAGCTTGTACCATGTGTGTGTCTGTGGAACTGTGTCATTGAGGGAGGTTCCTGTATTTTTTATTGTATTTGGCATTTTAAGTAATTCTAAATCTGAAGTACAACATTCGAGAGGCAGACAGAAACAAGCAGTCAGAGAGAAACAGGAGTGCCTTCATGGTCAGAAGCAAAGACACATTGCTTTTTGTTTAGCTCTTGCTGTGAATTATATGTTCCCACTCTTCTCTACTCCCACTACAGTGCCAGAGATTTCTTTCAGGAGTATATTGTGGCTGATTGTTTGTGTCGAATGATGGATCTTGGTTTCTGATAATTAAGGCTAAAACCTGACATTTACATAAATGATTAGAATCCAAAAGTGTCATTATGGCTGAATGTATGTCACATACATAACTTGGATTAACTTGCGTACATAAATTACATAACTTATTTTATTATACTTATTTTAACCCAAAACCTAACCAAGTAGTTTTGGTGCCTCATTCTAACCAAAATGCTACTGTTTCACAACGTGTTTAAAACTGACTGTTACATTCAGATATGAGGATGTGTTTATCATCCGCCACCAATAGGGGCAATAATTTAGGAAACTCTGTGGTGCGTGGTATTAGAGCGAAGGATTGGGGTTGGAGGACTGGTTGAGATTAAAAAAAGCATATTTAAAAGTTGCGTCAAACATTACATCACTGCTATAATGTTTAATCTTAAATCACAGATTCCAATGATATGGCATCCCATTTTAAACCAGTCCACTGCTGTCCACAGCACAAATAAAAATGTCAAAACCACCAGTAAAAAAAAGCATCTTAAATGGCTATTTCTACAGTTTAGCAGTGCATTAGTCTTCATAATATTACTGTTAAATGATCAGAAGTAACTCATAATAATGTTGTTAATGCTGGAAAATGTTAAAAAGCCACAGAGCTGCATGTTTTATTGAATTGAATTTTCAGTACCAGGGTGGAGAAACTAAACAAGAACTAAGTCCCTATTTATACCTCATATATTTACAATGCAGTGTTATTATAAATAATGAGGTCCCTAAGGTTTGCATGCTGACAGTGTGCTAGTTGTTACTAGCAGCCATTTAGCCATACTGAGGTCCCTGGTGGCCTTTAGACTCCCAGAAAGAGAGCACTACAGTAACACACTCATTTCACTACTGCTGCTCAAACAGCACATTATCCTGATGTGAATTCATGAATGTCCGCACAGGTGTAGTGAAGTAAGTGTAGGTATGAAGGTATGTACGCTGTGTTTCTCTATGTGCAGTGTTACTAATGTACACTGTGTGTATGCCTGCTTGCTGTATGCTCATGCATGTGTATGCCTGAGGGTGTGAGCAAGTGTGCATGTATGGGTGTGTTTGCAGTGCATAGATTTACATGTAAGTGTTTGTGTGTCTGTGTGTGTGTAAAGGCAGATGACCTGATTGGTGGCGGGGTGGCCAGCTGGTGAGGGCTAGTGTTTCCTCTGGCATGAAAACTCTCCATTTGGATCCTCTCAGTAACGATGGAGGTGTGTGTGTGTGTGTGTGTGCGCGCAGGGTGACAGCGAGTGCATCAACACTGTAATATTTGTGTTTACATTTATTCAAGCGCATAATTGCCACAGGGTCATTTTATCTTCTGGGTTTTATTCACTTTTGTTTTTTACTGTTTTTAATGGCACTGAATAAATACAATTATTCTTAAACCACCCACACATGTCCACATGAGCTGTATGAAAATACAATATCCTTTTGTTGTGCAATTTCTGAAATTTCTAATAGGTATGTTTCAGACAGGAAAATCCACAATAAAGGTATGAGTTTTAGTGAAGAATACTACAAACTATTTTACATCCTGCTTCGCACATTTTCTAAATTAGTCTGTGATTTTGAAAACCAATTTTAGTTTTTTCTAGAAACCCAGAAGGGAGACCTTTTATAATCAAGGCTCCATTAATACTTTCTTATGCAAAGACATGTAAAAGTCTTTCAAATCAGGGATACCATAGGAGACACACCTGCAGAACCTATATGTACTTTTTACATACAGGTATATAAAAACTGAAAAAGCTGAACCTGAACAAATCATGTTCTGGCCATTCATAGTGCTTGAATGCTACATACGGTGGGCCTTGCTAAGAAAGCAGGAGGGATTCATAATAACGTGCAACATTTACTTTTCTTGCTCCCTCCTCAGATATCTGACCGATAAGCAGAGTAAGCCGTCTCATGTGGAAGAAAGAAAGAAAGAAACTGAACTATGCAAATTCATCAGCTGATTTGAATTGACTTCAAGAGTTCACTGCATATTAAACAATTAACAATTCTCCTTTGCTATATTCAAATAAATATCTCCTAAAAAGGTGAGCCTGTTTTTCTCAGATTAGCTTTCTCCATCTCACTTCACATTTCCAGGCCGAGGATCACTCACCTTTTTTTTCCACTGTGTGTGCATCTGGCCGGGGGCTCGCTCTGGTCTGGCTATGGGCAAGGCAGGTCTGCCTGGGGCTCTTTGGAGAGGAAGCTTCTGCTCACCTGCTACTGGCCTAGTAGGATGGGACAGAGGGAGAGTGAAGCAGTTGAAGAGACAGGATGAGCAGCTTTAAAGATGGAATATAAACTCCATTGTCCTCACCAATTTAATTTTACATAATAACTCATTGTTAGTTTTTAGCATTAGTATAATTCATGGAAATGAAATAGAGCAAATGTCAGAATGGCCTTGCAAGTTTTGGAAACTAATATTCCTAATTAATACTGAACTAGATGTAACTCCTGCCAGTTTTATATTAGTATAACTGTCATTGCAGCAGTCCCACGAATGGTTGGTCAATGACAGTAAACATACCAATATATCCAAGTGATATTGATGCTTATAGCTGAAATAATTGCTTTTTGAACAACACGAAAATATAAGAAAATCATCATAGATACACAACAACATATGTTAGGGTTTGTGAAAAGTATTTGCATCTTTAGCTGTTATTTCTCGGCCATATTCACCAGCCGTATGTTTAATCTGTCCATCTGTCATTTGGTATCAGACAGGTAGTCTGCAGTAAGTTCATCACAGCTTTTTTTTGCAAGAAGTAGCTGCCGACAGGAGATGAGACAATAAATGTCCAGTAAAACCAAACTGGGATCTCAAAAGAGATCATGCTGCGTTACACAGAGTGATTTGATTTCACAGTAATATTAAAGACAAAGGTTTAAACATGCCATTACATGCCATCGCTGTGTTTGTTTCTGTGTAGTGCAGTTGGCAAGTATAAGAAAGTCAGAAGGACAGCGCAGGAATAATGGGGAAGTGGAAGAGAAGGCAGGTGGCAAATTAAATAATGGAGGGAACATAAAGAGCATAAAGTGTGCGGAGCGGCAGGGTGTGAAAGACTAAGAAAGAGAATGCCATAACATAATAAAATAGATGAACTGCAAGCATTCACCCCAAGACCACAGCGCTGTCGACTTTTACGGCAAAATGGAAACTCCACTTTTACTCTGATTTATTGCCCGAACTGCTACAATTCCCCCACTTCTCTCTCTTCTGCTCACTTTCCCAGTTTTAATCTAATTTGTAGTGGTCAAGTTGCTGCCCATAAACAAAGTACGTGCCAAAGATTAATGATGCAAAGACACACACACACACACACACACACCCTCTCTGCCTTTAGTGTATCCATGTCTGGAAAGCCTTGAATTGTCAGTGAGTTACACAGACAATGTTGCTGTGGTGGGGTTTTCCTGAGAGAAGCTGAGAGAGGTAGTTTTGTACTTTGTTTCATGGAGTGCAGTGGGAACTGATGAAAAAGACTTTGGGAGGTGTTTGATGATGTGATGGCAAAGGTAAATGTCAATGCATTCATAGGACACACAAACACATACTGTACACTCTCTCTCATACACACACTCTCACACAACATACAAACACCAGTGTTTTTGCAGAATTGCATAAAGCAAGTCAACAGAATGCATGCATAGCAAAACATCAATCAACAAACACAATCTACAAGCGAAATAAAAAACCTCCTCTCCCAAACATTCACAAACAAATGTAACCATACGTGGAAATAAAAACGTGTACTTTACTAATATAATACACACATAGAGCTTTTAGGCCACTCTTTTGTCCCTAACACACAACACAAGAAAATCTGTGCAAGAGCAAGTGAATGACAACACACACCAGGGAGAGCTGACCTTCACCACCACAGACACAAACATCACTTCATCAGCCATCTAAACTCTGCCGCAGGCCAGTTGGAGGGTGGGTGGGTCGGTTGTTGTGGTTTGCAGACAGGATAGACAGACCTTGTGCAACCAAAAACATAAATAGTACACAACAGGTTCTGGTGTTTGCCCCTCAGAATCAAAAAACAATGTCCTCTTTAACTTCACACCAGACAGATCAATAGATCCCCTTTGGACGATGCTCCAAAATCACAGATTATCAAATATTTAATGTACAAGATCTTCAATTATTTTTTCCTACAATGGACATTTCTGACTCTGTATTTATAGTTTAGATTGGGCAACTAAAACTATATTGTAATGTTGTGCCGATTTCACCACAAGGTCACCACATGTCTGAGCTTTTAATCTCATAGTGTGATCTCTACAATCAAATTAAGTTGTTCTGGAACTATAAATGTTCAAATCTCCATTTTATTGAGCACATTTAAGGTATTT
Organism: Centropristis striata; assembly: GCF_030273125.1. Classification (NCBI taxonomy): domain Eukaryota; kingdom Metazoa; phylum Chordata; class Actinopteri; order Perciformes; family Serranidae; genus Centropristis; species Centropristis striata. Next base: position 21,657,630 of record NC_081536.1, on the reverse strand, counting down.
TCATCCATGTCGACTCAAAGCTGATAAGAAAGCAATTTGATCACAAGGTCCATTTGGTAGCTGTTACAGAACTTTTTTTGTTTAAAGATTTGGGAAAGATTTGTGGTAGTTGAAAGAAGCCAAATTTAAGTGTTACTAAGGTGAGGTGAGGACCCTCATCGCTGGCATTACAATCATATATATATCAATCCACCATCACACCCATGCTACATATACATGAACACTGCCATTGGATATAAATCTAACTTTAAATTGCTGTATTACCGGCTTTGTTTGAACATCTTGGACAAAATACAATTTCCTTTTTTTTTAAGTGATCATGATGATGATACCTTATGATTGTTATTGTAAGAAAATCCAATTATTCAGTGCTTTTCTGAGTTAAGTGTCCAACTGGTGTCATGCTGACACTAATGTATCACATGACCTTTCACATTTTCCTGCAGCTGCATTCACACACACAGACACAGACACACAGAGAGAGAGAGAGAGAGAGAGAGAGAAAGAGAGAGAGAGAGAGTGTTGTAGCTCAGGATGGATTCTCTGGTTCTCTGGGGGGCAGTTTAGATGGTCACGCCTTTCCCTCTGTGCCACTGAGGCATTGCCACTGTCTGTTTCACATTTAGCATGGCACTCTCTCTCACACACACATAAAGAAACACACATGCACACACACATGTAAATGCTTACACTGACACTGCCTGTTTCACATTACAAACACACACACACATACTGTGCATGCATACAACACATACATTCATCTGACATTAACTGACAAGCATGCAGAAACACACACACACACACACACACACACACACACACACACACACACACACACAATGCTTGTGTCCCTGCCTGTTTGACATTAAAGTCGAGTCCCTCTGCACCAGAAGGCAGTTGTTTATGTAGATATAAACTATTGCTCTAATTACCCCATATGTAGTCCTCCAAAAACAATGACGCTCTCTGATGAATATTTAACGACTGAACTCATACATATGCATAATAATGATATGTGTGCACACCATCAAACACTGCCTGATTAGAATATATCACAGACAAACAGTATGAAAATGGCTAATCTTCTTCTCCTCCAGTAATTATGGCTATCTCAAAACATCCCTTTCCCTTTTCCACAGTAGTTTTGTAAACATGATGGAGGCTTGCTTGGCCCAATAATGAAAAATCTGAATTTAAAAGACACACAGATAAACTGCTGATATTTAGATGCAATTCCTGCTATAAGTAATCTTTGTACTTTTGGAGTGCTTCAAGTCAAAATGTCACCTTAACGGAAAACACTTGTGCAACCAGTCTCGACAAGCCACACTCAAACAGGCCTCCACTTTTGGCATTAAAAGGCAGGGGGTTAACGTCATATTATTATGGCCATTATTGCATGTGACCAGTGAACAAAAATGTTCCGAATTTTTGCGGATATAAAATAAATGTTGAAATTTAAAGATTATAATCATTAATTAACTTATCTACCAAAATCCATTTGAATATTTGCTTCTTAAGGCAAATATAGATGGATTAATTCAGATTAATTTATCACAAGCATGTAATTAAGTCAAATTTAATGCATAATTCTATATCACATTCTATATTTGGCCCATATCAAACATCATAGAGTAGAAATCAGCCCTACTTGGCACATAATTCTGGCCTATATGTGTAAAAGTGAGCTATTTAAGAGAGCTGCAGAGCTGTCCAAGGAAGTGATAAACTTGCAGCAGGTGGTTGGGACAAAATGCATGTAGTCTTAAATATGTTAAATTATAGAATTTGTAATTTCTGATTTAAAATAACTTCTTGTGACAGATTTTCTGTTGGATTTAAGCGATCCATCTACAAAGCTGTGCCCATGCCGTTGCTCTTGCAGTTCTTGCAATCAATGCTTATTTGGCAGCAGGAAGCAGCTTCCACAGCAACTATATCTGATGTAACAACTATAATTATTGCAACTCCAATATCATGCACATTCAATCATTTTCCTGCCATTAAACTGAGAGGAAGAAGAATTATTTTGGTGGTTTCCTTGCATTCATCATTACTTAATAACGGTTGTCCAAGCATAGATGATGAAACCTCAGTGTAAGGGAATGTTTGTTAATCGAGAGAATACAAACCAACATTCATGTCTGAAAGATACATGAGAAGTGTCAGTGTGCTGTGTGTGCTTACCCAGCAGAAACAAGTGTGACATGGTAAACAAGGAGACCTTACGGGGTGAAATCCAAGGCTTGGGGTCTGATATTTGGGAGGGTTATGGTCTGCAATTAGTTAGCATCAAAGAGGCAGATGACAGCTTTCTGTGAAGAGGCAGGACAGGGGAGAAGATAGATTTCAGTCAGACGTGGTAAGTATGAGTAAAGACTTCCAAGATTCACTCCTAAGCATGCAAACAGGAACACATGAGCAGGAAAGAATCCTCAGATGCTTTCTTGCAGATCTTTCACTTGTTGGGTAGAGATAGAAAGAGACATTCATTTTGTATAATGACTGTAAATGAGCAAGACTGTTGTTAAAAACTGCTCTTCTAGTTTCTTTGGAAATCTCTTTATGATTACAACACTAACATGTGTTTTGTGACAGAAACAGGGTTCTTGAATATCACGTAATACAACTTTTATTTTGTTATAATTCAAAGCTTCCTCAGGAATATTAATTGGCTTTATCAACAGCTGTTCTTGCTCTCCAACAACAAACAGAATAGTATGAAAAAGAGAGATGCATCATACTCTTTGTGGCAGGAAGCATCTGAGAAAGCTTTTTTTGTTTTATTTATAAGTCACCACTATCCACTTTGGGTACACTCAATAAACCAAGATATCACTATTTTGTTATGGGCTCATTGATGTTCAAGCATGCAAAAATAGTAGCTATCACATAACAGCTGGAATCGGAGTACATTAGTGAACCCTTATATTCATTTTCAAAAACACATACTCAAGTCAAGCCACGTTTAACTCCAAGTCTCTCTTTTATGTTGTAACTTATGGCGGATAGTTCTGCATGTCAAAACATTGAAAACAAATTGTTAAATGGTAAACATACTGTTCATGACCTTTGATGAAGAAAATATGGAAGTTTTACAAAGTTGTGACAGAAAACTCACAACGTGCCAACCCATAAAGCTATACACACACAAATATGTATCTATGCGTTCTGGCACAAACACTCATATTTCAAGGCATACCTACAAACCCATACATTCATAAAAAAGCACATGGCGTTGGTCACCCATGTTTTCATGTTGGTAACATGCATTTTCCGTCTGCCATTGGACTGTCGGGACACACGATCCACCAGTGTTTGCTGGAATCAGTTAGAGGTCAAAGAGGCCGAAATATTACACTCCTTAACACAGCCACAATCTCTCTTCACCGCGGATAAATGAGTGCTAATCGGAGTGCAGCGGAGAGAAAATAAACTCCCTCCTATATATGATGAGTGAAAGAGAAGGGTGAAGATAAGCTGTGCTTTAAACTTTGTAATTATATTGAGATTAATCACATTTAGTGTGTGGGAAAATACACAAGAATGCATGCTCATAGTTCATACACTTATATATACATACACTGAGCTTAAAGTAACACAATTCATAAAATTTTATTTTTGCAAACTAAAATTAAACTAGAATTATTGCTGAACATACATGCGCAACGGTTAACAGTTTACTGTACATACACTTAGTTTGTGTTTTTTTGTTTAAAAATTAACATTTATTAATAGAAAAATAAACTTCAAGTAGCAGCTAGCAGCTTTGGAAATAAGCGTATCTAAAACATTTTCATATTGTACATTGAAATCTTAATAAAATGGAAATAATAGACATACCCCTGTTTTGGGAAGTGTGTTTTTAATCTGGACAAGCAGCAATACTAATAGTGTGAGGTAGGAATGGTATGTTTCCAAAAAATGTTGTAATTTTTGCCTGAATACATGGTAGGATACCTGGACAGGCCTTTGGAAAGGCTGTTGTAATCCAGAGAGAGACAGCCAGGAGAAGAGAGTAGAAGTTAAACGGAGACACAGACAGAAAGAAAATGTGTGAGTCAGGGAATCACGACTGAATGGGTTCATGTGAGCCCCCCAGGTAGCAGTCGGTGTTATGATATCACTTCTGGATGAAATTCAATAAGAGGAAAGGGTCTGCTGGATCTGAGCCAGTCATCACTAAAACAATACAGGTTAAGAGTCTGAGATGAGTAAGCAGAAGGTACTAAGCGCTCCACAATAACAGGCCAAAACAATAGCCTCCAGTGTGGCTCACGCTTCTAAGATTCCTCTATGAGAGGAGGCAAAGAGCTGCTTGCTCTTTTCACAGCTTTACCTAGACATCAGACAGGTCTTTCTGACGGGGAACTAGGTCTTTATCTGTGCTCTATTCAGAGCCACCAGACAGTCATTTTACCTCAGGCTGTCTGACTGATATTGACTATAACTGATATGGATTTATTGGGTTGTCCTGCTTTTAGTAGGCTGAATTGAAGCCATGTTAAGCCACTGAGACTACCTTCCTGATACTAATGCTAACCAAATTTACACATAAAATAATTTAAACAGGAGTGCCCCCCAAAAATAAGGTGGTTAAAAGAGCACAGTTATCAAGGTAACCAATTGTTGCAGGTCACTGGTTCAACATGATATTAAGTTATGCTAAAAAAAATACTTAACTAAATGCCTAACAGTTATAAAGAAGCTAATGTTAGCTTTTAGCTGCTCTTATACTAACATTTATTAGCATGGCTTGAAAACTAATACTAATAGCAGTAGTTAGTGTGAAGTGGCTAATGCTAACTCGGCTAACTATGCCATCTAGTTTCTGTAGAGATAGCTTTAAGCTAAAGATACTTTTTAAGATGCTTTTAAGCAAAATATTTGTTAGGGTAGGTTACCCTCAAAATAAGTATGAACAATTTAGCTTTTTTTAAGTTTAGCTACATTTAAACAGACATTTTTTTTCCACAAAACATTACTTACTGGTTTTGTTCAGTGCAGTAGTGTTAAAGTCCTGTGTGTCTCCAGGTGCAGCGTGGAAAAGCTCTCATATGCACACAACCAGGTGACTGGAACATTTCAGTGATTTTGATGGTAAAATAAGGCTTTGAGACAAAACTCCAGAGAGTAGGGATATGGATACAGACTCAGGTTAACCCATAAGAACCCGTGGTGACACCCATGTAACAAACACTTTAAATCTTCTAGAATCTCCCATATTCAGCTTTATGCTTCACCTTAACTCATTAAATCCCTAAACGACACATACTCAACACCCTGGTGCAACACCCTGGTGTGGTGGTCATGTGACTTTGACAAGAAGTGACTTCTCCAAAATATGTGTGACTGGAAACTGGAACTGGAAACTGGAAAAAGTAGCTAATTTCAAAAAGCTTATTTTTTGTTCCGAGGCTAAGTTCAAACCCATTTAACAATTCTAATCTGTTAATAGGGTGTCCTGTATTGCATTTAACTTGTTCTGACCATATTTCCTGAACAAATGAAAGTCACAATTTTGATATATGTTATGGAGATGCAAACAAAAAGGCAAATTTATTATTATTTTTATTTATTATTATTGTTATTTGTTTTTATTTATTATTAATTTATTATTATTTTGTTACTTAAAAACAAATCTGAAAAATAATTTGTTGTTAAACAGCACTATTAATGTCACAGTTTTGATAAATGTTGTGGAGATGCAAAGAAAAAGGCAAATTTGTGTTTCTGTAAGCAGAAAATGTGTCTAGTTTATTTATTTTAATATAAGAAATATCATAAACATAAATACCATAAATGCCCAATGTGACACATATGTCACATCACAGATCTTTGACATTTAGGGGTATAATTTATTTTTTTTAAAACATCATAAATGTGTTCTATGTGAACCACATGGTTCACTTGGTCTGTGGTGTATCCCCCATAATTTTCCTTTTAGGATTACTGGGTTCTGGGTTCTTATGGGTTAATGTTAAAGTTCAGATAGAAGAGGCTGGAAAACAGTACAGTACTGTGGGGGGCTAATTGGTGAACAAGGAACAGGTGTGCAGGTGGAGTCAGATGACTGGGACTAGTGGGAAAGTCTGAGGGCATCTGGTGGTTGGATTGATTGACCACTGTGATAAGTATTGTTCCACACATTTAATTATCGTCCATGCACTTAAAAGCACACACAAGTGTTTGAAATGCCATCACACGGATCCAAAAACTAATACCAAGTGCTTCACCTATTTAGCATTGTAAACCCTGTGAGCCTCCATAACACATTTAAAATGAGTCAAAGCACAACAGTTGGCATGGATTGTCATCATTTCACAGTTGAATGAATAATTAACTGTGTAGATTCACTGTTGACAAATTATATTTGTAGCATGTTTTCATGTAGGCCATGAGTAAAAGAGTTTTTATTCATCTTTGGTGCCCTCGTTGAGGCATTAAAAAAGACACTGTGGTAGACTGTAGTGCATGCTAATTATGATGGTATGGATGCCATAATGGGTGGGAAAATGTGTTTTCACTTGCTTTTAATTTATTGGTAATGTGTTACTTAGGAAAGAAGCATTGAGAATATAAAATTCCACAGATTTGTAAGCAGTCAGAAGCCATTTTATGGTAAAAAAAAAAAAAAAAAAAAGAGAGAGAGAGAGAGAGAAAGCAAAGAGAAAAAACGCAACAGTGAGTGGAAAATACAATTCTACTGACGTTTTGATTTTCCAGCAGGTGCAGTTGTAAAGGAATATTTAAAGTAGCACAAAGCCACTCATCCCTGCCAATAAAGAACAATCACACAGGAACCACTGATATTGTAAAACGATAGCGACACAGTGAAACCCACAGAGGGGGAAGGAGGGGTGAACTCAAAAGCTAAACAAACCCCTCAGCGCACAAACCTATTGCTCTGATCCGTCACCTTGTAACCCAGTTCCAACAACACTACAGAGCGCTGACACGTTTCCCCTGGTGTGCCACCTCAGGCGTAGAGGCGCTACAGTCTTGGTGGATTTGTAAAAGAGGAGAAGACATGCTGTATAGAGTGAAGTCTGGCCCAGAGGGAACAACAGGCCTGCCCTTCCCTGCACCTCCACCTCCCCAGTGACCTTTCACAGAAAACAGCACCGGCATATAATACAGGTCCTATCTCACCAAGCTTTAAAGGATCAAAGAAGCCATAGACCTGGAAAACACAGACACACAAGTGCTGGTATGAATACACTTACACACATGTGTGTAAGTGTAGACAACACTTATGTGTAGTAAATGCATAAATGGCAACCATGCAAAACGTTTAATTATACTTCATTACACACAAGAAAATCTTGGTGAACATAATTGCAACAGCACACATATGTATCCAAACACACACACACACACACACACACACACACACACACACACCACACAGGCAACATGTACTCCCTCACACACCTGCACTGACACAAAATCACTCCAATTACATGTGGGTTTTTTTTTTTACTTCTCTCCTTCAATGCAGTCCTGAGGGACAGAAGATGGGAGCGATATAGAAGAAGAGGATAAGAGGATGAGAAGGGTGCCTGGAGCCAAAACGAGTTGGTTTTCAAGAAAAGAGTCATCTAAGCTTCCAGTCCCTGTCTTTCTTTTTTGGAAAAAGTTAATCCCCGGTCCTCTCCCAGCAGATATGATCCCTCGTCTACAGGAGCCTACCGGCATGAATAGGAGCAGGTGAACTGTCTGAGGATTCTATCACCGGAGCAGCGATTGGATTCCACAATACGGAGATGAGCCTTTTTTCATGGGCCAGCAGAGCTATCTTTCCAAAAGCAGGTTCAGTGATCAGAAACTTACCTCTGGTTGTACCTAATGTGTGTGCCAGAGTGAAATGTGAGCATAAGCACATTGATGTGTAAACTCGCTTGTTATAGGCTTACAGATTACAAGCCTATTCAAGCACACTTTTTGAGTCGTAAGAAGTAGTAGAAGTAGAAGTATTCATAACGGATAACATGCCCCTTTTTTTTTTTATAGCAGCCCAGTCTGTGCCAGACACTACCATAATATTTGAGCTGAAATACTTATATAATACCAACTCAGTCAGCTTGAGCTGGTTATTAGCTGTCAAGCTCAGAGACATGCTAGATTAGGTAGTCCTTTATATGGTTATAATGGATTTTTCACTTTCATCAAAAAGCAGCCAAAATACTGTTTAGCAGCTCTATAAAGACTTCATGTCTTAAAATACTTCATGTTACAAGATTCACTTTTCTGTATTTCGTTTTGAAGCACATAAATTCCTACTTCTTACAATTCAATAACATTAATAGGTTCATTAGGCCATGAACTGTGTTATATAGGCCCTACTTAATGATAACTAATTAAACAACATATGTTGTTCATTGATCCCCTATAATTTCATTCATAGGAACTTTCCTATTTTAGCATATGTCAAATGTAAAACAGTTGCTGTTTGGTTAGGTTTAGGCAACAAAACTACTTGGTTAGGCATATGAAAAAAATAGTTGTGGTGTAAAGTAACAACTGCCGGACTTAAAGTGAAGTGCCGTAAAACGTGACAAAATTATGCACGGAAGTAAATCACTGTAACTTAAAATAACATGGTTGACTTTTGGTTCCACTGGGGACATGAACACTGATCTCTGGTTCAAAGTCCTGAGTGTTCATTCCATCCTACTTGGACATTGTTGTTCTTTATACCCTATATCTTCTTTTGCCATAATTACTGAAGCTTCTAGAGGGCCTAAATATGGGTCATAATAAGCTTTTGTAAAAACAATTATTGAGTTGTTTTTTATTACCTTATTAACATTTTTAGTCTGTTCATAGGGGCTTAGCCTTGTGCTTTTGTGTCATTGTATCGACCTTCATTGAAGAAAACTTTGTTTTTGTGAATAATCCAATTACTTACTGCTTCAACCATTAGGGGTGGCTGTGGCTCAGGAAGTTTGACTCAGTTTCAGTTGTGCCACGTATAGCTGAATTACAATATAAAAATAGTTTCATGTGCATGTCACTTAGAGCAGGTGCATATTTGTTTATACAGTATGTATGTGCATAAAGATATGCACTTGTATCCATAAGAGTGTGTATTTATGTGCGTTCCCCTATGTGATCATGGTAAGCAGCTGTGAGGGGGCCCCAATCTTTGGGTGGTCGCACACCCTCGTCCATAAATTATTACCCCACTCTCCTGCTGTTGTTTTTGATGTGTGTTGGGGTTAGGTTAACACACTTTGATAGAGTGTCCACATCCTGTAAGTAGCGTCTCCTTCCCGACTACCATGAACATAAAAATATGGACCATCTGGTACGGTTGGATACGGTTTACATTTTCTTGATTCAGATTTTCCTACTCTAGTTCCAATTCTGCTAAAACGCTGTTTAAAATAACTATAGTCTATATGAAAACACAAGTGTGGTAAAAGCAGAATCAGAAAGTATCACATGCTTACTTAGATTCCTGATTCAATGACCATGAATGCTATTATTTCTTTCTTTCAGCCGGTGTGGCCAGTTCTATAGCCAAAAAACACACAGTATTTCCTCTTTTCTCAGCGATTACATGTGCTGTACATGTATTCGCTGAGAAAAGAGGAAATACTGTGTGTTTTGGTCCACTTAAAGATAAAGATTATCTTTACATAAACAATTAGTCATTGCAGTTTGGTTTGCTTTATCTGGCTTTGTTTGGACTGCATTTTATTGCAAATCTGTTTCCTTGTTTGATGAAAAGTACTTAAATAAATTTGGGACTAAATCGACTTGAACAACATGACAGAATTGCTCTATAAAGTTTTATGTTCTGCAGAGCATCGGTGCATTCTGCATTGTAATTGTGTGGCATTATGATCTACACATCATTAGCAAAAGTTTATCCAAAAAAATACTTTTACTGTCCATAAAGCTGAGAGTAACTGGCAGACTTTGCGTCTATGACTGACACTTGAGACGATAACGAAAACACATGCTTGAATAAAACACACAAACAAACCGCCACATGCTACTTAAAGCATAATTCACTGCATATTTTGCTGGCGTTTAATCATTCCCGTAAGTATAAAAATTGCTGTTATTATCTTTGGCTATTATATCTAATTGTTGCCATAGCTCATATAATCAGTTATACAGGGCCAGAGTGTGTGCATTTTTAAAAGTGTTTGTGAGTGTGTATGTACGTGTGTATAAATGAGAGGGTGTGCATGGTTGTGAAAGTCTGTGTGTTTGTCTATGAGTGTGCACGTGCATGTGACTTAAACAAACAGTGTGTTTGGGAGGAATGTGGTGTGTCTGGAGATTGCAGGTCTCTGAGAACACAGCGCACTGGTGCACTTAACATAGTTGTTCATCAGCAGCAGCGTGATAGGAGACTCTCTTTCCGACACGCACAGGTGTACAATACATAAACACACGCACATAACTGAGCATTCTGAGCATAACTGAGCGTAGTTTCCACACACAGCGAAGAGTTAACTGGTGGAAAAAGTAAAGGGAGACAGTCACACTAAGACAATTGTCATTTAAAACCTGCTCCCGGCCGCCCACCGATGACCCCTAAATACAGTATTAAAACCTTCTGTCATCATCAATCACTGTCAAACCAAAAATTCCTTTAAAAGTGCTTTTAGCAAAGTGTGGCCAACCTTTGCTAAGAGCCGCAAAGTGCCTCACAGAGAAAGACAGAATGACAGATAAAAACAAGACACGTACAGTAAAAAAACAAGGAAGACTAGACACTTCACAAACTCCACCAAAGTTAATTTCACCGTCCCCAGCTCACCGCATGCTAACCTCGAGTAAGCCTGGTCACATAATAAAAACAATGACTCTTTGAGCAGCTATTACCACTATTTCTCAGGCGCTGACATCAATTGTTTTGACTCCTTCAGAAATCAAATGGAACCATGCTTTTGGCGTCTTGCTAAGGTTAATGCTGCAGCTCCAGAGCCAATTCAAAACATGGCTCTCCACCAAGGCATCCACTGCGCTGCTGAGTATTATCAAATTCCCAGCGACACTTTCCTCACCGCTTAAAATGCAGAGTGAGATTGGGAAGTAATATGCTCAGCTGTGTAGGACAGAGATCATTTTGATACTGTGAAAAGATTGGAAAAGCACAGGGGACGCACAAAAAGCCTCTTAGATTGTATAACTTAATCATGCATGAAAGAAGGCAATACAGAAACATTCAGGGCCTATTCAAAAACACTGAGAGGTTTTTTTCAACCCCTGCTAACCCTGTCCAAGTTCTGAGCCTCATAGGGAGTGATAGCATTATTATGAAGCCAAGCTTTTACGAGCGTTGGCCCTTCAAGTTGATGATGGGATCCCTTTATAGCAGAATGACTGTTTTCTGCTAATGACCTCTGGTTACTTTAGCATTAGCATGCTTACATAGCAAAGGGAAACAGGAACCTACAAAATACATGGACTCTTCTTTATTGACAGCATAAAAAAATTCAATGACTATTGTCCTTCGTCAGACACCATTGACTCGCAGTAAAAGAAAACAAAAGAAAAAAGAGAGAGAATCATTCCTTGTGCTTGTTTTCCCTCCATCCCAGGGAACAGATGTTGTTCATTCTGCTTGGCTGTGCTGAGGAAGAGCACCAAATCGTGCTGTTTTCAGCCCAAATAGCTCACGCACAATTACTCTGCCGGGGATCTGTGTGCGTTGGCACGTCGCTGCGGTTCCCCCTTTGTTTTCTTAATAATTAGCTTGTGTTTTCACAGGGGGTTTATATGTGTGTGGGGAAGCCAGCCTTTTCAAGGCTACTTAATCTACTCCCTAGTCCGTCTCCTTGCTTCTCCCTGTCTCTCACCCTTCCTTAATCTCCTCCGTAGCCTCTCTTTCCCATCTTACCTCATTTCTGTGTCTCTCTCCCAAAGCCCAGGGCCTGCATGATGAATGAACGAGAGCTCAGGTGTTTTTGCTGCTGCACATATTTGATTTGAGGAGTGAAGTAAAATGATGAAAGGTGGCACATTTTTTGTATCATCTGCCTTTTCTTACCTTGAAGGTTTGTGAATTCTTGAGAGGATCAGAGCAGTGGTCATGGTAAGTGTTGGGTGACTTAAAGAGACAGTTCACCCTAAATTTAAAAAAATATATATGTATCCTCCCTCTTACCTGTCACGCAATTTATCAATCTAGATCATTTTGATGTAAGTTGCAGAATCTTGGAGATGGAGCTGCAGGGATGTCTGTTCTCTCTAACATAATGTGGCTAGATGGTACTTCACTTGCAGTGCTTAAAGTACCTGTCTTTCATGAACAAAGTACTCAATTCACAGACATTCTTGTGAGCTGTTTCATGTAGGGATGAGAAAAGACACTGTTGTTGAAATTTTCTAATTTCTTTTAGGTTCTTTGAGCGAAGTGAAGTGCCATATTGTCCAATTATATTTGAGAAAAGGCAGACATCTCTACATCTGATATTTCCAACACTGCATTTCCAACATTTTTTATTTGGGGGCAGAATTCCCCTTTGATGGCAAGGCATATGGCTGGAAATTGTATCAACTGTTTTCAGATTTTATTAACTGATAACATGTTTTGCACAATACAATTTTAAGTCTAAAATAAAAAACAAAAATACAAGCTGTCCTGTCCTCATAGGGTATTTTATTACTTGGGCTCCACTTCCCTGTCTGTATCTGTACCTAATGTGTGTTAAACACATGAACTCCACTGTTAAACACACTTCCGCTGTAAACATGTCAATCAATAGCGGCTGTGTTTGACCAGTGGTCGATATGCTCTGTGTGAGCCAATCTCATTGATTTTCCACCTGCTCAGCCGCCTCGATCACCTTGACCCCGATGGGATGTGTTCACATGGCCTCTGTTAATTAAACTGAACCGAGGACATGCATTTGATAAAGCACACATACACAGATAAAGACACAGTCACTTGCACACACTTGGGAGAGCAGCTGTAGTCAGCTGGCTTACACACACACACTTTCACACAGACACATTTTAGATGTTACAGAAGAAGCACTGTGACTGCAGGGTCATCGGTTCAATCCTTGAACCATCTGGGAAAATATGGGCAGGGAAGGTGAATGAGTAACATTGCCATTAACAGCTGCTGCAGAAGTGCTCTTTAGAAAATCATTTCCTTGGCAAAGATTAAGATTTCATTGTTTAAGTTGGTTAAAAGGGTAAATACGATGTATAAATATAAAGTGAACCTAACAGCCAACTTTTCAGTGACTTTTGGGCAGACATGCATGGATCATATTCATCCAATAAAACAAAGTCTGCAAAAGCCAGGTGGCTGAAGATCAACTGCTCCTGTAGAGCTGCTTCGTGCCTGACCCTGACAGTACAAGACTGTGCAGAGCTGGTTCCAGGTGTGAATTCATAAAACTGTGTGAATGTGGTGTTGATGTTTATAGAATAGGCCATGCATGCTTAGTTGACTTTCAATAAATTCTTTAACAGAGAGAAAGAGACTTTCTCTCTTTTTCTCTGTTGGCAGTCTCCCAATTCAGCTTTGTCAGCCGCTGAATAACCAGATAACCTTTGAGGTATCAATGGGTCACGTCCTCCTGACAGTCTGTGATCAACTCTGAACCCTTCTGAGAGGCATGGCTGGATTAGGAAGCAAAGGGCCCCACTTTATTGTTGTTTAGCCTTTTGTGTTGTTATTTTGGGTCACTTTTTTAGACTTATGCATCTCTCTGCGGTTTCCTTTCACAATGTGGTCAGTTAGTGTCACTTTGTAACGCTTTAGGTCTTTTAGTAGTTCTTTTGTGTCCGTGCTTTTCATTGTATTGTAGCTTTGCATCTGTTTGTTGTTGCTTTCTGTCTCTCTGTGGTTATTTTTGTTTCTCTTTGTGGCTGTTTTGCTCTTTCTCATAGTGTAATGATCCCTTTGTGTCTCTTTGCAGCTGTTTTGCATCTCTTTACGGTAATTTTCTGTTTCTTTTGGTTACCTTGAAGCTTTCCCTGTCTGGTACTTGTCTCTTTGAGTGACCTTTTTTAGGTGAAGGTCAAGGGGGGCCCTGACACTTTGGGCCCCTGACACAGCCTGGTATGTAATCCATCCATAGAGAAGAGTAGTGGAGGTGTTCAGTCAGACAGATATAACAAGTGGCCACTGAAGAACATGACTGCCATTTATGGTAATGGGAGAAAGTTTTGCTTAAACCATGCAAATATGCAACATGTTCTTTGCATTTCATGTTGCTCATGCTGCCAGGATGAAAGTTCTTGTTTTGCAATTCAAACAAAAAAATGCATGCTACCCCGGCACTGTGGGCCACAAAATGAAAATGTCAACCGAACAGCAAAAGCACAGACATACTGTAGGAATCGGTGGAAACTGAGGTCACTGGCAAAGAATCTCTCTCAATTTGGCATCAATATCTGCCAAACCCTCAATGCAAACTGACGTCAAACGTCATTGACATTTAATAGTTGTTGAGCATCCAAAACCCGCATAAATATTATATGGTCAACAATAAAATTCAGATGCCATCTGTAGTTCTACTCATTTAGTGAGCTAAATGTCTCTATCATGTGCTCAAAGGTTAAAGTGGTGTTACACTCTTTTAATATATTCTCACTTGGAACACACACGCAAACCAAGGTGCCGAAAAGAGTGAGTGTCAATAAAAGTCCATCTTAATTAAACACATCTTACAAATCATTTCCAGTGAATCATGCTTTATTCTCCAAAAGCTTTCAGTTATGTTGCCTTTATTGGCATTGACAAGGACATGAAGAAAAACAAATGTTTGACTAATAAAGAGTGGTACTGTATAGTGAAAAAGAGATATGGAAAATGGGTCATTTTGATGGATATGTTTTAACATCTTCCACAATGTCTTACTTATTAACTACATGCTTGTTTGGGTTTGTTGTTGAACTTCAACATATGACTGCCAAACTATAATTAAAAACACATAAAATAAAAGAAATACATAATGATGGCTACAAAGAGAAGACACAAATAAAAATTGGTTATAGTGGTTATAGTGAATTTAAAGGAAATGTGTCAACATCTATTTATCATATTTAAAATTTCCACTCATGCAAAGATTTTTCAACTATTTGTTAAGTTACACTCTAGTATTCACTGAAAATTAGAGCTTAGAACAGAGACAAAGTATTGTTTGAGTATATTGTTGCTGTTGTAGGTGTACTGTTTAATGGGCATGCACATGAACACTCACGTGCATGCACATACACACAGGCCCGGGCTGTCGATGAGGCTGTGGGAACGGGGTCACACCTGCAGAGGCTGGCAGGGGTGATAAACGATGTTGCTTTAAACTTTGGAGACCGTCATTTTTGGGAGCCGCTGTTTACCCTCCATTGAAGTATAATGGGGGCCTTTGAAGGCGAGAGCGCCAGGGACAGAGGCTGCCCTCTGTCTGCTGTTTTGAAAGGAGGAGAGACTAGCCCTCGATTAGCTAATGACACATTCTGCTTCGATTTGCTGTAATAGGACAGAGCAGCCCTCTGACATTAGGACTGGCATTTCCTACTCTGGCTGCTTTGGAAAGTTTCTCACAGTTTTCACCAGTCAAATCATATAAATCAGTTTTTTTGCAGATTTTTTTTCTTGCAGGGTCAGTTTTTATGATGCAAATAAAGACTTATGTTTAAAATATGTCAAAATAGTCCTAAAAAAGTTAACATGCATGTAAAAAATAAGCCCCTCTGAACTTTCTTGCTATCACGTCAATATATACATTCACGCATGATACACTAGAAGCTGGACAGCTCATGCTCTTTAGTCATCGCCTGCCCGAAAAACCCTTTGACAGAGCTTGCTGTATCACACACAAGAGCGTCTTTTCATGCTAGTTTGAAGAAGTCATCAGTAGATCCTCTTACCACCTCTCTTATCAGATGAGGCCGCATATCTTGGTGCTCCTCCTTATTTGTCTTTTAGGCCCGAAGCGATAAAGTGACGCGAGAATGACAGTCTAGACTGCAGCTGTCTCAGTATGAAGCATTCCAAACCTTCACTGAAGAGCACAGTAATCTCTGCCTCTCTCACACACACATACACAGCAACACCAACACAGCTACATGAGAAAAATCACTATGGAGAAAACACAGTCAAACACACCCATGCAGATGCACACACACACACACACACACACACACACACACACACACACACACAATTATATGGCTATGCACACAGCCACATGCACAGAAAAAACAGCCAATTGATGTCAATCCAAGCATGCAGTGGCTGTGTATTAGATCATGATTAGCCCGTACTGCCTGCAGCAAGCGGAACGTAGAACATCCAGATTTTTTTTGTTCAGGGATTTATGCCGTTAATAATACCAGCAACTTTTATTGAAAGTCTTATATCAACTGTCATTCAAGTTTTCACTTTCAGCTCAATGCATTTGATTATACTTCTCATGCAGATTTACACTTATGAATAGAGAATTTAGGGTAGAGTTTAGTCAATGGATACAAAACTGAAATGCACTAACAACCCTGCCTTATTATATGTGTGGATAACTATAAAGATTGAAGTACAGCATTATTGTTTATGCTTATGCATTTTTAAGAAATATTGCATATTTTATAGTTTAAAAAAACAAGTATCTGTTTACAACAAATGTTGTCTACTTTCCCACACGTCTACAGAATCACTATCATCATTTTTTATCAACAATGAAAACTTTATTTTTTCATTCAGAAAAAGAACAAACTTGCCTCACGTCACTCCCCTCAGCTATAAGAGCCCAGAGAAAAGTTGCAACCATAACAAATGGCTTTAAATAAGAAGCATGCAGCAAATATCCTCCCAGCACGGTGCATTGTGGTTGTCATTCATCACGCCACCGCAGCATAACGTGGGACTTCCACAACAATTACTTCTATCATTAAACTCCCTGTATTGTTGTCGTTTTCTCGTGTGATAAGGGTGATTACCGGCCAAGCGCGGGCTAATCTTCTCCAATCTGCTCTGCGGTAGGAGGAAAAGAAAACCTCAGCGTGCCACTCAAGCCTGACCAGAGAGAAGTCCTGTACCGTGGTGTCGGACTGCCCCCCTGTGGCTGCCAGGAGGAACTCTGGACCATACTCTGAAACTCCTTGAGGCTGAATAAAGAGCCCTGTCTGGGACTCCCAGGACATTTTTACAAGTCTTGCAAAAACGGAATAAAAAGGTTTTGCCTGTTAACTCTAGTGTACCTTAAATGTATTTATTATTAAGGAAGCGGTATTTATGAAATGAAGTGGGCTCAATTGACTGTAATAATGTAGAAAGCTACCATCCCTGGGCTCATTGAATCATTGCTCATCACAAAAGATGATGTTTAAATAAACAGTTAGGACAAATTAAATGTTACAAATTTGATGCATGTACTTCCAGTGACATTTTCCATGTCCACACTTATATTATCTCCAGCTCTAATAAGACTTTAAGCCTACATTTACTTCCACAAATTGATCATACATCCTCTTTAATTATATATATATTTTAAGGGATAAAGTTCCTGATATTGTTTATATTTTTTTGTAACATATCATATAAAAAGACCAAGGGTGCTGCCATCTCTCAATAATTTACGATTCTCCCAGCCTGTCTATTGCCTATCCACAGCTTTCTGAAGAAGTAAATCTTTAAGAACAGATCAACAACATATAATTACTTTTTGCTTGGGGACTATGGACTATTGGGGACTTTAGTGTGGATTTAAACACATTTGGTACATTAGCTAGTATTGAGAATGTCCTCTTCCCAAAGAATTTCACAGCAGCTTAAAATAACCAATATTTACATTTGATCTTAGGTTTCATCCTCTTGTTGCTGTAGTAATTATGAAGGACACAGAGGCAGAAGTGACATGACAGAGTGTAAAAGCCAAGGCAGAAGTAAGGTACAAGATATAAAGAACAACAAGGTCCACTTAAATGGGTGGGAAGGATGTTGGATGGGTCAAACAAACACAGGAATTTGAACCAGCAGACCGATGTTTGTGTCGTTTCTGCTCCCGTCATATTTGAGGGTAGAAGAAAATGCCTGATGTGGTCGTATGGTTTGGATAAAAGAAGTGTATGCAGCGTTGACTCGAAATAAACCACAGTGCATGTTCATTGTAATGAAGGAACATGACGTGCAGTGCAACAGTGTGGCTCACTGAGAGAGTTTTTGAAGACAAGTAAAATGAACAGTGATCTTTCGCTGAATTCTTTTTTCTGTTTTTTTTATTTCACTAGTTTAGTTAAAATTGTTGCTGTTGCACACGAATAGGGATTATAGAATCTGCAAAAGGTCTTAAAAAGGGTGTAAATATTTAGTAGCAGGGCATACAATCTATCCCGTTCCCCTGCAGTCCAGTCATGTACAGTATATGGACACGCTGCTGCTCTCACAAGCTCTTTTACTCTCTCAGGCTACATCATTCACATCATCGTAAAAGCGGAGGCCCTTCATCACTTTACAGTACCCAGTGCTACCGTTAGCCCCAGGCTCCCACATCAAGGCCTGCAGCCTTCCGCCCCACACTAGCTGTAAACCTAGGCTCTGAATGTAAGAGGGAAGAGGGATGAGAGGGCTTATTGATGTGCTATAAACCCTGTTATTTTATCGAGGGAGAGAGGAAACTAGGTGTGTAGTGAGGAGAGGAGGTACTCTAGATGTCCATTTCCAGCAGGTGTGTCTCTTGTGAGGAACACTGAGGAGATGTTGTCCATGAGCTTGTTTTGTTGGTTTGCACAGGAGCCCCATAAACTGAAACAAGCACAGAATTCAATTTGCAATTTGGACAAGCATGTGAATATTTCCCCAATGATTGAAAATTCTATTCAGATCAACCACTAACACTCGGTTCATCATGATAGTGTATAAAGCCGAGCACACAATGCTTTTCATTCTGGCAATTCAACTTGTTCGGGGATGAATGAAAAAGGGTGTTTCATTTTGTGCAAAGTACTCACATAAGAGTTTAAATGTGTATATTACATTGTAAAAACATGGTGATTAAACCACATTAATATCAGAGTGAAGCTGCAACAAATATGCATGTGCCCTTCAGTATCTACAAATAAAGACATACGATCCAGGGACACATTACACTGAAACGATATCACATGCTGAAAGCTGCATGCAACCTCATCTGTCCAAACTATTCCTATAAACCTGCATACTTGTACTATAACATGATTCCAGCATTAGCTACTGTATAGAGAGAAAAGTGAGATTCAAACTTTTTTTTTTTTTTTTTTTTTATGAGACCTGGCCAGCTGCCCTCATCTTCTTCCCCAGCTGTTGAGTCTTCCTAATCCAACAGAGGAGACCCACTCCTGTCTGCACGCCATTTCATCCTCCTCCTCAACCTGCAGCATACATACACACACCTCTTTCTGCTAAGGTATGCGTACATACATATATATGATATATGAAAACACTCGTGCACGAGACAAAACATACACAGACACACATTTAAACTTTGTACTGTACATGCCTGCACGAGAAACCCCTTTCACACACATACATCTACAAACACGTTGGATCAGACACACACAGCAGTCCTTAGGGTGATCATTTGTCATCTGGAGAGGAATTTTCAGTCATGCTCTTTATGCTGAGGGATTGGACTTAAGGCATTCCTCTGGAAATTTATGCCCAAACAGCTGTGGTCTCATCCGCCTCTGTACGGACCTCGAAGACAACGATGTCCCAGGAATTATGAGGGGGATCCAATCCATTACACACCTCCAGTCCCCCCCTTGAGTGTGCGTAGATGCACGTGTAAGCCATTTTCTCTGTGTGTCTTTGTACGTCCCCCAGCATGTGTAACGGTGAGTGTTTTCCTGCTTTCACAGTGTGCTTGCAGCTGCCTAGCTCCCCTGTGTGTGTGTGTGTGTGTGTGTGTGTGTGTGTGTGTGTGTGTGTGTGTGTGTGTAACTGTGTTTGTGCTTGTGTGTAGAGGACTCAGAGATGGTTTTGCGTTCAGCTCTTTGATGGCTGAGCAGTTATCCTGCGGCTTTATGCATCGGAAGCCCATGGTTTAAAGGGGAAAAGCCCTGATTTCACATTGCAGCCATATGGACTGCTTAAAGTGAGGTCAACACCAGAGGTAAACACCGGGCCACAGTAATAGATGAGGTCTTCAAATGGCCACAGAGTGGGAGTGACATCATCATAAAGCTGGTCTGCACATGGGAAAAAGAAGATGAATAATCCCTGTTTAATATGAATGTTTAATTTTCAAAACTTTGTGTATCCATTAAAAGGTCATTGAAAACAATTCATACACATTCAAACCTCCTCTGTAAAGCGACACAATCCCCAGTGCAGCTTTGACTTGACTTTAAGAGAAAGGAATTACTCCCTACATTTGAACCTATAACCCTCCACGCCCTGGCTTGAATCTCCAAAATGATCTTGTGTTTTCATTCCTAATAGTTCATTTTAAGCCTGACAGATGGCAGGCCAACCCTAACTCATACAGTGAGGAGTATTTCTGTGTAGTTTTTTTTCTTCTTCCGTAGATTAAACACACTGGCAGGAGTAAGGTAAAGTATGGAAACTCAATAAAGTGTGATGATGATGTGGTGTGTTTAGTGAGGAAGGTTCAAGGCCTCGTTCTGTGCATGTTTTCAGCATGGCGTCATTTTCTTATACTGCCAAACCCCACTGGGATGTACAGTAGTAGTGGGGAGAGAGGAAAAGGGAGAGAGCAGTGAAAGGTGCATTCGAATGTTGGGTGGGGGGATTTTGTTTGTTAGGTTTGTTTTTGTGTATTTTTTGGTAAAGTTATCCTCCTTTTTTATTGTAATTGTTGATGATTTAGAGAAATCCCAGAGAAATGAATGTGAGTCCCTGGAACTGAATTTAAAGTGCTACACTTCAGATATTCAGCATAGATGGATTAGGGAAAAAAAGGCCACACTATCTTGCTAATGTGTCAGATTGAGCACTAAATTGTCATCATACTTCTGCACACCATCACCAAGATTAATTACAATTACTGTACTAAAAAATGCTGACTCTCAGTGAAATAATTAAAGTCACAATCACACCAGTGCAAAGGTGACAATAAAGGGGTTGACACACACAAATTAATAAGAAAATGGCAAATTAGTACGAGAAGAGGTAGTGCTTATCTCAAGTATGCAAGCCTCATAAGCTAGAATTGATTTTTCATATTTTCTTTCATGATAATGGGTGCAGTATGCAATTCTGTGAAAGATAATTAATTGTGGAGTCTCTTTCCCAGTTTATCAAATACTGACACTTTGGGTGTTTCACCAGAACCACATACTGCACCTACAAACATTTGCAGCACAATTAGTTATTATTTACACGCAAATGAATATTTATAGCTTAGTTTATTAAATGTCAGTCGTAAAAACCATTGATAATAGTCTCACTTCAAAACAACAAACAAAACTGCAATAAGAGAATCTAAAGAGTTAAAGAAGGAGAATAAAATAATCCAGGGCCCAGTTTCTGTTGGACACACTGGTGGTCTGAACTTCAGTCTCACCTGCTGACTCTTACAGAAAGTAATTTGTCCCGGCGCTGGGAGGTGAGGGCTAAATAAAAGGAAAACATTGTTATCATGATTAATCAGCAGCTCTGTCAGCAGGGCCTAGGTGAATAGAAAGTGGCACAAATGACTGCATGGAATTCCTGATGTGTCAGACTGAATAAAGCTGCAATGTTCGTCCTTCACTCACTCTCAATTTCACCCACTTATTCAAAGCAAAGCTTGTTCCAGCGGGCTTCATAATACCTCGTATTTCCCTGTAGGGTAGGCTGAAATTAAATGTTTTTAAGTCTGTAGTGGGTGGTATGCTTCAACTAAAACATCCAGAAACACAGGATTACCTGTTATAAATAAGATGTATTTTCTTTTCCTACATCGTGAAAAATGGATGTGATGAATTGAGTGAGTGAAAAATGACATGACTTGTGTCAGGCAATCTTTACAAATATTACATTTTATAAGTCAGTTAGAGAGAAAGTTCATCCAAACACAAGACTTAGAGATATTGGCCATAGATTGCCTCCTCTCAAATAAAATATGGCACTCGGCTTGTGGTGCTCAAAGAACACAAACTCAATGTATCTGTCCAGAAGTAATGAGTCAGTTGCTCAAGATTATCCACAGACCTTGCTTTGAGCAATTTCTTTAAAGTATAGTCCCTAAATAAACAGCAAATCTGAGAAAAATATGTATTTTTGACTTGGGGGTGGGTCTGTCCCTTTAAGTTTTATTCATTTCCACATCATGTGCATATTGCCACCAGCTTCTCCACATTCAGTCATAAGACAGATGACGTCTCACAGGTCTTATGTACAAAGAAAAAGGAGGTGCTGTCCACACACTGATGTGTGAGCCCTACCAAAAAAATGTATTCATGTCGTTAAGCCAAAACGTTTTCTTTTAACCCTGCCATGCTGTTTTAGTATCATCTGACAGCTTTCCTGATAGATTTTTTTTGGTTCTGCATCTGTGTTAAATTATAACTTAACCTTGAATCTCAACATTTCACAAGAAGTCCTCAAAGTGCATTTAAATAAGAGTTAGTTTTAACATCTACAGGTCCTGACAGCTCCCTCTGCTGATAAAGACCATCTAATATGATCGAAACCTCATGGACCTTGTGTATAGATTATTTGGCCAACTGGTATTTCCAAAGTCAAGAATAAACTTTGAATCTCCAAAAAATAGTTTCCCATGACTTTCTGCTTATAAAGTGGACCACTAAAAACATGTATTTCCTAATTTGTTTAAATGTTCTTTTCTGAACTGATCAGCACTTTGGCTGCAATAGCAAAGAGAAATGCAGTTGTGTGAAACTCATTGAGATACATTTATTGTGAATATAGAACTCAAATGGCAACAAGTACAACCATATTTGAAAGTGCTGTTTAAATGTGATGCATTTATATCATCAGCTTTGCTTTCTGTTTACAGCATCTACTTACTGACAACTTGCATCAAATTATGTGATTTGCCACGATGTGTTAAACTCATTTCAAGCAGGTTAATGCAGTCTGTTGGCAGCACACTTCATCTTTTGGAGGTAAAGACTGAAAAGAAAGCTGCTTCTACCTTCTTCTTGCCTGAGGAGGTCATTTGGTCTGATGCCTTTTACTCCACATAATATAAACTTCCTCACCACAAGCTGCTCACACAAACAGCATAAATAAACATCCGCGGGACAAACCAAGGTTTGAAGCTTGTTAGGGCGCACAATTTCAACATGAGAGTTTGTTTGTTCAAATTTGCTCGCACAGTGACCTAACTGCTTTATACTGAGCACATGTGGGGAAGAGGGCATTGGAAGGCGAACGTTACAGAGGAGGGAGAAAAAAAGTGGAAAAATCCATATTTTTCCAATATGCAGACGGGGCTGTTCATCAGGCAAAGTTTGACACATGTCTTTGAAACAACAACTTGGTGGAAAAAGTAAAAGGATGGAGTGGGGTGGTTTGGCTAAACAAATGTCATTTTTGGACGCTGCTGCAGGGAGGATGAGAAAATGAAAGATGATGAAAAGAATGAAAAGATACATTCCTGAGAATCTAACTCACTGCCTCACTGTTTCCTGGGCTTGATTAGAGGGAGGCAGTAAGTTGCGGGTACATTAAGATTAAGATCTCGGCTGTCCAGAGGGAATTACAAAAAGGAAGCACTATGGGTGTCTTTATCAAATGTGAAGTTGGTTTTTATAAAAGGAAGTCTCATTACGGTCTACGCTTACACTGTGCAGCCATGCGGCTACAGCACTGTTTGTGATGGATACAGAGGCCGTTTTGTAATCAAAAGGTCACAGTTTGACCCACATAAGGGCCAATTCAAATCATTGCCATGAATCAAGTAATGCTCCGCCTGATTTGTATTGAGTAGGACACAATTTGAACTAGTCCATAAAGCCTACCTCTTTACTCAATGTTTTTTATAAACTTCTATGTAGGTCTACTTGTCCTATAATTTAAGAGACTCAGCATAACAATATGAACATATGGTTGTGTTAATTATATGAAAGAAAGAAAATATTATCAAAAATACTGCCCAATGGCTGCCAAGGAACATATTTAGCACTACATAAACACTAACGCAAGTTTAGATCCCACTTTGGAGACATAAATAAAATGTTCTGCTGAACCTCATCACATAAACAGAACCAGCCTGGCTCTTAAGAAATAAAGTATTTAATATGAAAAAGCACCAGCCAGGGTGCAACAAAGACTCCTTTAAACCACAGCTCAATATACAGTAGGTACTGTATGATCAATTGTGAATAAGTAAACTCATCCAGTACATTTGCTGTCAATAGGTTGGTTATTGTTACCGATTATCATTTATTAATCAGTTAGCGAGTGATTTACCCAGTAGCCTCTATACCATCTAGAACGCCATGTCATGAGGTAAAAACAGCTTTGACTCACTTGTTTTAACTCAGCCCTCCTGTGTGCTACTACAGAGTAATAACTATAAGCACACGTCTCTGGGATGTAATATAGCAACAAAGCTGTTGAACAGAGCTTTGAACAGGCCTTTGCCAAAAGCCATTTTCACATGAGACATTGCGACATGTCATAGCAAGAAAATCACAGGTGTTACCATTAAAACTAATGATGGCTCCAGTGTATCAAGTGACCCAGTAAGCTGTGAGAGTTTGGCAGCAAGCACAATAGCAGGAACCTCAAACTGAATCAGTTAAATGCAACTCAGCCATTATTAATTTTGTCAGTTACACCTGTGATTTTCCTACTGTGACTATGGCAAAATGTGAACAAGGTCTATAGAGGGGAGGTTGGACACTTGGATAACAACTATTTTACAATTTACTTAACTAATTTCAGTCAAGTTTCAGGTGTAACAATTGTATAACAGTTTAAAGAAAAAAGAACAAATCAAACATCGTATTTGGTGAGTTTTTTTTATATATATATATCCAAGTCAAAATCCTAAACATTGTTAAAAAAAAGTTTCATCTATACATGTTTGACACATGGCATGTGTGTAAAAAAAAAAACAATGATTCATAGAATCACTTCCAAAACTGAGAAAAAAAAAAGTTCTTTCACCTAGGTTAGGTTTGTACTCAATTTTCTAAATTAGACTTTTGCAATGAAGTGGTAACATTAGAAAAATATTACAGCCTTGAATCTATCACATTCTGGAGCAGCAATACATTCATCAAAACCTGAGATGGTGTATTGTGTATTCGACTGGGGAGCAACCCAGATAAACATGAATGTGTATTTTTTATGATGCCCGTAACACAACACTTGCTTTGGTGCCTTGTGAGCAAAAGTTTGATGTCCCCAGAAGAGGTAAAAAAACAAAAACAAATGCAGAGGGACGAGTCTGTCCAGCTCTTTCATTATTTCAGCTCTGCTTTGAACGCTTTGCCTTCAGAGTATCAGGCGTTGTGTCTGCTGCTTTTTTCCTAGACTCTTTCTCGTCCGGGTTATAGAGAGCATTTCTTACAAAACGTGATGCAGCCCCCTTATCCAGACGGGCAGCTTTCTTCCTGTCTGTAATCTCTTTCACTTTGTTCATGTATGTCCTTATTCGCTCCTAAAGAAAAGAGAATGGTTCCAGAGGAATTAGAATATGGAAGGTTTAAAAATGTTAAAGATAGTGCAGAGAAATCATACATACCAGTTCCTGTTTGATTCCATGTTCTCTGGGATTTACTCCTTGGGTAACCAAGTACACTGTAAACAAGAAGACAAGTAAGAAAATGTCAATATGTCAAAAATAAATAAATTATATATATATATATATATATATATATATATATATATATATACACTCATACTACATAATTAGACAATGTAAGTAAAACTGATAGTATCTTGCTATCACAATATATGTAATTTCCTCACTGAAGTCCATGTCATGAGATGACAGAGAGATATTAACTCAGGCTATGTTGAAAAAAATTCAGATAATTAAATTTTTACTACCTGCCTTGAATGTATAATCCCTCCAAATATTCACAGTAGATGCAAAAAAACTTACTCCAGAATAATGAATTAAGGGTGTAGGCAGACATCAGATCCAACTTAGCTTGATCCAAAGGGTCCAGCTGTCAATGAACCAGACTTAGTTTGATTAGTACCAGTTGTACACAAAGCATCAACATCATTGACTCAAAACACCACAGTAACTAATAAGCAATAAATACGTTAAGAGTGTGTTAATCTGCACTTATCTACACCACATACTCCTGGAAATATTATGCTTTATTGTGACTTTATGTTTAGCATGAAATGCAAATGCAAGTTACTTGACCTTTTCACTCCTGTCTTACGGACACTTAATAGAGAATGGACGTAAACTCACCTTTTGCAGCAGGTCGTTCCTGGGCATCGACATCAGCTTCTCCAACATGGTTTTGACAGAAGAAACTGAGGAGTCGAAACCTGTGAGCTGCTCGTCTATCTCCTGAGGGTAGTCCTCAGTATTGCTACCCGCTGCCATTGTCCTGGTGAATAGTTAATACATTCAGCGAGCATGCAACGTTATGAAGCGCTGTTGTAAAAAGTTTGTTTCATCTGTTTCATCAAATCTGCAATGTTAGCTGACGCTAGGTAGGTTAGCTAGTAAGATAGCTTGCACACGGTGCTAACATGACAGCAGGCAAACGTTTACATGAACAGAAATAAAGTGACACTTATCAACAATTTGTTTAGCATCACTCATAACTGGCTTGACAGCAATAAAAGTCTGGTAACCGATTTGGATGATATTTAATGTTAGATAAAGTTTCTTGTCTGTTTTACCTTTCTTAGCACGCACCACGCTTTAGTCGACAGGAAGTGACGTGCCAAAATAGAACTACAACTTCTTCTTCTTCTCCTCCTACTCCGTACTCTACTGCCGTCTGCCGTTTTGAAGAACTACTTATCTCAACATTTTAAATTATTATTATTATTTTGTTATTTACTTGATAACGGCTGAGAAAACATACTTCAACAAACACAGTTTATTTTTATTTCTTTACATTTATTTTTTTCGGGGGAAAAAAAGCATTTAACAAATTTCACAGACTAGTTTTATAAACGACCAAAATGTTTTTGGTCTTATTGTTTCATATTAGTCATTGGGCGATTTTTTAAATAAAAAACGAATGCGTTGAAATAATTTAAAGGCTAGGCTTATAAACTAACTAGCATTAGCTGAAGTACTTTAATAGCGAAGGTGTTCTTGTTACTATGGTAACCCAAGGCGTCAGGGAGGTAAATGTAGCTGCTGGCATGTCAGACGATACAGCAGTTAAAGTACGTTTAGGATTTTGGACCGTACACACCTACTGTTGTAGCTGAGCACAAGTAAACCAGTCGTGAAAGAGGCTTGAGACATGGATAACTGTGATTTGGAGAAGCTGTCTGTCTCCTGTGGGAAACTGCATCCAGCGTTCACAGCAGAAGTTACAGACTACAAAGTGACAGTGGAGAGCAATGTCAGCAAAGTGACTTTGGACCTGATTACCAGTGACTGTGGAGCTACATACAGTGTTGTGAGTACTGTCCTGCAAGTTGTTGGTAAATCTAGTAAATTAAACATAAAATGTAACCACTTTTTGTTTATGTGTGTGTTATATTTCAGCTATTTGGTGACGGCTCCAGCACCATTAAACTGAATAATGGGTTAAACAGAGTGGAAATTGAGGTGGTAGCTGAGGATGGCACTTTAAAGAAATACTGTGTGGAAATCACCAGGCTCTCTGCAAAGGTTGCAGAACTCAGTGATCTGGCTTTGGAAGGAGATATTCTACTTCATCCAGCATTTTGCACAAAAATCTACGAATATAACAGTGAGTACAAAATTGATGTGAGATACTAATACTAATAATGATGATGATAATAATAATAATAATTACTTAATAATAATTGGACAGCACCTTTCATACATAAAATGCAGCTCAAAGTGCTTCACAGTATAGCGTTAAAAACAAAACAATAAACAATAAAAAAAAAACAATAAAACAATGAGAGAATGAAAAATAACAACAGAAAAATGAAAGTAGTAACTGTAAGCCAGTTGTATTAAAGTAGTATTTTTTAATTAGGCATTTTTTTTATATTTTAAAGAGCAAAGAAATACTTATTTAATTGAAGCACTAACCGATTCATGAAAAATTTAAATGGAAAGTAATATGTTTGAATATATAAATGAATGGCATATAACTTACCGCAGAAATAATTAAATATGTAAATGTTAAAGATAAAAGATATTGAGTTAAAATTTGATTCAAATGCACAAAATCTTCATAATTGAGAGTCCATTATCAAAATATCAGTTTTTGGTTGACTAATTGATTAGTTGACTAATTGTAGTAGCAATAATATTTCATTATATTGTAGGATTACATGCAGTCGCCTATATTCTCTGTGTAATGGCTAATTTAAAAATAAGATTCATTGGGGGATTTTTGTTGGTATTTTGTTCTTTGTTGCTCTCACTGTAAAATATTTTTTTTCTGCAGGCATTGTTCCCTTTCACTGTAATGCTGTGACCCTGCTCCCCAAGGTGCCAGACAAAAACATAAAGGTTACAGTGAATCAGGGAGACAGCTCTCAACCAGTCCCGCTGAATTTTGGAGACACTGTGGTGGAGATCTCAGTTTGTTCAGCAGATGGCAGTAATTCACAGGTAGGATGAGACATGAGAAGAGAACAGAATTATGTGTGTTTCACACTTTCACACTAACTGGTATTTTATGTCAAAACCGTAGACTTTATAAAATAAATCAAAACGTACACCTTCATAGCTTTGCAGTTCACCTCATCCCTGTCTAATAGCCTATCTAACCTGTAGTTTCCTTACATTTTTAGAGCTTCCCTATCTCTCTCTCTCTCTCTCTCTCACACACACACACACACACACACACACACACACACACACACACACTTTTGGTTTCTCAGCTGTCAGCTTTTAAGAGTAGACTTTGTCATATTAGGTTTGATAGAACACTTGAGTTTTGTTTCAAAGGCACTAAACCCTTTGACTCTATCAGGTGTACACAGTGTTGGTGACTCGAGGGCTATTTCCTGTGGCTGTGACCTTCACTGATGGGAAACAGCAGCTGGACTATGAATGTCCAGTATCTCTGAGTGCTTTCTATAGACCTGTGTCTATCAACCACAGGTGAGACGTAAATAGGAAGACACTATGTACGAGAAAATAATAGCAGCTCTCACAGCAGTTGCCTCCTCTATTAAATACTATATTTCTTTTTTTTTTTTTAGATAAGATAAATGACTGAAATAAGTACTTAAGAGTTTATGTATTGGTAAAATTTACTATGAATTAAAGTAAAATACATTTATTTATACTTTAGGAATTCAAATAAAAAAAAGAAATTGCAATATGCATCAGCACCTTCTAAATTGGTTCAACAAATGTTGTTTTTCCTGTTAATTTGCAGTGACCCAAAGCACATCTTCTCAAGGCCTCATATCGAGATGTTGGCACGTAGATCAAAAGTCGACCCACTTAGCGGCTGTCCTCTGAGAGACGGCTGGAAGGTTGTCGAACTGGACCTTGACAGGAAGATGTCGGCTGCTCTGGTCAAGTGTTTCTTTACTTACAGAGGTGAAGTTTTGAGTGTCAGCTCTTCAAAGAGAGATGTAAATAAAGAAGAGCTGCTGTGGAAGCAAAGCTCTTATCGTTCAAGTCAAGGTCAATCTTTAGAGTAATAGAACCACTAATATTTCTTCAAAAAAGCAAGTGGTAAAGATAGGAGGAAGGTTAATAGCTTGCTAACCTCCGAAGACATGAATGTCGCATTGATCAAATAATAAAAAAGTTATTAACATTTCATGGTTCCTCTCAGACCTCTACATTCCTTGCCATTAATGTTTTTTACACAGTTAACCTACACTCAGAGTAACTGATTCTTTGACTCTACTATTGAGATTTTCCTCCGTCAGTTGAATTATTTCTGCCTCTAGAGAAGGACTGCCACTTAATGACATTGTTAACTTGCCACATACACTCCTTGCCTTACCTCTCAGCAGTCCGGATTACACTCCCTGTACTATCATGTGACATGATGTTACTGTGGACAACTATTATGTTACTCTAATGAGGGGGATATTATTACTTAACTAAGACCTCATGTAACTGGCTGTTGTCAGCTGAAAGAAAAGCATTTCATGTCCGGCCTCATTTGAACATTCTCCTGCTTAGTCAGATGAATAATCATTTTTTGGATGATCACCTTCAAATTGATTTTTTCCCCAAAAACTTGCAGAGAAAAGTGGAATCAAAACAATATGAAATAGACTTCACTAAAGTAGTTCTACTCACGTATTACTCGGTTGCCTTCATTTTTAGGGTTGTTAGTTAAACTGACAGCACAATTAGATTTATAAAAAAGATAATAACTTGATTAAACTGGTCACAAATGTGTCATTTAAGTGGCCTATTCTGTTACATGTTTCAGTAAAGGACAACACTGATATCCACTTCTTGTGTGTGATATATTGTGTCTTTGATGTGTTTTTTTTAACAAAGGATGTGACAGTGTGATGAAACTGTCTGAGCTGGGGTCACACTCCATGGACTGTCCACACAAGCCCTCAGGGGACCTGGATGCAAAGGTCAGAATGAAAGATTAAACAGCACTCTGCACTGCCAGAATCACTGCTATCGACCCTGACTGCCCATCCTTTATTTACAAGTCAACGCTCCCTTCACAGTGACTAAGTGATGGTTCAACTTCCACAGTAAAAGTATCTAATGTTCATGTGTGTGGTAGTGACACAGTTGTCCGAGTGGATAAAATGGTAATTTGTGTGCAAGGCATGTGAGGCTGGAATGCAGAGGCATGTCAGTGTTTTTGCATTATATTAACTGTTATAATACCCTCATTAGCAATAAAGAACCCAAGCTCTTCAATCTAACTGACAGTTCTGATCTTTATTTATTGAATCTGTTTACCACATCTCTCATGTTCATTTTCAGAATGTCACAGAGACTGATTGGTACAAGAAACACTTTGCATCATCCAGTTGTTTGGAGATCGAGACTAAACACAGTTTGGAGGTAATAAATCTATTTTAATGTGCAATATCGGTATACAGGCTTAAACCCCATCAGTAGGCTTACCATTCATTCAGCATATGGATGTTTTTTTAAGGGTTATTCAGCTTTTTCCCCCACTCAAATGGTTGTTTGTTTAATCCTACATACTACAAATTAATCCCACTTTTACAGATTAGAGATCAAACCCAGGGTCAAATGCTTAGTCAAAATCACTGTAAACATTATTTTTCATCAAAAGAAAAAATGCCTTATTGATTCTGATGTTATTATCACATCATCCAGGATGTAATACACATGGTACAGAAATAAAGCTCTTGTGGTAAAAATAAATAAATAAGTGGGTTAACTATGACTTTAGTTGCTGATCAAACTGAAGTCAGCAATATTATTTTTATTTTTTAAATAGTTTTCCCCTTGAAAAACCCAAACCTTATACAATTTACAGGATGTTTAACCTCACTTTATAATATGAGATGATGTTTTACTTCACAGTTTAGCATGTTAAACTTGGTGGATTATTGTCTACTTATTTGTCTACTGCAGGTGCGTAACTGGGAGAAAAGACTACAAATGTCAGTGGAAGAAGACAATGTGGACAGACTGTGTGCTTTGGCTCAGGATAACCTGAAACTCTACCGGCAACACCTTCCAAAACCTGGTATGGAGCACAACCAAACCAAACATATCATAAATAAAAGGAAAGTCGAGAAATCATGCAAAGTCTACTGGAAACCATGCTAAATGCAACAGTGTGAGAGCTTAATTCCTCTTGCTTTAATCTGTGATATACAACACTGCCTCCAATAATTTCCCACCTCTACATTTTTATAATTTCAGTCAAGTAATCTTGACCATTCATGATAGTATATTAATACAAATGCTATGTATTTTTCTTTTGTTCTTCAGGAGAAGATTTTTCAGGGAGTGTAAATATGAATATTCAGTACATACAGGTGCATCTCAATACATAAGAATAACATGGAAAAGTAAATTTACAGTAGTCGTCAAATAACCCCAACTAAGTCCTGAGTGCACATAGATGGACATACTTTTCAGAGGTCAACATTTCCAGATTAAACATACTTTTTAAAAATGGTTCAAATTTTTTGAGAAACTGGATTTCAGGTCTTAATGGTCTAAATGTTAAAAAGACATTCATTTTTTTTAAATTAAATTAAGACAAGGAATGTTTCATTCTGTGTGTAATGGATCTATATTATGTGTTATTTCCACTTTTTTGTTTAATTACTGACATGAATACATTTTTCTATGATATTCTAATTTATTGATATATGCCTGTATTAGACTCCATCTTACCATATTTGCATTAAAACCCTTCTTTGTTATTCTTGTTACTTATATAATGTAGGTTAGTCTTTCTAAATTACCACCCACTAACAGAGAGCTCCAGAGAGAGTTTCCTTTATATTCCACAGTTCGTTAAACAGCGAAACAGTCTGGTGCGTGTTTAAATGCGACCTTGGCCAGGGGACAGAAGAGTCATTTTCCCTGCCCTGCTTTGCCACAGCAGCTCAACTTCAACCATTAAAAAATACATGAAAATGGTTCTGCTTAGTGGTCACCTCTGGAACCTCCTCCTCTTTCTGACGTGCTAGGCACTCAAGTTACTGCTCATCTTTTCTCAGCTACTTGTGCCCCGCTAATTGTTTGATGACTCTGAGAAGTGACATTCGAGACGGATCCCAGAGGACTGAATGAAAGTCATTGGAACTGAACTGACAAGTAACACCAGAGAGCGAGAGATGAAGAGAAGTAGGGTGGGGGAGCTGGCATGAGATAGCAAGCGATAGAGACAGATAATGTCCACCTATTAAAATATAATCAAGTTTTTTCTGTTGTAACTGAACGAGCTGCATTGGAGGATGATGAGTGAGTGTTGTTTGGTCTGACCTCTTGTCTTGCAAAACACAAGGATGATGTCGTATCACTTTGCAATATAAACAATAAACCATATACAATATATTTTCAAGAGACTATAAGCTGGATACAACAACATTAGGTGCATGCTATGCTAAATGTGAACAGACCGTGGAGTTTTTAAAATCTTATTTCTGTTAGTTCAAGAAATCTTTTAGATGATTGGTAAAAGTAAAATAGAATACACCAGCTGCTGCAGAAAGGGCTTGTTGAGCATGTTTTGCAATATTCTCTGGAATATAAAAGCTGTGACATCAGTGCAGTCGGACAGATAATGGGCGCTCTTGCCAAGGGAAGCTGCACTCTCTGAATATTTCATGCAAAGGACGCATGCAATCATTCGTAAGCGAAAGAGAGAAGGCGGCCAAATGGAAGATCCTTTTATTCTTTATTATGCAGTGTACTGTGAAGTGTTCTTGAATGAAACAGAACCACTGTTTCAAATGGAAGCAGAAGAGTTTCATTTCAATATGAGACTTTTTTCTTGAGAGCGTAGCACAGAAAAGCAACCAAAAAAGTTAAAGTCTTCAGTGTTTAGTCCTAAGTTAAAGCAAATACCTTTTCATCCTGCTCTTCTTTCTTAACTAAATCTTAGTATTTTCAGTTAAATAACTCTTTATTTTTTTGTAGTAGACACGTAGTTCATTCTTCTTAAATGTATGTACAGTCAAAAGTTCAGTAAAAGATTTTAAAGCTTTATAATATAAAGTGATCATTGAATTGTCCATACAAAACACTCAGTCATCTCATAAACCTGGTGTTGCCTGGAATACAAAGCATATAATACTAACTGTGAATTGTTTGTTTTTCAGCTGAATAGTAATGCAAATTATTTCACGATATATGCAAATAGTCTCTGGTCTTGTTTGCCGATGTGTACATATCATATACCACAGTGTTTGTTTCGCACATTTTACACAGGGGACGTGTTGCTGTATGATGATGGCCAGTCTCCTTTACATAGCCTGGAGCAGGCCGCTGTCCACTATGCATCTGCTATCAGACTCAGCTGCAGAGAAGCCAGACTCCACTTCCTGCTTGGTCTCGTTCTGGAGGAGCAGTACTATGCTACAGAGATGTATGGCCTCCAGAGGAAGGTAGAGTCAAGGAGGATAAAAACAGGAGAAGTCATGGCGTCATATCATTTGGGTTTAAAAGTGAAATGTCCTCAGAAAAGTCACATTTACAGTAGCAATTCAAATGAAGCATGTATTAAAGACTGGCAAAGCTTAAAGGAAATGTTAGAATAGTATTGTTTTGCTAAATGTGTGTGTATGGGCCTCACCCTACATTTTTAAATGCTAATGCTAATGTTAATGTTAATTAATTATTGGTTAAAATGTTCCTTACATCAGAGAACAGTAAATTGTGCAGCTGGAGACAAACCAACTTCTCACCTTTTGATTCGTTCATCTCCAGACGGACAGACACAGAGATGAATTAAGCGATGCCAAATCAACAGCACGCCAAGACGACATCCTGGCTGTGTGCAAGCTCCACGGTTTCCTTGGCACGCCCACGGTGGAGAACCAGCTGCAGGCCTTGGATAAAGAATACCAGCAGCTCAGAGAGCAGGGGCAGTCCAGCAAAGCAGACTATGTTCAGACACTCTACATCTGGCTCTCAAAGAAATCTGGCAAGGTAACTGTGTCATAAGCTGCTTCTAAGTTTTACTTCACGGAAAAAGTAAATGTCAAAGAGGGACTTTTTAGAAAGACACCCACTAAATAATCACTGATCAATATATGGCAGATGAAACTGAACTCCCTCTGTTGCAGGACAGCAGTGCAGCTGTGCTGGATGAAGAGAGTTGTGTTCACCGGGCCCTG
Organism: Centropristis striata; assembly: GCF_030273125.1. Taxonomy (NCBI): domain Eukaryota; kingdom Metazoa; phylum Chordata; class Actinopteri; order Perciformes; family Serranidae; genus Centropristis; species Centropristis striata. The sequence continues at coordinate 21,622,847 of NC_081536.1, read as the reverse complement.
ATGAAGTACCTGGATGCCTGGTCTCTGAGTCCTGACAGCTGGGAGTACAGCCTCCACGTAGGCAGGCTTCTGCTTCTGCAGGGGAGGAGCAGGGAAGCCCTGCAGCACCTCCAGAGTGGCCTGGCACTGCGCCCACTACATCCTGCACTCAGGTCAGGTCACAGAAGTATTTTGGTTAGTAGAAGCAGAACTTGTGTTGTGTCAGTAGCTGTAATAGTAATAATAACGACCATCATGCATACAGATTTTCAGTGATCAATCCTGGAATTGATTCTTAAACTCACAGGCAGCCAATGAAAAAATATAGATGCAGTACAAAGTCATGTATTTCAGCTCATATTAAAAACCTAAAATAACCTTTTGTTCAGCTGGAGCTCAGGTATTGACTTGTTGCTAAAGCAGGAATAGAGTATAAATAACTAGATGAAAGCATGCATATCCTTTTTCTGTGTCAGTGTTACATAAGAGCAGCTTTGACCAACCTCTTGACCTTCTCTTCATATGACCATACAGAGATTAGGGAATAAACAGGATTAGTGTAGAAACACATGTGAGACAAAGCCTGGCAGTTCAACAGGGTGTGGTCTAAATCGACGTAAAACTACAGAGTTTTGTCTTCAACTTGTCTTCTGTGCCTTATATTTGTCAGATTCTTCACTGGGCTGTCTCTGCTGCAGCAGGAGCAGAAAGCCTCTGAGAACACAGAGAAGGAAGCTGCTCTGTTCTTGCATCAAGGACTGGAGCACTTTGTCAGCCAGCGATGCAGCAAGAGGTTTGCATTTGTGTGTGTCTTCATGTGTGTGTGTGGTGGAGATGGATGCATCCAGTGAGAGAGGGAGAGAGTGTGAGGGCATGGCAGTATCAGAAATGTACCAGGAAGTTCTCCTTCAGCCTGTAGGAGGAAGAATAGGATGGTGAAAAAGTCCGGCATTGTCTGCAGAAACACACATTTTGGGCAGAACACAAAGATTTTAATTTGAAGTGAAGAAAACCTGGTTGAACATTTATAAATCTGATTCTTTATTAGTTGACAAATTTGCTGGTTAACTGTTATAATCAACGAGCTAAAGCTTTTGCCTTGGATTTGCCTGTTTTACTTGTATGCAAGTTCATCCTTGTCATTATGGCTGATTTTCTGTTATTCCTATCATGGTTTGTGTACAGCTGGGTGGAGCAGGATCTGTCAGACCCTCTGTCCAGCATCAGCACACACTTCCTGCGAGGCCTTCTCACTCTGGGCCAGCTGCAGCAGAGAAACACACTGTCTGGGAAGGCCATGAGTGCAGAGCAGGTCTATCACATGTATGTACAAACAAGAATTTTGTAACCTCTTTACAGAGTGTTTGTAATCTGGATCTCAGCTCATATTAGCTGGCTGACTCATCTCCATTGTGACCATGTGATTCAAAGAAAAGTGTGAACACTCACATCAGTATGACCCAGATTAATAAGTGGTGAAGCACTGTATGAAAAAGCCCTGTGTCTGTTCGTCTCTGTGCTGGAATGCTTCAGCGTAGCAGTGCTGACTGCCCAGAGTGTGAGTCAGTGTGTGTGTCGTGGCGAGGTAAGGGAGCAGCTGGAGTGGGTGCTCCTGGATGCTCACTTCTCCATGCTGCAGAGACTGATCCAGCAGGGTGAGCGTCAGGCCAAGTCTGACATCGAGAGGCAGTCCCTGGTGGCAAAGAGATGCCAGGCCCTCACAGCTCTCATACGCCTCAGCTCTATCGCCCCCTGTCAGGAACTGCTGGACATGCAAGAGAGGGTAAAGTATACAGAATGCCTATTTTATTTGTATTTTAACATATTCAGTTTGCTTATACCACTGAACTCTACCAGTGTTTTAGGTTGCTGTGCCTTGTAGCAAGATGGCTAGTTAATTTATTGACTGTTATGCCCATGCGTTTCTGGTGTGATAGAGAAATCAGACTTGTAACTACTGCATACCTTCCCTGCTGCTGTTTACAGGCATGCCAGCTAGCAGTAGTGACCACACCACGGGACAGCCATGCCCTATGTCTCCTGGGTCTGGCACAGCTGGCCCAATATGACAGCAACCCAAATTCAGACAGGTCAAAAGAAGCCATAAGTGATGCCTGCCTCAGCTTCCAGGCCAGCATTGAGCTGGAACACAAGACTCAGAGTGGAGAGCCACTTGAACAGCTGAGCAGTGAGTCTGCATAATAAGATTACTCTGTGATTTTCACTCAGAATCACAGCTTGCAAAATAATTATGTAAAGCTGCACCTAATATTTAATTTATGTGAAAATTAAATGTAGGGCACTCATGACAAATCAGCCATTTGATAATTGTGGCCCTGCTCTTCTGAAAACACTTTGCATTAAACATTTACGAAACCCTTTTGGAAATTAACTCCATGTCAACATTACCATCCCATCAGAACAAAAATGGTGGCAGGACCGGCAAGAGGCTGAAAGTGCGAAAGCTGCCAAGCAGCCCATCACCCAACCAGCAGGAGTGAAAGGGCCCTCTGACTCCAGTGTGGCCAAGAGAGGAGCTAAGCGTGGCAGGGGCGGGCCTGGTCAAGGGCGCGTGGTACCAGCTGTGACCAAAGCTGCTGCTCCTACAGCTACAGCCCCCATCAGGGGAGGCAAAGCTGCCCAGCCTCCAGCCAAAACCCCTGCAGCCAGGTGAGTCACACTAGCAGCATGAGTCAAGCGCTTGGCCGACCTGTTCATATGTGGTCATCTGTGGATGTTTGTTCGCATTTATTTATTCATGGATGATTTCCTGTGGAAGCTTACTTTTTTTATTTTTGTTTTTCTTCTTTTCAATATTCATGTCAGGTACAATCTTTTACGGTTTTTCAACATGAATAGCTTTAAACTAAAAGTTTGTAGTTTGTTTAGTTTTAAATCTGTATTTAAAATTATTTTTTTAAATTAAGAAACATTTAGAAGTCCTGAAAAGTTTGAGGACTACATTAAATGAAGAGATAATGTATGTTCTGACCATATGATATTACCACTGAGAGAAATGTGTGTGTGTGTCACATTTTCTGTATGAGCACAAACTTATTGTAAAAACAACATAAACAGACTTGGGTCTCTCTATTTTGTAATCCATTTCGGAGCTTTTGTATTATATGTTCTCTCATATAGGGGGAGAGCTGGAGCAACATCCAAGACGGACAGATCAGCTAAACCTTCCAGCAGCAGTGCTAAACCCCAGCTCCCTGCCAACAAGTCAAAACAGGACTGCCGTCCCAATACTGTTGAGACAGCAGAGGGTAAGGCATGACAAAAATATTAAGAGTGACATACAGTAAATGAGGAATGGAATACAATTAACAACATATATCTATCTTACGGTATCTTTTTCTTCATGGGTTTGTAAAAAGAGGTCAATTATACTTTTATTCAGAGCCTGATGTGGTCGACAAAGTGAGTGTTTCCAGTCCAGTGAACCGCAGGTCTCATATCTCACGGCTGGGTCTGGCCCGCGCCCTCTCCCGCTCTGCAGACACTCAGGAACAGGCAAAGCAGCTCTACCAAGAGGTCATCTCCATGGCACCAGGGGTCAGTTGTTATCTTCTGCAGTTATATTTCTGGCATTTCCTCAATGGTTTTACACTGCAGCTTTCAAAGCATAATATACAAGATAAAATCAACCAGTGTGACTCCAGTCTTGGTGACTCCAGGGGAAGTGTAGGTCTATGATTGCCCACATTTAGCTGACAGAGATGCTTGTACAGTTATACTGTTGGTCTCTATAAAATAGAAACACCAAGTGTAAGAAAATACATTTCTGTGGGAATGTCTTCTATATCTCTTCTTGTCACTTGCAGAAGTAGCAATTAAAGTAGCAATTGATAGACATTTACAAGCAGTTGGCAGATCTCTGGTGTTTCATTCTCTCAAATGATGTAATCCAGGTAAAATGTGGTTAACTTCCCAGGTCCACGATGCATACACTGAGCTGGTGCAGCTGCTGGAGCCATCAGACCCTCAGGCTGCAGTGGAGGTGTACTGCAGATTCCCTCTGAAGCCTGTGGCTGAGCAAAGCTTCGACGATGCCTTCATCACAGGAGAGATCGTCCGCATGCTGATGACACTGGAGCAGTACGACCACCCACAGCTGGAGGACAGCCTCGTAGCATACGGCAAAGTCATGGGCCTAAGTAAATGCTTTTACTAAAATTATTCTTCTGAAAATGAGTACTTACTATTGGACTATTGGGAATGTTATATATTTTATTGATTCAGGACAAACATGAACAGAATCTGGTAAAATCCTGCAGTATTTGCACATTGCACATTGAGTCTGTAAGTCTTTAAAATTAGTTTGTAAAAAATAAACAGGGCTATGTGATAAACTCCACCCATCTTGAATGTCAGGCAAATTTAAACAAACACTTCACTTACTATTTATTTGCAAACCATTATATGTTTAGTAGTCACCTTGACTATATTTAACAAATATGTTGAATTACTGTGTTTTGTTGAAATCATGCAGCCAAGCCCATGTGACATGCTGTGACGTGCTATTTATAGAGATGTATTATTTTCAACTGGTTTGATGGCTAGAGTACACAGAGTACATACATGCAGCATGATGTCAGATCATGACTGACTTTGCACAAGTCAGGTTAGGATAATTTAATTCTGTTAATATATAAAAAAAATATTATTTTTACAAATTCAAATAAAACACAAAACTAAAAAAACATTTTGAGGTTCGCACATTGTAAAAAGAGAGGTACTAAAGGTGCTAAAGAAGAATCTGGAACACTGTCCAATCAGCAGGCTGGGTTTTATCAGGAGAGGGGCTTAACAGGTATATTCAGACGGACAGGATGAGAAAAGTAATGTTTTTTTTTCAAGTAAATTGTGTGAACATGTTCTAATAGAAACCCAAATTCAACCTGAAAATGTGCGTTTTATGTTTCTTTGTGTCGATGTGACTGCAGTGATATTGATGTGGTATTCTGTGGTTGTCTTCTTAGGTTGTATAGACAAATACATCGACATCTTGGATGGGAAGTCCATGAACAAGTTACTGAAGAGTGTCTATGCAAGGATCAATGACAGACAGGAGGACGATCAGGACCTACAGGATTTCTTCAGGTTTAAATGCTGGATATAATAATGCTTAACAAATACCTGTATTAATCTTTGTGAATGTTTAAGTTAGCCAGTTTGTATTGTACTGTTTACCAAAAAGACTGGTGTTGCTGATAAGAAACTTTGTTCATAAATACAGTAATCCTCTTGCCTTTATTTACTTATTAGACAGAAGACAAATGAGAAAATCTTCTTCTCCAAAGGCACATTTAATTTGGAAAACACAGAGTTCTCAATAAAAATGACATATCAAAAGTGAAAACTTCAACAGTAGACAGAACTGGAAGCAACACAAATCACCAATAGTGCAACTAAAGAGGTGTTTCAGTGAGCATCCAACAAAAATGGAAATATATTTTTTAAAAATCAATGTTGACTCCCAAAGTGTTATTCCAAACCAGAAGCTGTATGACTCATTTCTTCATCCCAACAGAGTGTTTTTTGATAACAGGAAAGGTATCATTGTATTTATCTGCACTACAGGTTAACACTGCCTGCAGGGCTCAGCCAAGCACTACACATTTTTCAGAGAAAGCATTTAACAGAGAAAAACACCAACCGAGGATTTCCAGGTTCATTTGAGTTAAACGGTCTACTGGCAAGATAAGTCTAAAGATGAGTATCGATTGTAAAAAAATTAGATGGGACAGCTGCCAAGACCCACAGTAGGAAATTGTTGTCTCCTAATAAAAAGACAATTCAGCCTCACAAAAGGGCAGTGATTTACACACTGTTGATGCGTCTCTACTGCTGTGACTCATTTGGTAGCAGGCTGCACAGATCTTGACCTTCAGTCTCTGTTGTGGTCTGCTTTTTTACACCGAGTTGAGTTTGGTGACAATGAGCACGCGGACAGACTGGTCAAAGCCTGAGCACACACACAGGCCCTGCTTGTCCGGGCTCCAGTCCAGGCTGGCGATCGGCTGAGTGGACAGAGTGACGTTCTGTAAGAGGTTTACAGATCCAGCTACTCCCACATCCATGTCATCTGAGTCCTTCTTGCTTCGATGAGCAGGATACTCGCTGGAAATTACATCAAAATACAAATAGTTTTTAAATGTGTGTGACCGTCATGACGAGAACTTATGTATCTTGAAATAGGACAAAACACTGTTGTTGTCAAAGACAGATCACTTACTATTTCCATAGATGTAGGTTGCCTGCTCCCCCTGTAGTCATAAAGATGTCTCTGTTTTGAGGCAAATGTCTCACCTGCCAGATGGTCGACTTATGAGCCTAAAATAAACAAAGGGGATCAGTTACTTACCAAAACAATTAAATTATTAATAGCATAATTAAGTCCTAGCACATTTCAAGACACCTCTAAATAGGAAATCTCTAAACCACTTTAATTTACTGAGGGACAGAAAATGTGGCTTTGCTGTAATTTTTGTCAAGATTGCTGTCCCTTAAACAGTTTTTATTTTTATTTCAGTATTGACTTAAATTCTAAGGTCTGCTCAAAGTTACGACATTGATGCAGTAGCTCTTTCCTGTTCTCTGAGGCCTCTTTTACCTGCCAACACCTTCCCCAACCCTCCACTTTCTTTTATTTCAGCTGGCGTTGTTGAAAGCTGTTACAAGTCTTTTACATATGGGGACTATGTTAATCGTGCAATACAAGTGAGCAAGCAGGGGAACTAGACTCAGACAAACTGAAACAAAAGCAAAACAGCAGCAACAACGACAACAAAAAAGGCATTATGTTTGGCTCAGATTTTCTTATTGTAATACACAAGTGTTTAGGAGTGTGTGTGGGTGGATGGGATTCTGTGTGAAAGATAAAGAGGTGAGAGAATGTGTAAGGGGGAGACAGTATTAACAAAAGGAAAATAGAAAGAAAAATAAGAAAAGAATAACGACACTGCTGTTGGAGGGCATTTCTGGTTGGTCCCTCAGAACAAAGAGGCGTGGGGTCAGATCTGCTGGATAGCGGGGTCAGGGGAAAATTTTATGCTTTTGCTTATTCTGTTTTTGTTCATTTGCTTGTTTTCACACATTTTTAGCTTGCTTCGGGGCAATATTGGGTCTGTAAATTATAGAGTGTGGCCAAGACCTGCTGTATTTGACAAGTATCTTCAGATAACTGCTGTTATAATTTAGCACTTTAATTAAAATTGACTCGACTTGCTTTCTTTGCTTTCGCCTACATGAGGCCGCCTCCAGGCCCAGAGGAGATGGCTAGCCTGTTGCGAGTCAGATATCTTTTAGAACAGCCCCCATCCCTCAAGAAGGGTCTGTTCTAACCTTTGTGTAATGCAACATATTACACAATACAATGTAAATATGCTGACAAGGAAATTACAATAAAAAACAATCCATAACCTCTTAACAAACACTAAAAACACTACAAAGGCCACCTTCAGAATCCACTATCCACTATTTAACTCGACAAAGGCATTATGAATATGCTGAAAGACCCAGTAGGCTCCTGGCTTTAAAATTAAAAAAATCTGAACAGTTGGCCTCTATAGAGTGTGTTAGAGATGGAAATGGTAGGTTGTGCACTCATCCATCTGATATAAATTATGCTTTTACTTCTTTTTACTCTACTTTGTACTCTTCTGAGACATCAAATGAGAGCCATGAAATGGTAGAGTTTCTTAACTCTCTGAACCTACCGTCTCTTTCACCTACGCAGGCTTGTCATCTGGATGCTCCTATTACTCAAAAAGAGCTCAAGGATGCTCTAGATGCGATGCCAAAAAACAAATCGCCTGGCCTGGATGGAATTCCTCCTGAATTGCTTTCTGAGCTTTGGCATATAATAGGTCCTATCCTCCTTGACTCTATTAACTATTCTTTCTTGGTTGGCTCTTTTCACAGAGATCAAAAAATAGCTTTAATTTCTCTTCTTTTAAAAAAGGATAAGGATCCAATGGAGTGTGCTAGTTATCGTCCTTTATCGCTTCTTAACTGTGATCTCAAATTATTTGCAAAAGTGCTTTCAAGGAGGTTAGATTCATGCATCACATCTCTAATCCATCCAGACCAGACCGGGTTTGTTAAGAGCCGTCTGGCTTCTGACAACATCCGCCGGTTATTACACATAATCGAGGCATCAACTGACGACCCCCCATGGGCTGTATTATCTTTAGACGCAGAGAAGGCCTTTGATCGCGTAGAATGGAACTATTTGTGGGCAGTGTTGCATCGTTTTGGTTTTGGTCCCATCTTCATAAAGATGGTTCGTATACTTTACTCCTCTCCTTCTGCACGTGTTCAAACGGGTCACCCTGGCTCCTCTAACTTCACTCTATCAAAAGGAACCAGGCAAGGTTGCCCTCTTTCTCCGGGCCTTTTTGCCCTGGCTTTGGAACCATTAGCCCAGGCAGTCAGGGAAAGTCAAGACATCCTCCCTATTACAATTAAAGGAACACCGCATCATATTTCTTTGTACGCGGACGATATTTTATTGTACCTGTCCGACATTGTTAGCTCTGTCCCTAATGTCTTTACTCTCTTTAGTAAGTTTGGCTCCTTCTCAGGTTATAAAATAAATTGGTCAAAATCCACACTTATGCCATTGTTTAAACCAAGAACAATTTTGGATTTATCCCACGTACCAGTTTCCTTGCAACCTCTGGGCTTCACTTACCTGGGTATCCATATCAGACCTACTGTATCACAATTAATTAAAGATAATTTCAATTCTTCTCTTTCCAAAGTTAAGAAAGATCTCAGTTCTTGGTCTGTTTTGAATGCCGGCCTACATGGCCGTGTCTCAGTCATAAAAATGAACATACTCCCACGAATTAATTTTTTATTCTCTATGTTACCACTCCCCCCCCCTGCCCATTTTTTCAAAGAACTTAATTTTTTATGCAGGAAATTTATATGGAGGGATAAACCTCCCAGGATTAGCTTATCCACTCTTTCTCGTCCCAAATCTTTAGGTGGCCTCTCCCTTCCTAACTTTAAATATTATTACTGGTCCTTCCAATTAAGAGCCATTAACACGTGGATGGATACCTCTTCAGATGCATCATGGCGTACGTTAGAAAATGCTTTGTCTGCCCCAATCAGAATTCAAGACTTGCCATTCTCCGTTATCAAACAAAAAAATGTAGATCGCTATATGGGTCCTATTATCTCAAACACATTATATGTCTGGCGTTGCATAGAAAAACATTTTTCCATAAAATGTAAATTTCATGAACTTTCACCTATCTGGCATAATAATGCCTTGCTGTCTGGGTCTGTACCTTTGGAATTTCCACAATGGTCTAAACAAGGTATACATGTATTAGGCGACATTTTTAACCATCAAGGACTTTTCTCCTTTCAGGATCTGAAGGATAGCTACTCACTTCCAGGCACTTCTTGGTTTTTTTATCTTCGGCTTCGCACTGTACTCAAAACATATGGTGTTCCTTGGACTGCTCCTTTAATTCAGCATCCCTTGGTAACTATTCTTACAAACAGAACTAAACTGGTGGCTTCAACATATAAGAAACTCTCCTTACATAATTTAAAACCACTTCCAATAATCAAAAGTTGGGAAAATGACTTTAAATCCTACAATATAGAGTGGAGGTGGTCTATCATTTGGAACACAATTTTCTCTTCATCTAAAAATTTAGCCCACCAGATCATTCATTATAAATTTGCACATAGATTTTATTTCACTCCAGAGCGCAGATTTAAAATGAAACTAACTGACAATGAATGTTGCACTAAATGCACCGAGGCTTTGAAGGGAGACTTGCTACATATGTTTTGGTCCTGTTCAGTTGTCAAACCTCTTTGGAAATATATAAATTATATTACTAACACTATTATAGATAAGTTTTTCCCTTATGTCCTATTCTATATCTTATTGGATCTAATCCCAACATTTTAGTTTCATTTCAGCAGAAAAGAATAATATTAGCAGCTTCTACGGCTGCCAAGAAAACCATTATAAAGAACTGGTTTGAACCTGTCATGAATGTCAAGAGAACCTGGCTTTTATTGTTTTTTGATGTCTGTCTTCTTGAGAGGTCAACAGCCAGGATTAACAATGCTAGACCTGAAACTATAATCAATTGGTCCAAAGCTATCGCTGTGGTCCAAGGGTTACTTTGAATTTAATTAACGTTTCATATGATTCTCTTTTTATCCTGGAATCTGTGTATATTACCAGTCTCTCTATATTTCTGTTTGGGCTAAATTTATGTTGTTGTGTGTGTTGTTTTTTTTTTTTTTTTTTTGGTTATCTGTCTGTTTTCGCCGTGTGGCTTTGTACTGGTGTATCGTTGTTTTCATTTTTGTTGTTGTGGTTATCCTTTATATTATTCTTTGTATGTTATTTGTGTGTACATTGTCTAATTTGTAAATATGTTCCTGAGTCTTTGTTGTCTAGAATTGTGTTTTAGCGTTTTGTTTTCATATTGTGGCTCCTAATAAGTAATCCACTGTTCTTTTCTTTGTTTCTTCGTTAATAAAAAAAAAAAAAAAAAAAAAAAAAAAGAATCCACTATTTACTTGAATCTACTGTTTGAGCTGTTTATTATCATTATAATAAATACAATCCAAAGCTTTCTGTTAAGACTTTGTTGAGCACACTGATTTCTTATGTTGGACCGAAATATCTGCTGGAACCTTATGATTTATGGTTGGACACATTGATGTGCCAACTGTTGATCACTGAAAAGAACTGGACAAATATTTAGAAAGGGGATGCCTCTGATCCCTCAGACCTTGCAAACACTTTGAGAGGTTGGCTGTGCACTAATGCCGATTTAAGTGTGTTTTTCTAGCATTTTCCCAAAAAACGCCACACTTCTCCCTCCTCACTGGCCCCGTGTCATTTTTGGCCAGTGTCACAAAGCCACAGAGAATATTAGACAAATACATCTGCAAACACTTCCAGCTGTGAAAACGGTCAGAACGCCATGTTCCCCCATTTCCCTCTGTACCCTACAAATGTAAAAATAATAATAACGATAATAACCTTTTGACATTTTTCCCATACATGGGAGCCAAACATCCGTCTGGCTCTCTCCACCCAGGTCAATTACCTTTTCGGAAACAGAGGCGAAGCCCTTGGTGGGGTGTTGGGTCCTCATGTCAAAGACGTGGAATTTTCCCTCCAGTGAGGTGGCCACCAGCTTGTTCATGTTGATGTCTTTCCTGTCAAACTCCACACAGCATACCTGGTCATGATGTAAGAAAAAATAACAGTCACTCCCTGGATATTTATCACATGGCATGGCTCCAGCACAAACTATTCTCCATACAACAGAATGTGTTGAAGTGGACATAATGACCTCTGGCGGGTTCACGTACATTCAGGAGGTGATGAATAAGAGAGATGACTGTGTAATAAAGTCAGTGCAGTGCTTTGTATATGGCGTGTGAAGAGAACATGCTTTCACCTCAGACTTCCCCTGTGGTTTTACAAACAGTCTTACTGGGAAGTCATTTTCATCTCTGTCTCCACATCTGTCCCTGAGTGTGTCTACATTCTGATTCAAGTGCAAGTTGCAGTGCAAAAGAAACAATGTATGTTTGGACAGTTTATCCTAACAAAAACATTAGTTTCTACTATTTATGTTCCAGAGCTGAGCTGACTGAATCCCTCAGTTTGTTCCCATGATTTTATATTGAAATGGTGAGAATTTTCTTGCTGTGGCGCCACTCTGTCTACATGACTATGGAAATCAAAAGTAAAATTCTCGCTTGAAGTGTCGAGGGCTGTGCATTTTTTTTTCTGTTGTGTTCACCTCACCCCATTTTTAATGTTGGTTTCCCACCGTACGGACATATTCCGCAGGTCAAAGAGTTTGATGTCCCCGTTGTCATAGCCAGCACATACACATCGGTCCTGATCGTTGAAGGCATGACCTGTTAGAACAATGAACAGTGATTTTTTCATTCATGATGGTAAAGAACACCTACTCATGTGTCTGAAACAGGACCATTGTCATTCCTTAAACAGTCATGTTTATCTAGAAGTTTTGGATAAAGCTTAAAACTTATATTTCATGCACCAAATGCAACTGTCCAGCAGTCCCTCTTGGTTTCTCCTTCCATGGGCTCCATGTTGGCTACAGGTGAATCGTTCTGTCTGGGATCCCACACCTTTACAGTCCCTGTAACATCCAAAGGAATTTGACGCTTTAGCTAACTTCTTACTATTCTCTTGTGCCATTGCTTTGAAAAAGTCTAAATTATAAATCTGCATTAACCTCTTATTGCTCTTACCGTCTCTGCTTCCGGTGACTATCTCAGGTGCACCATCGCCAATCCCCAGGCCGCCAACAGCATCAATACTATTCACTATCTCTTTGTGGGCTTTTACAGTGTACACTGGCACGTCAGGCATCTCCAGGTTCCTGTTAACAACAGAAGCATCTGCACTGAAGGAACCAGTAAGCTTAAAAACAAGGTCAGTGTTACCTCTCTTTTAATTTCATAAGACAGCAGTTCATCTTTAAAATATGTAATAGCTAAGAAACCAATTATAAGTGTCCAATTGAGCATAAAAATAGCTTTAGATTTAGGCTCTACTGTTAGCACATCAAGTGGTAAAATGTTTCTAACACCATTTAATTTCATGCCTTTACTGGCAAGACAGAGATAGTATGACGTAAGTGGATGTGGATAAATTACCATATATTGAGATTTCCATCAAAATCCCCAGTTGCTATGTGTCTTTGTTGAAGAGAGGTGGCCCCAAATGTCCCACACTTTATGGGTTTAGGTTTCTCTACCTGAAACACATGTGAGGAAAAGTTTTGTTTAGTTCCAAGAATGAGACAATGCAAAAATAAATACTGAGATAGGTTTTACGGTAAATTCTGGTCTGTTGTTTTAGTTTATTGAGGATATTTACTTCACATTCATGTGTGAATATTCTTAAGAATCAGAAGTGCATTGCTCTTTTAAAGGGTGCACTTGAATTGTAATCCTATTATGTTAACATTAAATCAGTGGCATACATTGATCTCCAAACAATTAAAAATGTATTTTGTGCAGTATAACAGTTATAATGTCATACAACTTTTTTTTTTCTTTTTTTAAAAAAAAGGAAAAAATTCTAGGCGAATTGTTGTGATAAATTAATTTTTAAAATGGAATCTATATAGACAAGACCTTTTCAAGTGCCCACAAGTATATACTTTAATTTAAAAAACAATGGTTTTGACAGGATCTAGCTATTCAAAACATTTTAATTATGACAGAAATATCACAATTGTAGACTTCCTTTTTTTAAATTACTCCTTCTAACAGAAATGTTCCTAACCGATGATTGTTCAAGTGCTGTTGTGGGGGGAGGGGGGTTCAGGGGTTAAATACAGCCTTTGACACAGTTTTTATTATTATCGTTATAGTCGCATTACATTGCCCTTTTTTCCTGTTAGGAGGCAGTTAAATGCCAACATAGGTACGGAGTCTATGCAGTGACGGACCTGTTAATGGTCAGCAACCTTTAAGATCTAGTAGTGATGTTAATTAGTGCAGTATTAAGGACAGGTGCACTGAGCAGGTGAAAACAGCATTATTATTTAAACTGCATACTTTAGTGTAGTACAGTTCTAAGCCAATCTGTAATAACATATACTATACAGTATAGTGGTACGTCATAGGGTGTTTACAAGCGCTTGGTCCTATTTTATACAGTCTATGGTTTGGTCACAGGCTGTCTTCATGTTTGTAGTTGCTATGGAGACAATAACCTAACGACTTTTTAGCGTCTGGATAAGCTAGCTAGCCCTTCAAAAGCCACTTAGATTGTGCATTTAAAAAGGGACAACAGTAAAAATACTTTAAAAATGTTTTAAGTGTTATGTACCTCCTTGATAAGTTGAGCCTCCCCGTGCTGCACTTCATATATTTGCATTACTCCGGTTCCTCTCGCAAAGTTCCCGAGGCAGACAAACTTGGCGCTGCAAGGAATCCATTTACTGTCAAAAACCGTGTAGTTCAAACTCTTCTGAAAGTGCGCAATGATCTGAGGCTTTGCTAGAGGCGATGACATGTTTGCTGTTTGTGAAATAATACGTAAAACGGTTGAAATTGTCTTGTAAAAGTCCCAAGTAAAACCTGTGTGGTGGTCTGGTGGACCTCCCTACCAAAACAAATGAGGTCCAGACCAGCTGCCCAAAGAAGTGCCTGACAAAATGTAGAAAACACAAGTTAACATTTGAAATAATAACATTTGATATTTGAAACACACAGATGAGATATAAAGTTATTTTGTTGTATTTAACTCAATTTCAATATAAAAACTAGACATATTTATCGATGTTGACACATAAATGTGTTATTTTCTCTCTACAGGCATTGCCAATGTGGCTGTTTGGGTCCTTTTCGTTACACGAGGATACCCTCATGCCTGTGTAGCCACTCTCCTGCCTCACTTTTTGGCTGTTTAATCAGAAATAAAATTAGTTTCAAGGATGGACACCGATAAAAATACAACCCCCGATGTTGCCGCTGCTGTGGAGAGCAAAGAAGACGCGGAGCCTTTCACGAAGGTGAAGTCTAAAAAGACTCAGAAGCGAAAACGTGAACAAGATGGAGTGGAAATGGACACGGAGGGGCCCGTGGCGAGTAAGCGGCCGCAGTTTCCACCAATTTCAAGCGACAAATTAAGGGTAATTACCATCTGTATACGTGTCTTTGTGTAGTGTCAATGTTAAATAATATGAAGACACATGAAAATGTATTTAATTGTATTTGTCTCTGTCACAAAGTGGCCACAAACTTTTGCGCTTGCGCAGCAGAGTCTTGAGATTGTACTAAATAAAGCTGGTGTATGTTGTGAACCAACAGTGGTGTTAGAAGTATTCAGATACTTTACTTCCTTCATGGCTTAAGGAGCTCTGGAGTTAATGGCAATTTAAGTTTGTTTACATATCCTGTTCATACTAGTAGTTACTGCAAATGCATATGTTTTATAGTGAGTAACTAATCATTGTAAAATATTATTATTTGAATAACAATAAGGTAAACAAGTAAATAAAAGCATAAGGAAATTAATTAAAAGGTTTTAGGAAAGGAAAAAAGAGAAAGAAACTACAATAGAACTGCATCATGATAAAAGCATACATTGACATACTTTGATTCACAATTATGTTGTATAAATTGATAGTAACAAACGCATGCTAACTAATTATTTTGAGGGAATATCATTTCAAGATTGCTGTTTTGTATATACATCCTACTGAACATTCAGCGTCTGTGTATAGCTTGAAATATAATTTTTCTCTGTAGTAATCATTTGAAAATGTTCAAACGTTCTTAATTAAATCAGAAAATGCTTTAATTTGTCAATTATGTAATTTACACAGGAGTATACAAAATAGGCTTTACCATGTAGTTATTTCAAATAGACTATTTTTAAGATGACCAAAAAACATGCTATATTGTGGTCTATATTGTTAATGAGATATGACAATATAACTATATTGGGAGCTAAGGTTTTGGCAGTATCGGCCAGCCCTAGTTTGAGGGTTTGCTTTTTTCACTTCTACTCAGAAAAATACTTAATTCTTCAGACTATCTGGAAATTTAAAATTACAACATTTCAGAACTACAGCCCTCTTTTCAGCTTTGTGACGATTTCAGCTGATTCAGAGTTTTAAAGCTTTTATTTTATTAGTATTATTTAATTTTAGATTATCACAAACATTCAAAATCACCACAACTAGAGATAGAGTAAAACATTCAATATTTGTCTTTGAGATATTGTGGAGTAGAGATCTAGGTTGTATAAAATGGAGTCAAGTAAATACACTTGCATATGCTTACAAACAATACATTTATATAAGGTCTGCAGGCACCAGCTGCATTGCAGAATATATTTTGAAATGCAAAACATTGGACAAGCTCACAAAATATTCCTAACTAATACCTATCCAGCAGAATGAGGATTAGTAGGACCGCCCACAACTTCAAAATTAGCATTTCAAATTAATGCATCAGTAATTAAATTCTGAAAAGAACAATCAGTCACAATGACAAGTGTGCTTTAATTTTGATACCTTAGTACATTGTGTTTCTAATACTTCTACCCAGTCTTAAGTGAATGTGGACTTTCATTTTTAATTGTGGCATTGTTAGATTTTGTAATTTTCAGAAGCTATGATGATATTCACATAAATACCCATTTAGCCACAGAACTCATCTTTGTTACTGTTGTTCCACAGTGTGATGATAATTGATGTGTTTTTGTTTCAGGGACCAGATGAGATGCGCAAAGTGGCCGTCCCAGCTCACAGATACACCCCGCTGAAAGAAAACTGGCTGAAGATTTTCACCCCCATCGTAGAAAACCTGCAGCTTCAAGTTAGATTCAACCTGAAAACTAGGAATGTTGAAATCAAAGTAAGTTTCACCATCACATTGAAGTAATGCCCACCTGTACTGTTTGTGTCCACAGTGTGTGTAATATTCCTTTTTTCTGCTTTCAGACATGCAAAGACACACAGGACATTGGCTCACTCACAAAAGCAGCAGATTTTGTCAGAGCGTTTGTTCTGGGATTCCAGGTTGAAGTAAGTACACTGAATTAAGTTTTTAGTGAGTTGTGTGGGCTTTCATTTCACAGCAGTGGTGTGGCTATTATATTATCGGGTTTCTCTGCCTGTTTTTGGAGAAAATGTGTATTTGTCAGGCCAAAGTAAAGTTTGGGTTCAGTGGTAGAGGTTTAGGAACAAGATAGTTTATTATTGGTGTGCTTATGTTGACCTTTTATCAAATATGTAATGTTATTAACAAGTCAATACCGCCTACTGCCAATAAGATGAAGCCACAAGAAAACAAGTTTGTAAACTGAAATTAATTTTGTATTTTTTAATGCACTTTTGTTGGATATTCCTTCATTGAAAGTTTTTTAAAGCAGTACAAGTTCATTCAGGTTTCATAGACTGTATAGGTAATATTTTACTGGGTGTATGCAGAAACTCAGACCACTTAGCTTTATAATGGCTGGCACAATGCTTGATCCTTGATGTTTGTTTTGTGATCTAACACATGAACTCTCTCCTCCCAGGATGCTCTAGCTCTCATCAGATTAGATGAGCTTTTCCTAGAAACCTTTGATGTCACAGACGGTAAGATGGCACTGATGCTTGTTTGCACTGAGCACTTTTCCTTTTCCTGCTGTGTCCTCTTGTTGTGTATTAAAATATTTTCTCATGGTGCGTGTCTTGGCAGTGAAACCTCTGAAGGGAGACCATTTATCCAGAGCCATCGGGAGAATAGCAGGGAAGGGAGGAAAAACCAAGTTCACCATTGAAAATGTCACAAAGACTCGCATTGTGCTTGCAGAGACGTGAGTAGGCCTACCCCTTCTGAGTCATTGCTGCAAAATGACAATGTTGCTGTTACTATTTTATTAGCGTGACTATCATACTGTTGGCTTATTTTTAAATCGGTTATTTCAGCCTTTAAAATCCTACCAAGGATCTCAGACTTGCAGAATCAGTGTCATCTTTTTAATTCACTTCTCAAACATATCTTAAAAAAATTTAATTTGTTTATGCAAGCACATCATTTTATTTCAAACATGTTTTATGTTTTTAGTGTTATTTCCTTCTTTTTTAAATTACTTTTGGTATTATATTTTCACTTTTACTCTAATTGTCTGATTTTTAAAAAATGTCATTCCAGAATGTTTCAACCATTTAAATCATGTTGTAATTATGTTTTAAAAGGTGCTGTATAGTTTATTTTTTATAATTACTGTAAAATTAAATCATTTCCAAATGACAAAGTCAGCAACATATCTATACTTATTTATGAGCTTGTACTGTTTTCACATTTCAGTACAACAGACCAATTTACTGGCCCTAAACTGCACTGATTCATGTTCTTTTTACTTGTACAGTGCAAGACCGTTTAATATTGACCTAACTATTTTTGGTTTTAACAGGTTTTGTGTTTTGTTGTAAAACGCAGATGTATACTTTGAATCCACTCACTCCACCGAGTTCACTGATTTGTCTGGCTTCATGACGGGTTTCACGATTTAAAAAAACAACACCAATCAATCCAGTGAGCTCCATGGGGCGACTAACGATTAACAAAGTCAACACTATGGGCGTTACTAATGCTGCTTTCAAGCTGTGTGCAGGAACCAAGGAAGAGTAATGGCAACAATTGCGACCACTATAGACAGACTGTACGCACAGGTTAGACGCAGCTGTCGTATTTTATCAGTGTCTCCCGACATTGTAGTCTTAAAAACACAGCAAACACAGTATGTTACCATGGCTACACATGTAATAACGGAAATAACATTAGATTCAGGTGGATATGTTGGACTCTAGTGATTAGTTAGAGAAAATGAAGTCGCCCTCCCTCACAGAAATCAGACTGCAGGCAAGATGGAAACATATTGCAACGAGTTGACAATTCTGTCTTATATCAGGCGAAAAAAACATACCATTGTGACATATTTACCAGCATGGGAATCATGAAATCTTACCTCAAAGAAATGTTTCTTTCAAATAAGTTTCAGTATACAAACCCTACAGGAATGTCTTTTGTTGTTTGCCTTTACGAAAACATTTTTAACACTCCTCCATCTGTCTCTCAACAGAAAAGTTCACATATTAGGGTCTTTCCAGAATATAAAGATGGCCCGGACAGCAATATGTAACTTAATCTTAGGTAAGAGAGATTGTTGTTTTGATATGGATTAATGCAGTGTAACAGAAGTTGATGTTTTTTTTGGAACTGAACTCATGAATCCACATGTAGTGATGAGTAATGACCTTTAAATCCCTTTCGCCCTGACAGGAAGTCCACCTTCAAAGGTCTACGGCAACATCAGGGTTGTTGCTAGCCGGACTGCCGAGAGATTCTGAAGTCCTATTGGCTGCTGTGTGTATTTATCCTTCCCCCCCGTCAGCTGCTAGAGTTCCCATGTTGATCTGTGACTGTTGACACCTCAGGTTTCTCTGTGACGCATTAAGTCCACACATTTTTGGATCAGTTGACCCAAACATGAGGCAAAATCATAATGCGTGCAGTAAGACAGTTCACATATACATTTGTGTAAATAAATAATTTCAACCCCCACTTAAACATGAGTATTATTTGTCACTAAAGTGTATAAAATGTCAGGTTGACCAGGAACAACAACCATATTACCAAAGAAGTTGGGATGCTGTGTAAAGCAGTAGAGCATATATTTACAAAAATTAAAAGTTAAACATTACACATGTTGTCTTTGTACAGGTTTGGATTGAATATATGTCTAAAATGCTTAGCAAATAATCGCATCATGTTTTATTTACATTTTGGACAATGTCCCAGTTATTCTGGAATCAGTGTTTTCATTAATTAAAAATGACTGAATGCTGCCGCCAGACAAATCAAGTTTCTTATGACGATGCATCCAGTCAATAACATCCTAAAGAGGAAATATAGTACTTTCAACATTTCAAAGTTTATTTAAATTTTATTTAATTTTCATACAGTATCAAGTTTCCAACAGTCCCACAGCATAAGATGCAGCATGCAGAAAAAGGAAAAAAAAGGTTCTCAAACTTAAATCTTTCCATATATCCCCACACAAACTAAAAAGAACCCAAGTCCCTCTGAGAAAAATAGCACTTACAAACTAAAGCGCGGTCTGAACTATACAGAGAGCCAGAACTGCATTTAACAAATACTTATATACAAAAGAAAGAGAAAAAAAACATCAAAATTTCCCCTTTAAGCTGAGTACAGTGTGTGGCAGTTTGAGACAGGATCAGATATGCGACTTTACTGGAATAGAAGCATCTGGCTGACCCGGGTAAAATACAAAAAGTTACACGTAGTTCAGTTCATTTGGATTACCTCTCATAATGTGTACATTTACCAAAGTTTGGCAACATCCATATTGTATACCGTTAAATTCTTAAATATATTAATATCACCATCCATGTGTAAACAAGAGGATTATTTCAAAAAAATGGATCTACATGCACAACAAAAAATATATTTTCCATGTCATGCAAGCACAGGGAGGCCCAAGCCGTGCAGAGCTTTGGGGTAAGGGACCACAGAGCGCTCCTGATGTCACATCTCGGACTGAAAGCTCCTGTTCAAACCTGCAGTCGGCCTCCAAAGCAAAATAAAAGCTATCCCCGACGCCGGTTATAGTAGGAAGCATTTTTCCTCTTGGATATTAAAATTTGGTTGTTTGTTCCTCCCTGTTCGTATCGGTGGGTGGGAGGGGAGAAAATGAGGTGACTGACAGAAAAAAGAAGTGGTAGAGGAAGCCAACTTTTGAAATGTACACTTTCCAAAAAAGAGAACCTATAATATACAGTCTATCCCATTGCACACTGATCATGCCAACGTGGTTAAGTGTTAAGAACTAAACCGTCCTGCGCTGTACTGAGAAAGGTAGCCGGGCTCGTCGTGTAAAGCAGAGGCAAAGCTTCTCCTCTTGCTCGTACAGATGAGCGCACTTTGATTACCTAATATACACATATCTGTTAAAAAAATGCTGCCTGCAGATAAGTCTCTTAAACGGCGATGTACTCGCACAAACAGTGTACAATCTCTCCACTATCCCTCTCCTTTCTACCATCCAGCCTCTCTGTTCTTAATAAAAATCTAACAACTCCACTACAGTTTATTTGTCAGTGTGAGTGCACAGCTATTCTTTGCTTTGGAGATTGTCTTATGGATGCACACTGGTAAACACAAAATGCTTCATTGAGGTTAAAGCATGTAGCAGTTTGCAGCCATAGATTACATTTGGAAAGACATTTTCTTGGCATTGATTAATCTACCTATGGTTTCATGACAGGAAATAATCTCCAACAATATAAACACATTCTTATGTATGAATTAAACTATCAGTCTTATCACAAATAATAAAGAAAAAAACAGTTGCTTTGCTGTGTCTGGAACCTTTACTGGTCTAATCCAAACTGCCTGTATGCAAGCTAAAACGACCACATCTAAAATTTAGTTTTGACTTGAGGTGGTGCAGTTGGAAGTGAGCCAGTCTGTCCGGTATGAAGGACAGCGGTGATGATAGGTAATAACTTGGACTGGTTTCTGGATATGTTCTGGTTGGCACTTCATACCCTACTTTCTAGTTGTACTGGAAGTCAAGTGTTAAAATGCTATACACTTCCCCTCACGAGACAACCATTGATATACTTGTATTTTTTCTTCTTTATAAAAGACAAGAACAAAAAATAAATATAAAAAAAACAATTAACAAAAAAAAGAAAAAGGATGAAATATGAACAAGCCAACCAGCCTCTTCTCTGCGCCCCCTTTCCTCACTTTCTCCCCCCTCATCCAGAATCGGAGTTGCTCTTTGCAAATGACAAATAAGATGTCTTTCAGTCTCTTAAAGTGCTACGACCGGGTTATTGAGAGGATTTACAGTTCAATAACACTTCATAGTTGGCTTCACGAGGCCTGTGGTTTCTGAAAGAAAAAGTGGCTTCACAGAGAGAGTAGAAGAAGAGAAGAGAGAGAGAGAATACTTCCATTGAGTTACACAGAGAGCGCTTTGCCAGACGTCTTGAGCAGATCTTCAGAGATGGTGGAGAAAGCGAGTGTTGAGGAGGAAGGGGGGAGGGGGAAGTCAGCAAGCAGAGGCGCGCTCACACATCCACAACCATCTTTTTGTGTATATCGAGACCCCCGACCACCTGGAAGAAGGAGCAAGAGAGAGGGAAAAGAAAATACATTTATTAATCCAATGCTTGTAAATATAAAAGTTAGTGAGAACAGACATTCTGACACAGGTGTTACTCATAACAGTGTTTTATTTCCGAAGGATTTAGGTGCATGTAAGAACATTTTATATCAGTTTCATATCTGTGTACAAACATTTGGAAAAGCAAGAGCAGATAATAACATCCAAGAAGATAACTTGCTAAATAAGTCCACAGGGGATCAACAACCATTAGATCTGAACTGGAAAAATCATTTGGTAAGTTTTGATGCTCTCTACATTGATTTTACATTCACTCAGCTTGCCCCGAAATGGCTTTTGTGCTGCACCTCAGCCTTATAATGGTGAACCAGCATGAGCCCTGCAGCTGCTAATCTAAATGGAAAACAGTTGTAATTAATGTTATTGATCACACCTGTGATGTGTCCCACCGTGAAGTCATAATGTTGGCTATGAAAAAAGCCTATTCTGAGTAAAAAACAACAACACTTCAACATAAAATAGTGTATTAATCCCACTTTTTTAGGCTCTGGTGTAAAAAGTATGCTAAATACAGTGCAAACACTACAAATTATGCCTTATTGATTAAGATATAATATTTAAAATCAACATTCACACTACAAAATTGACTAAAATTTGTCCATGATATAGTTTTCATGTAAAATTAAATTTAAAATGATATAAAACAGAAAAAAGTAAATGTTTAGTATTTTCCCTGGATAAATCCAACTAAATAGAGAGAGTCTGTACGTATGCATACACTTCTTTATCCTCCACCACTGTTCATTAGATCAACTTGACACTGCCCTTCCACTGGTCGTCAGCGATACACCTGCAAAGTGTGAAGTACGAGCTCTTGAGTTTTATGGAACATATTTATTAGTAGTGTATAGAGAGGGGACCCCTGTTGACACAGCTGAAAGGCATGCTGGGTACAGCTCAGTCTCTCGTTGCTTGATACAGTGCATTCAAGAATAAATGAAGAAAGACAGATGTTACATACACTGTGTTCCAAATTATTATGCAACTGAGTTTTTTCTCCGATTTTCCTAAATAGTCGATGCAAATGACAGTCAGCATAATTTAAGTCATCAACCGTTAGTTTAATTAATTCTAATGTGATTGGACAAACCTCCCAATGATAACAGTATTTTTTCAAAAATAAAAAACTTAAAATGCACTGTTCCACATTATTACGCATGGCAGAGTTTTATAACATTTTATAGGTTTTTAAGAACTGAAACTGCTCATTTTTGGATTTTCCAGCATTCGGAGGTCATATTTACTGAAATCAAAAGCTATTTCAATCAAAATCATCTTAACAGGTCAAGTTACATTTTAACATAGGAGCCCTGATTTGATAGCAGCTTCACAATTCTTGCATCCATTGACCTTGTGAGTGTTTGGAGAGTTTGTGCTTGAATTTCTTTGCAGGATGTCAGAATAGCCTCCCAGAGCTGCTGTTTGGATGTGAACTGCCTCCCACCCTCATAGATCTTTTGCTTGAGGATGCTCCAAAGGTTCTCAATAGGGTTGAGGTCAGGGGAGGATGGGGGCCACACCATGAGTTTCTCTCCTTTTATGCCCATAGCAGCCAATGATGCAGAGGTATTCCTTGCAGCATGAGATGGTACATTGTCATGCAGGAAGATGATTTTGTTACGGAAAACACGGTTCTTCTTTTTGTACCATGGGAGAAAGTGGTCAGTCAGAAACTCCACATACTTTACAGAGGTTATTTTCACACCTTCAGGGACCCTAAAGGGGCCGACCAGCTCTCTCCCCATGATTCGGCCCAAAACATGCCTCGCCACCTCCTTGCTGACGTCGCAGCCTTGTTGGGACATGGTGGCCGTCCACCAACCATCCACCACTCCATCCATCTGGACCATCCAGGGTTGCACGGCACTCATCAGTGAACAAGACTGTTTGACAATTCGTTTTCATGTATTTCTGGGCCCACTGCAGCCGTTTCTGCTTGTGAGCATTGGTTAGGGGTGGCCGAATAGAATAACTGATAGAATAACGCATAACTGCCTCTGGAGGATGCTACACCTTGATGTTCGTGGGACTCCAGAGGCACCAGCAGCTTCAAATATCTTTTTGCTACTTTGTAATGGCATTTTAGCAGCTGTTCTCTTAATCCGATGTTTTTGTCTGGCAGAAACCTTCCTCATTGTGCCTTTATCTGCACAAACCCGTGTGTGCTCTGAATCAGCCACAAATCTCTTAACAGTAGGATGATCACGATTAAGTTTTTGTGAAATCTCTAAGGTTTTCATACCTTGTCCAAGGCATTGAACTATTTCACGCTTTTCGGCAGCAGAGAGATCCTTTTTCTTTCCCATATTGCTTGGAAATGGTCATCTGCTTAATAATGTGGAACGCCCTTCTTGAGTAGTTTTTCCTTAATTGGGCTCACCTCGCAAACTAATTATCACAGGTGTCTGAGATTGATTTCAGTGATCCAAAGAGCCCTGAGACACAATACCATCCATGAGTTTAATTGAAAAACAAAACATGTAATCTTTATGACACTTAAATACAATTTGCGTAATAATTTGGAACGCGGTGTAGTAGCAAACTCGAGCATTTCAAGTATCAGTGATGTAACTTTCGGAATGAACACAACTACTGTACGTCAAGGTGTTTTGCTGAGGACCAAAGGAAGCAGTGTCTATTGTGAAGTTGTTTGAGGAAAAGTGACTTAGACAATAAACCAATTAACCATATTGCAATTACATTTAACAATTGTGTATTAAAAAGGGAAGTCCTGCGATTTAGTATGACCCTTTCATAGAGCTGAGGAATTGTAAAACATAATAAGAACAGGTCAAACTGAAGCAGCAGAGGAAGAGAAGTCGCTTTTTGGGTTCAAGCTGCAAAAACTGGATCCTACATTTCCCATAATGCATCTCAATTGCATCTTTAATGATAAAATCTCCCCATCCAATGCAGAATGACCGTGATGACATCATCAGGGATATTTTCTTTCAAACTTTGTAAAGCCTATACGACTGTTTTCACAAGCTGAGTAATGCTCATCTCTTTTCTTCACGTCAAATAACAAACAAACTGAACTTTGTGTGTAAAAATCAATGTCATGCCCTTTTAACTGACACAATTTCATCACCATACTTGCATTTTAACACCCGACATGTGTTGTTATACCACTGAAATCTCGCAGCACTGAAGGTGAAAACACTTTCCTTTTACTACGACCAACCTCCTGACGAAATTTATATATACCCACCGTCCTATTTTTAGACCCTCTTTGTTACAGTTTCTTTCACTTCACAGTGTTCAGAAAAGTGCTACTACAAACCGGACTGAAACCATTTCACACTGTCTCTTCCCTGAACCGCCAAGTGTTTTGTTACAGACGGGATCTAATATTCTCCAGCGCCATCCTGAAAATACAC